>NC_138370.1:125842957-125876703 GCF_054177405.1 Leptonychotes weddellii | reverse complement strand
GTTGCCTCTGTTTTGTTGACTTTTTCCTTTGGGCTGTGCAGAAGCTTTTTGTCTTGATGAAGTCCCAAAAGTTCATTTTTGCTTTTGTTTCACTAGCCTTTGGAGATGCATCTTGAAAGAAGTTGCTGTGGCCGATGTCAAAGAGGTTACTGCCTATGTTCTTCTCTAGGATTTTGATGGATTCCTGTCTCACATTGAGGTCTTTCATCCACTTTGAGTTTATCTTTGTGAATGGTGTTAGAGAATGGTCGAGTTTCATTCTTCTGCATGTGGCGTTCCAATTTTTCCAGCACCATTTATTGAAGAGACTGTCTTTTTTCCATTGCATGTTTTTTCCTGCCTTGTCAAAGATTATTTGACCACAGAGTTGAGGGTCCATATCTGGGTTCTCTATTCTGTTCCATTGGTCTATATGTCTGTTTTTGTGCCAGTACCATGCTATCTTGGTGATCACTGTTTTGTAATATACCTTGAGGTTTTATGGTGAAAAAATTTATATTTAGATTTATTTATTTATTTATTAGATTTATTTAGATTTAGCCAGCTGGACGCAGTTTAGATGATCCCAATTTTATTGGCAGCACCCAAAGCATCATAGTCAGGAGCCAGTCGAACATATGCCTTCTTCTCTCCATCAGGTCTGATCAAGGTGTTGACCTTGGCCACATCAATGTCGTAGAGCTTCTTCACAGCCTGTTTGATCTGGTGCTTTTTGGCCTTGACATCCACAATGAACACAAGCATGTTGTTGTCTTCTATTTTCTTCATGGCTGACTCAGTAGTCAGAGAAACAAGCATAATGATCAAGCTTGTTTCTCCTGGGGGCACTCTTTCGAAGATATTTGGGCTGCCTTCAGAGACACAGTGTCTTGGGTTGTCGGAATGTAGGTGATGGGCAGGTCTTTTTTATTTGTGACTGTGTACACCTTTCAGCACCACTTTCTTGGCCTTCAAAGCCTTTGCTTTGGCTTCCGCTTTGGGAGGGGCAGGGGCTTCCTTCTTAGCCTTTGGTGCCATCTTCATGGAAGGGATCCAGGCAAAGTTATTTTTAATTGACAACTTAGAATATTAGTGTCTAAGGTGCATTTAAATAATTTAGCCACAAATTAATTACCATATATTTTCTTGCCAGAAGCTCTTTTAGAGGCAGCCTAATGAACATGTTAACTCTCTCCAACTTTGTTCTTTAGCTTTGTCCCTAAGCTACCTGAGTAACCGTGATGTCAGCCAGGCTACGTTATTCCTGAAGAATTGTGTTAAGATTTCTTGGCTCTCAGCTTTTGTAGGATGCTAGAGACTCATAGATATCATTTATTCCAGTTCCTACATTTTAGAAATAAAGAAATTGATGTCCAGAGATGTGAAATAACTTATTCAAAAATCACAAAGGTAGTAAGTGGCAGAATCAATACTAGAAATTCATCTCCCTTTTCCTTTATGTGGCAACCCATTGGAAATGGCAGGCTCTCTTGCTCTCCTCCACTGTGTTTCCTTCCTCCTCCATGCACCTTATCTGTAGCTTCTGGTTTTGAACACCTTGAGTTAGCAGTGATGAGTAGAAAACATTCATTCTGCTAAATGTTTAGGAAATTCTTTAAGATGTTCCACATATCCTTGTTCATTCATTGCCAACAGTTACTTCCAAAAGGAATCTACACTCCACACATTGAGGGGAAACTTTTGACTGGAGAGTCTGTGTTGGGCCAGGTACTATGCAATATGTTTCTTTGATTGACTTTGAAATTAGTAAAAATTAAATGGAGCATAAAACTTAATATCACCATTGCCTCTATAATGAAATCATTCTAATATAAGCAGTACGACCAGACTATGTGGCTTCAAATATATTCTATCACATTAGGCTTGGGATCCTGAGTAAGTTACTTAACTTCTCTGTGACTCAGTTTCCTTTCATAAAGTGGGGCTATTAATAGTTTTTATCTAATAGAATTGACGTAAGGAATAGAGTAAATATTACATGCAAAGCTTTTGGAATAGTGCCTGGCACCTAGCCATTATTGGTATTTTTATAGTCCAATACAGGTTTTCTTACTGCAAGGCATGCATAATGGGAATTTTGGAGTATGCATCTCAAATCAATATTTATATTTATAGCATTGTATTTTTATGTGTCTTATATAAACTACAAAAATAGCACTTAAAATTGGTGAGATAAAAATTAAATCTTTTTGGATGACTGTCTTGCATATCCATTCCTACTGGAAACTCTGGACACCAGTGGTATATTCTCATGCCTTTTGTTTTATGTTATTGCTTGCTTCAACTTTATTTCACAGTCTACCATCAACCACAAAAAGTCTTTCCCAAAGCAATCATGCCTATGATAATATTGTTAACTTTAATCAAATTTAGTGGTTTAAAGTGCTGATAACCTTACAACATATATCTTCAGTAATTAAGGATTTTTCTCTCCATCTGGTACCAGTGGAATTATTCTGTGGTGATTAGTCATAGGCTGTAACAAATTACATTGTATGCTTAGTGGTTAGGGTTTTTTTTTTATTGCTTAAATATGAAAGCTATAATAGTTTTTTTCAGTGTCTTTGTTTTTTTCTACAATGTTTTGTTTATAGATGGAAATGCATCAAAATTTTTTCTCTCTCTCTCTCTTTTTTTTTTCATATGTTAGTTTGTCAGTGGAGGATTGTGCATATGGTCCTAGTTACCATAAGGAACCAGAGACATTCTACTGAGGTCTTGGATATTCCATATGTCAGAGTCCCAGATGGGCTGCAGATGACACTAAAATGAAGGTTGTCTTTGCATATCTTTCTACTAAGACATATCAAACACAAATTGTAGGATGATTAATGTTATAGGGGTTATTTTTCTAATTTTTATGTGGTATGGAAGTTGTTGGTGTATCGCCAAGATGATAAGCAATTAAAAAATTCAAATCCATTTTTTATTTAAAGATTTAAGTTGAATACTCATTTTCATTTTGGAGGAAGAAAAAACACTCTCCACTTAATAATGATATAGTAAGTATGAATGTGTTATTGGGATTGTTAGGAAGTTTATTTCAAAACTTGTCTTAGCCACAGTTTTAAAAAGCAATTATTCCATACTATTTTAGAATTATCCTATACTAGGATTATCCTAGATTTTATGTATATTATTTCATAAATAATATTCTACCTCATGCTACTTTAAGATAAAAAAGTTTTTAGTTAGCTAAGATTAATTCAATTATTGCAATGATAAATATTTTTGGGGAATTCTATGGAGTTTACAAAGAATGTAGAAGATGGGGCACCTGGGTGGCTCAGTCGTTAAGTGTCTGTCTTCAGCCCAGGTCATGATCCCAGGGTCCTGGGATCGAGCCCCACATCGGGCTCCCTGCTCTGCGGGAAGCCTGCTCTCCCTCTCCCTCTGCTGCTCCCCCTCCTTGTGCTCTCTCTCTCTCTCTGTGTCAAATAAATAAATAAAATCTTAAAAAAAAAAAAGAATGTAGAAGACATAGTACACAACCTCATGTGAGTAAAAATTATGTACAGAGATAAAATGCTTAGAAATACAAATAAACAGAATCTAAAAACATACACATAATTACATGTAATGATGATTATCTAAGTGCAGAAAGCAGAAAGGTGGTTGGTTCAGACAGTGAATTGAGAATATAGTTAATGGAAACATTTGAATACAGCTATGATTAAACTAGAATGACTTTATGACTGAGGAGGATTTTTAATAAGTATATTTATGGTTTAGAGGAGAAGAAGAAACAAATACCTCTGCCCTTAGAGAGTTCATATAATCTAGTGTGGCCCAGGACTTAAATTTGTGCAGACCTCATATGTTGGATATGATTTGGTGCCAGTCTTGCATAGGAAGGCAAGAGTAGGCTCCATCACAAATGTTGATATTCGCGTGAAACTATATTCTCCATTTAGTTATCTAGGCACCATATTACAAAAAATTATGGTGTTGTTGCTAAGCATTCATAAATAATCATAAATGGTGATCCAACTTTGTTGGAGAAGATCAACGTAAGCCTCAGTCTCATTTTAAGGATAGTTTATGTGGTGATTAGTTTTACACGTCAGCTTGGCTAGACTATGGTACTGAGTTGTTTGATCAAACATAAGTCTAGATGTTTCTGTGAAGGTACATTTTAGATGTGATTAATATTTAAATCAGTAGACTTTGAACAAAACAGATTATTCTCCATGATATGGATGGTTCTATCTAATCAGTTGAAGGCCTTAAGAGAAGAGATAGATCCCATGAGGAAGAAAGAATTCTGCGTCCATACTGCCTTCACACTTGACACTGCAATATCACCTCTTCCCTGGGTCTCAAGCCTGCCCTGCAGATTTTGGGTTTGCTACCTTCCACAATTGCATGAACCAGTTTCTTCAACTGGATCAATCACTCTTTCTCTCTTTTTCTGTATATGTATCTTATTGGTTCTGTTTCTCTGAACATTTGCTATTACTCGTGGTGATTGGTCTTTCCCCCAAAGCACAGTAAGATTTTATCTTTTAGTGATCATACTACCTCCATCTATTCAAGAAACAATGTCAAAAAAGCAATCACTCAGTGACCTCAGTGACCTCTAAAAGTATATATTTCTTAGTTATAATTTGATATTTATTTGTAGCATGCTCCATAAAAATGTATTCCTTGAAATTAAAAAATATTTGATATCGTCTATTTGTGTTTTTATTACTTTTCAACTTAAGTCACATAGAGTAGAAGCATTATGTATTTACATTTTATTTAATTGTACATGGAACTGTAGTTATATTTTTCCTTCCTTCCCTTTTTCCTTCCTTCCCTCTCCTCTCCCCTTCCTTCCTTCCTTCCTTCCCTTCATCAGTTCTGTAATAATATTCTGAGGTCTGTTTATCATTTTTTAATATATGAACATTTTATTTGCCATTAATAGAATACAACATATTTTAATCACAACTTAATTTCCTGATTTTAGGTCTTATTTAAGAAATAATTTACTGGAAAAGTATGGAATCATAGTTGATCAAGTTTCGAAAATTTTATTCTACCAGGCGCCTGGGTGGCTCAGTCGTTAAGCGTCTGCCTTCGGCTCAGGTCATGATCCCAGGGTCCTGGGATCGAGCCCCGCATCGGGCTCCCTGCTCCGCAGGGTGCCTGCTTCTCTTCTCCCTCTCCCACTCCCCCGGCTTGTGTTCCCTCTCTCACTATCTCTCTCTCTGTCAAATAAATAAATAAAATCTTTAAAAAAAAAAAAATTTATTCTACCAATAATATACAAGTCCCCTGATTTGTTACTTTGAATTTTATCCTCAAATTTACTATGTTGAACCATATGAAATTGCTAATATTTAACCATTTATTATCTACAATTTTTTATTACAAAAAATGGCTTTTTTGTAATAAAAAATTGGTAGTAATAAAAAATTCCAAATATTTGCTTTGGGATGGTTATTTATTTATGTTTCCTTTTATTAATTAATTAATTAATTTTTTATTATGTTATGTTAATCACCATACATTACATCATTAGTTTTTTATATTTATTTATTTTTCTTTACTAATTATTGTCTTCCTCAACTTAAATCACTTTATTAGTCCACACACAAAAAGAATGTTCTAAAAAAGATAAATAGGGTGGGAGTGAAATAAGAAAAAGATGATGATTATGTTATAATGTAATACAGTGTAAGTTTCCTTTTGGGGTCAGATAGGGTGCTGCTCTGAAAATATGTGGGTGAGCTATAATATTTGTGTTAAAATAATGCTCTTAATTTTGTTGTACTAAAACTCATCATGTAACATGTGGTTCACTGAGGGTCAATTCCCTCAAGTACATGATGTGCTGTGTGAAGTTTGAAACTAGTAATCTTAACGGTACATAAAATGGTAGGATTGAAATGTGGTCTGGACAAGATGCCACAAGATGAAATACCAGAAGGAAAGATGTTACCACAGTGCTGTTTGCCTTGTAATCATCCCTATATCCGTTTACTTTAGTTTTTTGTTCGTTTGTTTGTTTGTTTGTTTGTTTTTAACTCAAGTATAACCTAAATATTTGAGTTAATCTAGTAGATTCTTAAAGCCATCTGCTTATTTGATTTTTGCCATATAAAAAATATAGCATAATTGTAAAATGTTTACATTAGCCAAGGAAATATAGATTAAGAAAAGAAAATTAGGAGAGATATCGTAAATATTTTTAAATTCTGGATCCTCCAAGGGAAGATGGAGAAGGCTTTTTTATGATGCTTTGGACTAGAAGTTTATCAACCAACAGTCTTCAAGTTTTGATGTAGCCATATAGGGTTTTTTAAATGGAGACATTTCCCATAAAAATCTGTTCTTCAAGCTTCTCTTGAAACCAAGAACACTTTGGCAACATTCAGTCTGCTTCCTTTCATGGCAACAATCATCAATTTTGGAATGGTAGTGACCTGCTTTAGACTAGGCAAGTGCTCTCTTGTTTGCCCCAATGCCACCACTCCTGGCCAACTTCACATAACTATTATTTAACTGATTTCTGTAGATATCTGAGTTTGTGACTCAGAAAAGAGGCATATTTTAGTTTAGCATGACAACTTTATTTTTTGAGGCATAATTGACATATAACATTATATTAGTTTCAAGTATACAACATAATGATTTGATATTTGCATATATTGTGAAATAATCATCATAGTAAGTTCCATCACCATATGTAGTTACAGAACTTTTTTTCTTGTGATGAGAACTTTTAAGTTCTACTCTATTAGCAACTTTCAAATATGCAGTACAGTATTATTAAGTATAGTCACCATAGCTTGATGACTTTAGCCTTCTAACAGTGAGACAGACTGCCTTATGAGGTAGTGGGTGCCCCTGCTCTAAAGTGTTAAAGAGGGTCTGGTATAGTGGGAATCAAGAAATAAGTGTGAGTGGGGCGCCTGGATGGCTCAGTTGTTTGAGTGACTGCCTTCGGTTCAGGTCATGATTCTGGAGTCCCAGGATCGAGTCCCGCATAGGGCTCCCTGCTCGGCGAGGAGTCTGCTTCTCCCTCTGACCCTTCCCCTCTCTCATGCTCTCTCTCTCTCATTCTCTCTCTCAAAATAAATTTTTAAAAATCTTAAAAAAAAAAAAGAAAAAAGTGTGAGATTTGGTAGATGGCCTCTTAAAATTCTTTTCATTTCTAAACTCCTTTAATTCACTTCATTAGCATAGCATCCATTTTCCGAGAAGTGTTAGTCTTTACAAATTTCTTGTCATTTATTTAATACTTTTTTTTTCAAGGAAGATAGTAATTTTATATATAAGAAATCAAAACATACGACTAGCATGTTTTTTTTTTTTAAGATTTTTTATTTATTTTTTGACAGAGAGAGACATAGCGAGAGAGGGAACACAAGCAGGGGAATGGGAGAGGAGAAGCAGGCTCCCCGCGGAGCAGGGAGCCCGATGCAGAGCTGGATCCCAGGACCCTGGGATCATGACCTGAGCTGAAGGCAGATGTTTAACGACAGAGCCCCCCAGGCGCCCCTAGCATATGTTTTAGATAATGAATGGAAAGTGTCTATCCATGAACCCAGGACCTATTGTCCCACATACATATTTGTTCATTTGGCATTTATTCATTGAGCACCTTATATGTGTTCAAGATCCTGTGGATGTAGGGCTACAGTGAATAGACAAAGTATATGCTTTTATGGGAATTTATATTTGGGCATGAGAAATAGAAAACAAATGAGTATATAATTTCAGAGAATAGTAGGTGCTATGAAGAAAATAAAACAGAGTGAGACAATCTGTGTGCTCCTTTAGAAAAGGTGGTCAGAAATGCCCCCAAGGAAGTAACATTTGCTCTGCGAGTGAATGATTAGAAAGGGTGAGCTATGCAAGGATATAGGATTAAGGAACAGGAATGAGTTGACTTCTTCAATTCACAACAGGAAAGCTATCATAGATGTTCCCTAGTGAGCAAGGGAAAAGGGGAAGAAATGAAGCCAAACTGTAGGGAATGTTCTGAGTACAATGGGAAGACATTAGAAGATTTTAGTCTGGGGAATGATGTGATCTGATTAGCGTTTGAAGGATTACTTTGGCTGACCTATAAAGAATAAACTGCCAGGGACAAAAGAGGATGCAGGGAGACCAACTGGGAAAACTGTTCCTGTAATCTAGGATGGGTGGTAATGGTGAAGTGGTGAGAAATGATGGTACAAGATTTACACTGAATATGGAACCAACAGGAATTGATCAAGGATGAACTGGGAAGAGAAAGAGAAAGAAAAGAATCAGGGATGACTCCTATATTTTTGGATTGAGCAACTGGATGAATGATTGCTAGTAAGTGAAATAGTGAAGATTGAGAGAAGCAAGTTCTCCCAACAAAAACCAAGTAACACACTAAATCTTTGCTGGAAATGGCAGGACATAAATACACAAGAGAAGTATATTGGGTACTAAACACAAATATACAGTAAGAATATGGCACAGTCCCTGGGCCTGGAGGGCTCACAGTCTAGTAGAGGAAATACATGTCAAAAAAAGTCAATAAAAATTTATATCCAGGGATGCCTGAGTGGCTCAGTCGGTTAAGCATCTGCCTTCGGCTCAGGTCATGATCCCAGGGTCCTGGGATCGAGTCCCGCATGGGGTTCCTTGCTCAGCAGGGAGCCTGCTTCTCCCTTTGTCTGCTGCTCCCCCTGTTTGTGCTCTCTTGCTCACTCTCTCTCTGACAAATAAATAAAGTCTTTAAAAAAATTATATCATATGACAGAGATGTGAACAAAGTGGAAGAGGAAGGAGCTTTCAGAATTCTCATTTCCTTATGATAAAAGAGGTAAGCAGGCAGTTTTAACAATGAGCTTGATTGGATGTCTCAGAAATGGCTAGCAGCACGACTTGTGAACTTTCAAAAAACATTATTAATCACTGTTAACCTATTCTTTTACGGAGAAAAGATTGGATTTTATTTAGTCTTTTACCAGAGGCCTTATTTTCTCACACATCAATTATCCCAGTAATTCTCTGATTATCCCTTTACATCACATCATGGAAAGAATATGAAACATAAAAAAAAAAAAAAATTATTTCAGTCTGTTTCTTTCCTCTACAAATTCTAATCATGTTGCCACTCCCCTATCTCTTTTCTGTCTCAACAGCAACCAAAGCCTACCAAGTGTTTCTTAAGAATCCATTATGAGCTAACTACTTGTTTCTTTCCACATTCTCTTTACTTTCTGGCACTTTAAACTTTGAGTATGCTAAAATTTCCAGCTGTTATTTTAAAAGCATTCTTAGACTTCCTCTCTTCCTGACTTGAAGTTTTATTTTCCTCACCATCTCTTATCTGTCTCTTTCATCTTGTTCTTCATTTCCCTCTTTTGGCTTAAGTCACCAATAACCTGATAGTCAGCCATGGTTTTGCTTCCTGTGGTTAAGCCCACTCTTTTCCCCCTGCCCCCATGCTCATCTTTCCCATTTCTTATTCTTCAGTTGGAGCTTCCATATACTCCTTAGTTACCATTTCTCTTTATTTTTCTAGGTTGTTCCCTGTCCATATCACTTAATTCTGTTTTCTCTAAGATGCTCTCTGCCAACCATTTCTTCAGTAAATCCATAATAAAAAATTAATACATGAACTTTTCATGCAACTTAAAATAATTTGATATATCGATTAAAGATGTTATGAACATCATCATGAATAGTTAATAATGCCAAACAGCAATGCCTACATTTTTTCCTTCTTGCTCACTGGGGTTTCCACTGATGTATTTTCTTAAAAAAAAAAAAAATCTTACAAACAACTGATCTACTTGTCTACTTGGCTGGTTTTAGTTGGGCAGGGGCTGAGTACAGACTGTAATTAAGTGTGATCCAATAGTACCCCAAAAAAATCCAAATAAAAGGCTAACAAAATTAGATTTAGAGAATATAAAATGATATAAATGAAGACACACATGAAGAAAAAAAGAAAACAAAGAGTGAAGTACATTTCCAAGGTCCTTACTTTTTTTTTTAAATTTAATTTTATTATGTTATGTTAATCACTATACAGTACATCATTAGTCCTTGATGTAGTGTTCCATGATTCATTGTTTGCATATAACACCCAGTGCTCCATGCAGAAGGTGCCCTCTTTAATACCCACCACCAGGCTAACCCATCCCCCTCCCCCCTACCCTCTAGAACCCTCAGTTTGTTTCTCAGAGTCCACAGTCTCTCATGGCTCATCTCCCCCTCCAATTTCCCCCCCTTCATTTTTCCCTTCCTACTATCTTTTTTTTTTTTTTAACATATAATGTATTATTTGTTTCAGAGGTACAGGGTCCTTACTTTTTAATGGATATTTAAGAGAGCCCTTTACTGGAAATTGCTGTAGATTCAGGAAGAATTGCATTTCTTTGTAACTGAAGAGTTTTCCTCTTTTCCTATGCACAGCTATAAAGACTAAAGTCGAATTAGTGGTTCAAATGATCTATTTATGTTTCCACTACCCTGAAGACATTTTAAGCCTAAATAATTTGGGGGGTTTTCTTTCTCAGTTTACTTATTTTTAGTGAGTTTTTTTCTTTAACCTTAGTTGACACACAATGTTGCATTTATTTCAGGTGTACAATGTAGTGATTCAGCTGCTCTCTGTCACCATAGTATAGTACCATTGACTCTACTCCCTACGCTCTGCCTTTTATTCCCTTGAATCCCATTAGGGCCCCAAATACTTTGTTTCCTTATCTATTGCCTACTTTTACTTTGTTATCTTGTTGCACAATATTTATCTCTTTAAGCCCCCCTCCCCCAATCGTTTCTGATGAGAGATGGGATATAAACACCCTTTCTTAATAAACACCCTTTTCTAACCATTTGGTGTCACTGTTCACCCTGTTTCTACTTCAGTCTTAACTGACTAGAATATGAGCCATTTGGTTAGAAAATCTGTCACATTTGGAAGGCAGGAGCCAGTCAGAGAGAAATTAAATTGTTTTTCTTTGTCTGCCTACTGTTCCAAGTTTCTGCTGGTGTTGCCAGTCATTTGGAGAGAGAAGTGTGGAGCTTGTTCAGCTGTCAGTGAGTGTGAAGGAGGTTGGGTGGAAGCATGCCAACCTCCACTTTTTGCCATGGAGTCAATAGCTGAAGGCTGGGGAGGCTTTCGGGAGGCTCCACCAGGTCATTCTTGAAGAAAGCAGCTGATGCTTTCTGAGGAAAGAATGCTTTGTCACTATTGTGAAACTGATGGCGTTGGTCTACTAGGCAAAGCTCATATTTTCCACTTTCATATCTCTGCCTTTGAAAGTCTTTGTGGACAAAACAACCCTAAGGAAGACTATTCACTGAAGCTGAATTTGCCATATGGTTAGTTCAGTCGTCCGACATTGAGAAGATGCTGAAATAGTAAGAATTTCTTTGTGTGAGTCAGTCCCTTAAGATGGCCCGGGAGCGTTAGGTCAGATCCCTTTGTATTTGTGTGAGGTGAATGTGGCAGATATTAGAGGTGTAGCTCTCAAGTGTGAGATGGGAATGAGAAAGGCATGGATGGAGTGAATACATACTGGATTGAGAGAAGTTATTGAGGAAAATCTAGTCCTGTGGAGAATCGTGAAAAATACATGAACAGTGGAGCTCACTAAAAAATACAGAAAGCTAATATGTGATATTTAAATTCAGAGACCAGTTTGTCAGACATTCAGTGTTAATGTATATTTATTTTCAGATCTGTAGCAGCAATCAGTGACTCAATTGTTGGGAAATTTGTCTTGTTGGCTTTAGGACTGTGACTCTTCCTATAGGTGAAGTATGTGTTGGAAAACTACTGTAGGGAGAAATTTCTCTCCCCCTTCCTTTTTTTTTTTTTTTTAAGATTTTATTTATTTATTTGAGAGAGAGAATGAGATAGAGAGAGAGAGCATGAGAGGGGAGAGGGTCAGAGGGAGAAGCAGACTCCCCGCTGAGCAGGGAGCCTGATGTGGGACTCGATCCCGGGACTCCAGGATCATGACCTGAGCCGAAGGCAGTCACTTAACCAACTGAGCCACCCAGGCGCCACTCTCCCCCTTCCTTTTCATGTTTATTTAGTGACTATCTGTATTATTCTAAGGGCTTTGGATGCATTATATCATTTAATACTTATAGAAAGTTTAAGAAATCAACTTTGCTATCGCCTCCATTTTCTGAATGAAGAAATTGAAGCTGCAAAAGTTACTGAAGCAACTTGCCCAAGGTTACAGCTGGAAAATGGCTGAGCCAGGTTCAAACCCAGGCACCACTCAGGTTGTTAACCATTGTGCTATATACTTTCCTTCATGATATAGGTGCAAAAATGAAGGTAGAAAGTTAATCTTACCCCTAAATCTGTTAGTCATAAACTAACATTTGAAAGGGATCATTGAGACATTGATACATTGCTAAGGAACTGATGAGACACAGAGGAAAATGCCCTCAGCATAGAACTTTGCAAGACAATGTCAAACATGACTGCAAGATAAAACAGTTTTAATGCAGATGTTGGAGCTTGGCAAGGTATCATATACAACATTTATTAAGACCTACTCATGTACTAGGCTTATCTGCATCAGGTTTCATGGTTTTGAAAATGGATTCTATCACTTATTAGATGTGTGACCTTGTTCAGTTTACTTCATTTCTCTGGATTTTATTTTTCTCGTTTGTAAAATAAGGATAGTAACTAGACAATGCTTTAGAAGGTTGTTGTGATGATTAAATGAGGTCGTATATGGTCTGATGCCTGGCAGGTTCTCAAGTGTTAGCTACCATCATTTTTAGCATCATCATCATCATCTCACTTAATTCCTTTTAATTCTCACAACGTTACTTACTACACGACAGGCAGCATTCTAAGCACTTCGTATTTATTAACTCAGTTCATGCCTGTGACCTATGTGGTGGGTGCTCTTATCATGTCCATTTTATAAGTAAGAATACTGAGGCAGCGCTTCAAGATGTTTGGCTCTGGAGTCAGGTATTTTAACCACCACCTACGGCTCGCAGATACTATAAGTAGTCATTCCAACCTCAGACGGCTAGAAAGGGCCAGAACTGGAAATGGACTAGTATTTTCCCACTATGAGTCTAGACTCTGCAGCTTTTTGCTATAATTTGGAGACCGATGAGAGTTGAAGAATTAAAAGCGAGATTCTCCCTAACAATCTGAGATGTACTAACATTGAATTCCAACACATGGTACCTCCCAGCATGCCCAAATCAGATTGTCTGGAAAAGAGAAATTAAATACACAGAAAAAATTAGCAAATAAAATACTCAAAACAAACAAGAAGATAAATTGTATTAATGAAACAACATAAACTAACAAGATGGATCAAAGTAATCTAAACAGACAGATTCCCAAATCTAAACCCTAAAAGCTCATTTTAACATGGCAAACCAAAGCAGAAGTAAAATAATTATATTCTGTTTGTTTGCTTTTTTAAAAAAATTTAATTCCAGTAAACATATAGTGTTATATTAGTTTCAGGCGTACAATATAGTGACACTTCAACAATTCTATACATTGTTGCTCAGTGCTCATAATGATAAGTGTACTCTTAATCCCCTTCACCGATTTCACCCATCCCTCCACTGAACTCCCCTCTGGAGGTATCTGGCAATCACCAGCTTATTCTCTACAGTTAAGGGTCTATTATTTGGTTTGTCTCTTTTTTCTTTGTCCATTTGTTTAGTTTCTTAAATTTCACATGTGAATGAAATCATATGGTATTTGTCTTTCTCTGACTTATTTCACTTAGCATTATACCCTCTAGATCCATCCATGTTGTTGCAAATGGCAAGATCTCGTTCTTTTTTATGGCTGAGTATATTCCATTATATATTTCAATATAATATACCACATCTTCTTTATCCATTCATCTATCAATGGATACTTGGTTGCTTCCATAATTTGGCTATTATAAATAATGCTGCAATAAACATAGGGGTGCATTTATCTCTTTTAATTTGTGTTTTTTAGTCTTTGAGTAAATATCCTATTTGTTTGCTATTATGTTTTGTTTTTCAGATGATACTGAGTAAGAATATCAAGTTGTAACAGTCTTACGGAGACACAAAATAATTCAATTCTTAGATCAGTTTTTGTAACAGTTCAAATTCATTGAAAATGCCTTCCCTCTACCTTTGTGAAGATTAGAATTAGAAATTTCTGTGGCGCCTGGGTGGCTCAGTCGTTAAGTGTCTGCCTTCGGCTCAGGTCATGATCCCAGGGTCCTGGGATCGAGCCCCGCATCAGGCTCCCTGCTCAGTGGGAAGCCTGCTTCTCCCTCTCCCACTCCCCCTGCTTGTGCTCTCTCTCTCACTATGTCTCTCTCTGTCAAATAAATAAATAAAATCTTAAAAAAAAAAAAAAGAAAAGAAATTTCTTGATGTTCTCTTTAGACCAATTGGCACTTACTGAGTGTTCAGAAGACTATCAAAATTTCTCCAAATATAGTGTCTACAAAAACCAATATATAAATAAGACAAATGATTCTTTTACTCCAGATTTCTGTCTCCCTTTTCTGTCTTTGACTCCACTCTGCAAAACCAGGAAAGATTATTCTTTAGACATTTTCTTTTGTGTTGTTATAGAGGCTGGGGATCCAGTGATAAAAAAGACAAAGACAAACCAAGTCCCTGCTCTCCTAAAATGAAGGAGAAAAATAAAGCACTGAAAAAAATGTCTAAATGCAAGACAACAGTAACAAAAATGCAGGCAGTAATCTTTTTAATGCTGCAACTACTGAAAATAAGAATAATAAGATATATATATAAGAATAATAGTATTAATAATAATAATAAATGATAGGTAACATTTATTGAGGACTTAGCCCTGCAAAGTACTGCTAAGCATTTTATATACATTATGTCTTTGAATACTCACAATTCATTCATTTAGTAAATACCTGTTGAGAGCCTGCTTTATGCCAGGAACTCTTCTAGAATCTCAGCCTTCCTCAGTGAACAAATGAAAGATTGTGCTCTGCTGAAGTTTATATTCTGGGACTAATAAGTAGTAAAATATGTTTTTTTAAAAAGATCTTATGATAAGTGTTCTTATTACACACAAAAAAATAATAAAAGAGGAAACTTTGGGAGGTAATGGGTTATGTCTACAGCCTTGACGATGGTGATGGTTTTATGGGTGTACACTTATCCCCAAACTCATTGAGTTATGTATATTAAATATGCACAAATTTTTACAGGTCCCTCATACCTCAATAAAGTGGTTTGATAAAAGATGTTTTGTGAGTTGGCAAGCTGGACTAATGGTGAAATCAAGGAGAGAAGTGGAGTGCTGGGGAAGGAGAATTAATCTGGAGAAAAGATGAGGAGGTCAGTTTCTAATAGGTTGATGGTTGAATTTAAGATATAGCAGGTCATACAAATGGAAATGCCCTGTGGCTGTTTGTAAGGAGGGGCTGGTGGGAAAATAAATGGAGATGAAGACTTGGGGATTATCTTCTCAGGAGATAGTTGATGGTGTTATAAACTCACTGACTGAAACAGTATGAGAGAAAAGTATGGAGCGCAAAGGACCTTGAGAAACGAGAAACAGCAGGATTGAGGAGCGGAGGACTATCTAAGAAGAGAGAAACAGAGCAGTCGTCAGAGAAAGAGGAAGAAATCAAGAGAGTTTTGAATGCATCAGGAAACTTAAGAGTAGAGAAGATAGGGGAACATCATTATTTTTTGGCAAGAAAATGGCTGCTGGTAATATCAAAAGAGCACTTTATGTTGAAGGGAAGCAGAGGAGTGCAGAAACCGAACGCCAGGGATGGAAGGGGGTGGGCAGGCAGGAAATGGGAGGCATCCAGTACCAGGAAGCAGAGGTAGGATAATAGCTACAAAGAGTAGAAGGACCCATTCCAAGAACAAAGTGGCACCATTCTCTTTACATCTAGTTTCTGGGTACATAAGGCGATTGAGACAGAAATTGGTATTAGCTCAATGAACACAGTTCCTAATGAAATATTGAAAAATCCTTTTTTTTTTTTTTTTTTCCTGTATAGCACTTGGCTTTCAGAACACAGCCAAACCCCCAGAAGAGACCTAGGTATCAGTTCTTGAATATGAATTGGAAATCTGTGCCCTCCATCGTGAAAGCTTTATTTTCCCATCTCCCTTCGCATAGAGATTTATTTTTGCTGTCAGTCAGAAGGGAAAATTGTCCTCTGGTAGCTAGCAGAGTTTGAAATAAGGGAGAAAATGAAACATACTCTGTCACAAGGTTGCATTTGTTTTAGGAAAATGTCATTTTGGCAGGAGAGACAGTGTAATTTGTCAAGCAGATTAATCTCAGGAATGGAAAATCCTGATCAAATGACAAAGACTTTAATAGATCCCTTGGATAGATAGATTGGCCACAGCTCTGTACCTGCTATGGTAGTGAAACGAGACTATCTGTAAGACTCTAATGGGTGGAAATCATGATAAATTTGGAGAATCTATATAATTGGATTTGTTCAGAGTTGGTCCGTTCCCACTTTCAGCAATGCAGTAGAGCATGTAGAAAATGCTTGTTTAAAGCATGGCCTATGTATAAAACATTCATATCCCTTCGATCTATCTATAGGTTCTTAATGGCTAGAAAAGTAGAGAAATAATCAGAATAATTTTTTCTCTTTCACCCTTAGTTACATTTGTTATATTTTTACAATAAGCAAAAACTAACTGATGGAGAAAATTCAAAACAACACACAGAGCTAATTTTTTTCTCAAACATTTTAGTGCTATTCCAACCAAAACTACATATTATTGGCAAACTGATACCAATTTTACTCTCTAATCGTTGTCTCATTAGGAAGTCTTTCAGGAAATATTTGTTTACTGATAGATGCACAAAAGCTATGCTTTATATGCGGGCACTTTTCCTCTTTTTAATTACTAAAATGGTGGTAGAGGTAGAGGTAGAGGTAAGTGGCTCTAGACCACTGAGGTACTTGGCTTTGTCCGTTTCATTTCATCTCCTCAAGGTTAATGCCAACTTCTGTGTATACTCCTGGTAGTTAGCAGAGTACTTTATGGGTAGTAAATAGTCAGAAAGCATAGTTCAGCGTATTATCACAAAGAACACTGTCACATTTTCAACTGTAATAAAAATAGTTTAAAAATCCCATAAAGAAGCCAAATGGACAGAATTTGAGAGCTCAATATGTATTGCTAATTATAACATAATCATTATCCAATTCCTAGTTATTGCTGATTTGGGGATATTAAATTACAATTTGAATACAGACAGATCATATCCAGTGTTTCCAGTTCACTGCAGACAGAAATGTGACACTATTTGAGGGATGGAGCCCCTGGGGGGCAGGAGGCAGTCTACGGGAATACAATACATTCGCTGGGTGTTGCCTTAATGTCCAGAAACAGCCACTACTTTATCAAATTGTAGTATCTCTCCTTTCAAAATCTTAGACAGCTTGTGCATACCATCTGCTCTTTGTCTGTATTCCTTCTGTGCTTTTCTTCATCTAGAAGAATGGTTCTTGAAATTCTTACAGGACTCTTTAAAACGTTTGCCACATATTTTGAGAAGCATCTGGTTGGAAGAAGTCCTGCTTTCTGTATTTGTTCCCAGTTGTCTGATGTGTGCCATGTTTCTTGTGAATCTAGTTTTGTTAACTTTGGGGGTAAATGCTTTTGCATCTGCTTCAGCACATATTTACGGTGAGACTAATAGCCCAAAGCAAGTTGCTAAGGGTTGTGTAAGTGAAAGACTCAGTGTCAGGAAAACTTGATTAATTTACCTGCCATCTAATTTGCACAAGGTTACCTGGAAATTGGTGTTTGTTTCTTTTGCTTGATGATTTCAAGATGGACCTTGTCCCTTTAAGGGATCCTGGATACCCTGAATACTTTCTCAAACATCTGCTCTGGTTTCATCAGGGAGACTTTGGGAGAGCTATAATTCACATAGCTTTCCTTCAGCAAACAAGGCAACTTACCTGTCAGTAGTAAGACAAATTTTCCAAGGAGCTAAAAAATGGAGAGCATTATAAAGGAACTCTGAATCTTAATAGGGACAGAACTTTCAGTTAAAGTAGAGTGGAAGGATGTCTGTTGCTGGTTACTTTTTATTATTTTCATAGTTGTTTTTTTTAAGATTTTATTTATTTGCGATAGAGAGAGAGAGAGAGGGTGAGCATGAGCGGGGGGGAGGGGAGGGTCAGAGAGAGAGGGAGAAGCAGGCTCTCCACTGAACAGGGAGACCAATGCGGGGCTCAATCCCAGGACTCTGGGTTCATGACCTGAGCTGAAGGCAGACTCTTAACTGACTGAGCCACCCAGGCGCCCCCATTTTCATAGTTTTTTTTTTTATTATTAAATCATTAATTTAACATACATATATTCAAAATTTGGAAATTTCAAAGTATGTAATGAGGAAAATTAAAATAATATGTATTGCCTAAAAATAATCATCACTATAGGATGATAGCTAGCACTTATATGGTATTACCATGTAACAAGCACTGTTCTAAATTCTTATATTAATTCTTTTAACTCTCATGATGATTTTAATGAGATAGATACTATCATTGTCCTCATTATAAAGATGAGGACATGGAAGCACAGGTTAAGTTACTTGCCCAGTGCTCATTTGGTTAATCAGTGGTGTGACCAGGATTCAAATGCAGGCAGCCTAATTCTCAGGTCTCACGCTTAACTGCTATGCTGAGCCATCAACCCTTATTTATCACTATTCACACTTGGGTGAAATTCCTTCCAGACTGCTTTCAATCAAGTTTTTAAAATAAGGTTGAGGGGCGCCTGGGTGGCTCAGTTGGTTAAGCGACTACCTTCGGCTCAGGTCATGATCCTGGAGTCCCGGGATCGAGTCCCGCATCGGGCTCCCTGCTCGGCAGGGAGTCTGCTTCTCCCTCTGACCCTCCTCCCTCTCATGCTCTCTGTCTCTCATTCTCTCTGTCTCAAATAAATAAATAAAATCTTTAAAAATAAATAAATAAAATAAAATAAGGTTGAAATCAGAGACCATGTTTAATTATTTGTCTTAATTTTGTTTGTTTAATCTTGTAACAAGTTTTCCCCTATGCTATCTACAAACTTTTGGTAAGCATCTTTGTAATAAAGATATTTTCATTCAGTAAGGCTGCTGAGACCCCCTTCTTCACATATCACCTATTTACAAAAGTTTGCTTTGCCTACTGAGCAGTAACAGCACAGAAAAAACTGCAGCAAGCCCAGTCAGTCAGTGCAGGGCGGGCTGAGTGAATGACCTTTGGTCAATCCCTCAGCCTCGTTAAGTCTCAGTTTTCTCATCTTAAAATGGGGCAGTGATATTGATAACCTGGAATACAAGGTTGTCATGGCAACTGAAATATACCTGAGAAGTGTGTTTAGGAAAGTATATAGCCATTTACAAATGTCAGTGATTACTTTTAATAAAAATGAACTTTTGCTGTGTCTCTCTCTGTCAAATAAATAAATAAAATCTTTTTAAAAAAATGAACATGTTGAACCATAGCTGGCAATATCTAGAGGAAATTCTTAGGCAAAGGAGGTAAGAGAGGTTTATTAAAGAAATGAATGTAAAACATTGTCAGAAACGCCTGTAGAATACTTCGATAATGATGATGGAAGCACTGAAAAGAAAAATCACCAGCATAAATAAGATTTCCAAGTATTTCCTTCCAGCCTTTTTTCTATCAACTTATAAAACTTTTTAATTAAAAATTTTTTATTCAAGTATAGTTAACATATAGTGTTATATTAGTTTGAGGTGTACAATATCATGATTCAACAATTCTATACATTTCTCAGTGCTCATCAAGGTAAGTGCACTCTTATTTCCCTTCACTCATTTCCCTTCACTCATTTCACCCATCTCCCACTCACCTCCCTTCTGGTAAGCATCAGTTTGTACTCTGTATTTGAGTCTGTTTTTTTTGTTTGTCTCTTTTCTTCCTTGTTGTTCATTTGTTTTATTTCTTAAATTCTACATATGAGTGAAATTATATGGTATTTGTCTTTCTCTGACTTATTTCACTTAGCATTATACCTTCTAGATCCATCTATGTTGTTGCAAATGGCAAGGTTTCATTCTTTTTTATGGCTGACTAATATTCTATTGTGTGTATATATCGCATCTTCTTTATCCATTCATCTATCAATGGACACTTGGATTGCTTCCATATCTTGGCTATTGTAAACATGAAATAAATACAGGGGTGCATATATATTTGAATATATATATGATATATATATGAATTAGTGTTTTTGTTTTCTTTGGGTAAATACCTAGTAGTGGAATTACTGGACATATAGTAATTCTATTTTTAATTTTTAAAGGAACCTCCATACTGTTTTCCACAATGACTGCCCCAATTTGCGTTCCCACTAAAAGTGCTCGAGAGTCCCCTTTCTCCACATCCTTGCCAACACTTGTTATTTTTTGTGTTTTTGACTTAAGCCATTCTGACAGGTGTAAAGTGATACCTCATTGTGGTTTTGATTTGCATTTCCCTGATGATTAGTGATGTTGAACATCTTTTCATGTGTCTGTTGGCCATCTGTATGTCTTCTTCAGAAAAACATCTGTTTAGGTCCTCTGACCATTTTTTTAAAAAGATTTTATTTATTTATTTGAGAGAGAGAGAGAGGAAAACCGAGAGAATGAGCAAGGGGTGAGAGGCAGAGGGAGAGGGAGAAACAGACTCCCCACAGACTCCTCGCTGAACAGGGAGCCCAATGCGGGACTCAATCCCAGGACCCCAAGATCATGACCTGAGCCAAAGGCCGATGCTTAACCAACTGAGCCACCCAGGCACACCCCTGACCATTTTTTAATAGAACTGTTTTTTGGGGGTGTTGAGTTGTATACATTCTTCATATATTTTGGATAGTAATCCCTTATTGGATGTATCATTTGCAAATACCTTCTCCGAGTCAGTAGGTTGCTTCTTCGCTTTGTTGATGGTTTCCTTTGCTGTGCAAAAGCTTTTTATTTTGGTGTACCCCAACAGCTTAATTTTGCTTTTGTTTCCCTTGTGAGAGGAGACATATTTAGAAAAATGTTGCTGTGGCTGATATCAAGAAAAATAAAATAAAAATAAAATTATGGCCTATGTTTTCTCCTAGGAATTTTATGATTTCAGGTCTCACATTAGGTCTTTAATCCATGTGAGTTTATTTTTCTTTATGATGTAAGAAAGTGTTTCAGTTTTATTCTTTTGGTGTAACTTTCCAGTTTCCCCAACACCCTTTATTGAAGAGACTATCTTTTCCCCATTGTATATTCTTGCCTCCTTTGTCATGAATTGATTGACCATATAAGCATGGGTTTATTTCTGGACTCTATTTTGTTCCATTGATCTACATGTCTCTTTTTGTGCCAGTAGTATACTGTTTTGATTACTACAGTTTTGATTATTACAGCTACTATATTTTGAAATCTGGGATTATGATACTCCAGCTTCATTCTTCTTTTTCAAGACTGCTTTGACTATTTGGGGTCTTTTGTAGTTCCATACAAATTTTAAGATTATTTGTTTTAGTTGTGTGAAAAATGCTGTCGATATTTTGATAGGGATTGCATTGAGTCTGTAGATTGCTTTGGGTAGTATGGACATTTTAACAATATTGGTTCTCCCAATCCTTGAGTATGGAATATCCTTCTGTTCGTTTGTGTCATCTTCAATTTCTTTCATCAATGTTTTATAGTTTTCGAAGTATAGGTCTTTTATCTCCTTGGTTAAGTTTATTCCTAGGTATTTTATTCTTTTTGGTGCAAAAAAAATGAGATTGTTTTCTTAATTTCTCTTTCTTCTACTTCATTGTTAGTTTATAGAAATGCAATAGATTTCTGTATATTGATTGTATCCTGTGACCTAACTGAATTCATTTTTCAGTTCTGGTGGTTTTTTGGTGGAGTCTTCAGGGTTTTCTGTATATAGTATCATGTCATCTGCAAATAGAGACAGTTTTACTTCTTCTTTACCAATTTAGGTGGCTTTTATTTCTTTTTCTTGTCTGATTGCTGTGGCTAGGACTTCCAGTACTATGTTGAATAAAAGTGGCAAGAATGGACATCCTTATCTTCTAGCAACATTTTTTAAACTTGTTATTTGGCTCCTTTCAACTATATGGTCAATAAATTGCTGAATCAACTGCTTTGATTTTCCTCCCTTTTTAATTTGCTACTGGCCTTTTAATTTCTCCCATTTCTCCCTTTTTAAATTTGTTCCTTGCTTACCTAATTTCTCCCTTTTCTCTTCTTCCCTACCCTTCCCAGCATCATCAGTGTACGAAGTGCTTCTGTTTGTAGGCAAACCAGGTTAGGACCTGCAGTTTTGTCATTGACCTTTGAGAGGTGCTTGTCCATTCCTCTTCTCCACCTTTGCACAGGACCACACCCAAGTGGTTTCAGACAAAAAAGGCTGGGCACTTGTTATTGAGCCCTCTGGGGAAGGAGGCCTGACTCTACTCCCAAAGTACAGCAGCAGCAAGCAACCTATAACCACAAGAATCAACTTGATTTGTAACTGACCTGGCTTACCAACTTAAGGCGATAATATCCAAAATGCTAATAAAATAATGAAGAGGATGGATTGTTTTTAACTTCCAGTTTCTTCTAAAATTGGTTGAAAATAGCTATAAAAATTGCAGTAAGGACATTTTATATGAAACATTCTATTCTAATTCTCCAGCTTTTGCCATCTTTGGATATTGTTGGTAGTAGCTTAGCACATATGAACATGCTTTTATATTTTCTTTTAATTTGGGGCTTGACACTTGCCTTAGAAATACTAGCAAAACTGAATGGTAGATCCAACTGAGGTGGAATACCTGTTTTATAAACTTGTTATGGAGATATGCTTGAGGATATGTGAAAAGAGAACCTACCTCCTGGGATGATACCATCAGTGCCTGCCCACTGCCTTAGATCCGTGTTGCCCTGTCCAAAGAATGTACCATAGAAAATTTTGCAGTGGGGAAGTCTAGACAAAATATTTTTGGATGCTTTGAGTATATCCCTCCAGATTAAACACTGTTGCCAAAGGGTTAATTGGATTCAAAGATCCCTCCCATGAGGTTTGAGAGTCTGTGATATAAATTCCATCTGTTTCTTGAAGCAGTTTATGGGTTTGGCAATATGATGTGTTGGCCTGACAATTGTTTAAAAAATCCTTTTTAGCCTGATACAGGTATAGTTTTTTTTATAGTGTCCAGATTTATTTTCTTCAACATCTAATTTTAAATTAGAAACCACTCCAGCTCTGTGTCTGGGATACAAAATTTGTTCTGAATGTGAGTACTACATAGCCATCTCTTGACCAAAGAGGTGTTAACTTTTATACGGTAGTGTAGGAGTAGAACAATCTTTCTCCAACTTTAATGCTATGAGAATTGGACTATTATAAACAGTGAAAGTCAGTCCTGAAATATTTTTTGATTATACTTTCTTTGCTGCAAGGGATTATCTACAAATTGTCTTCAGTTGATTATGGGATCTGAGATGACCTCTAGGCTTATGTAGACTATATGTGCTCATTTTTCATGAGTAACTTTCAAATAGCTAAAGCCAGGTTTAAACAAATAAGTAAAGCCAGATTTAAAAACAAAACAAGCAAACTCAACCTTAAAGGGTTAAAACTGGGAAAAGTCAGCCTGAGGGAGGGTGAATGTTGGAAGAGGAAAGAGATGGTTTCATCTCTTTGCCTTAGTCATGGAAGGGATCTACTTCCTTTTTGCCCCTTCATCACCTATAATCCTGGCTTTGAATTGACATAATGAGCTACCTTGGACATATTAATTCTTGGATAGGGAATTCCTTTACATCTGTCTGTTTCACCTTCTTCATTTTCTATGAAACACTGAGCTTTTTCTCATGCCTCCTCTCCTCTTATACAGACCTATTTAGGCACGTGATCAGAGTATAAACCTTTGTTTTGACCTGACTTCCCCTTAAATTGTAATTCTAATCAAATAATCTTTCCCTGGCTCCACATACCTCCACTGCTGGCAAGGGGTTCTGTTCCTTCAGTCTTCAGCAACCACTCAGGAGGTTTGCTGTCTGGACTGATATCAACCCTTAGGCTTCATTTATATGAAGAAGAAGATTAGAGAACATTCACTAATTGCTGTTCAGTTCTCGAGAGATAGGGTCCCTGGGTTTTGAGAACAGTGTACCAACTTCTTTAACTGCTTACCCTACCAACAAAAGGTAAGAAGCCTTAGGTCTCCCTCTGTACCACAGGATGTATCATGTTCCATTATTTAGAACTAGGGGTAGCCAGCTTTAGAACAAGATGATGATGATCTCAGGAGACTCAGCTAGTTTTTTGAAACAAGTAAATAAACCTGGAACATCAATTTCTGGGAGAAATATTTGACTCTAACCCCTTACAGATACATGAGGGTGCCCTATTAAGGACTAGTGCCCCTTGAACTCCTGTCCCCTTCTGGTCTTTTTAACGTATCTCTTCTTCTTTAGATCATAATTTGACATTAGCAATATTTCCTCACCATCAGTCCCAATTCCAGGATTTCAGATTAATATGTTTAGACCTATAAAAGGAAGAAAACAGTGTCCTTAACTCTATAAAGACTATTAGAACCATGACAGCGTTAGCATCTGGAACTGTAACCTGCTTTTGTGGATGCCTCTTGGGCTAATGTTTATTCCACCAGATGCCCTTTTTAACATGCCCAGCCTCCCAAGAGCCAGATAAAAAAGCTCTGTGTCCACCTGCTTTTTGACTCAGAACTGTCTCCTGGCTCCATTCCTCATCATCTCCTCCAAACCTCTCTCTTATTAGCCATCACCAGTCTCCATGTTCTTCAAATGTCACTAGGCTCCCCCTCTTTTCCTAGCTCTCCTTTGAAATAGTAGCTGGATTTAATACTGTCATGCTGGCTCTCATCTAATATCCCTTTGAGGTGGTGTTTTGGTAAATGCCTCCAACAACAAGTCTCAGATCCATGATGCTATAACTATGCCTTTGGCTTCTTTGTGACTTTAGACACCAATTGAATACTGTGTTCTTTTATTGGTTAACTAAAAAATACAGTGCTGAAAATCATATGGCAGTTTCTGCCTCTAGGTCTAAGTGACAATCTACTCCAGGGCACTGATTCTATGTGATCAGCTGCATCTAGTGTGAGCAGACATTAAACTTCTGTGTGGCAATGGTTTTTATATGCCCGTCACCCAGTGTACTGTCTGGCAGACAGAATGTCAGCTGAACAGCTTCTGAATGAACAAACATATCCCAGGGACAGTTTGAGGGCATATGTGGAACTGTAGACTGAGCTCTGCATTCTATCAAAAACCTTAATTATGAATTTATAAAAAGATGATAAAAACTGAAGCTTCAACTCCAGTGAAATTGATATTCATCAGACATCAAAGTGAGTATGAAACAGATCTCCATATGCAGCTTTACAATTTTATTAAAATTATACCTGGGATTTAATTTATAGAGGCATGACTGAGGGATGAAAAAGAATGGCCAATGCCATTGAAAGAAGATTTATTATTTATGTTTCCCAAGGAAAGGCTGCATACCATGCCTCCTAAGGTCACAAGCAAAACATCAGGTTTTGGTCAGGAGGCAAAGGAGAAAGCCTAAGTCGGAACCTTTATTGGGGTTTCTGGAAGAACAGCCAAGTGGGGTAGGGTAAATAGCTCATAATTGGCTATTTTGTATAATGTCAGTGGGCTCTGGGCTGCAGGGATGGTCTCTAGTTACCTGGCCATGGGTTACTTAATGCAGGAAAAATAATGGCTTGACGGGTGAGAGTTTGATAAGGAGATGATTGAGGGTATAGGCTCTGAATTGGTTTGTTTGAATATGAACGATGTTCTTCCAGGTAAGTTGTTTACCATATTTAGGAATTGGCTAGCCTGGAAGGGGCAGTTTCTTCCCATGTCTGTAGGTCTCCCCAGGAAGTCAAAACGTCACACCACAGAAAATAAAAAAAACATGATCAATACTATGGAAATGGTTCCTCGCCTGTTCTATGATCCTTGAACCCCTCAGCCAAATCAGAGCTCTTAGAAGAGATCAGGAAGTGACCTTTGAAGATATTTGTTTGGAGAGGAAACTGTTACTATAAAGTGATCGTTCCCTTGCCCCCACATACATGCACACAAAAGAGGTGGAAGGAGTAAGGGGTTCTGCTTTCTTCCCCTCAAACACAGTGCAAGGAGCTGCTACAAGATCCCTCTGAGGGCTTGTGGGGGATGTTCACAGAAGATGGGTGCCTGACCCATGTCTGAGAAAACCAAAGCATTCTGTGTCCAATTTTTCAGGTCAAAGAAGCATGTAGACTTTGCTATGGAGCAGATGTGGGCAGACAGGAGAGAGAGCCCTGGTGGTATCATCTTAGGGCCTCTCCAGTGGGGCTGCCTGGAGGAAAGGAGGACCCTAGCAGCAAGAAGTTCCAGGTGAGCCCTGAATTCCTAAGGGCTGCAGAATGAGTTGCAAGGACTACCCAAAACAGAGACACATCTGCCTAGGTCAAGAGAACTGCAGGACAGGGGCTCTGAGAGATGGAAATCACCACAGAACCCTCAGACACACCCACTGAAAAAAGACCTTCAAATATCTGCCAGTCCCAAGGAGCCTGAAGGCAGCTTATAAGAGTATCTATTTAAATAAGACCATTCTCCCTTAATACTTCCTTCTTTCTGTATCTCACCTGAAAGGATCCAGAAGTGGTTAGTAAGCCAGGCAGGGTGGAGATTGAGTACAGGGAAGTAGGGAGGAGGCCATTCACTTCACCCCATTTCCACTGCAAGTTTCTAGCCTGAAGCGTACTAGGAACCCAATTCTGATTAATTTCCTGACAGGACACTTCTAATTTCTGAATGAAGACTATGTTTTTTATTTTAAAGTGATTGTAGTACTTTCCATTACCAAAAAGCAAGCAGACAAGTCATGAGACCTACCAAAGTTGTCATTAAAGGACAAGAGGATCAAAGCAACAGAGGACACAAGGAAATAATCTGCCATATAAAAAAAGAGGTACAGTACCTTAACAGAGTTGAGGTAAAGCGTGTTTTTGACAAAGATCTGCCACAGGAAGGAGAAGAGACCAATAGAAGGTTCTGCTTGTGCCTCCAATGAAATACCAAGAAAATGTGATCTCTCTGAAAGCAAAAAATTAATTGAAAAAACAATAAATTGGGAAGCAGGTTGAGAGAGGTAAGAGATGAGTGAAGGAATCAACTGAAGAATTAGAGAATTAAAATACCAAAAGAGTATATAAAGAACCAAAATCACATGCAGAAAACAAAATTGGTGAGGTAGAGGACTAACTGGAAGTGCTCAAAGAATACTGAGAAAAGAGGGCAATGATGGCTTCTGTTGAATGACTACTTCCTGGACACCAATGCGTTACAGAGGAAGAAGCAGAGACCTGGGGAGGTCACCTAATGGGTCCAGGAAAATAGCCAGGAGGTGACAGAGCGGAATTCAAACTGAAGTCTGTCAGACTCCAACACATGTCTGTTAACCATGACACTTTGCTAAACACAAGGATGAGACATTTAGATCTGAGGGAGAATGAACAAAGAGCCAACTCATAGTTGATGGGTACTTAAAGGGAAAAAAAGCAGAATAAATTGAGCATGGACAAAAATAAAAAATAGAATAAAACTTTCTTTTACTGAAAAAAATAATTATACAAATGAAAGATCTTATTTAGTTAGAAAATTGGATAATTGATCTAAACAAATAAGAACTGGCTCCTTAGGCAGAAGTGAGGGTAGGGAATATGGAAATACAATAGTTAAACCATTTGCAAAAGAGATAGCATTTACTGCTGTTAAGAATGTGGTGAGACAGGCATTCATATTTATGGAATTATCAAGTAGTATATAAAAAATATTAGATTGTAAAAAATAATCTGAAATGCAGACAAGAAATCATCTAAAGGAGGGCGCCTGGGTGGCTCAGTCGGTTAAGCCTCTGCCTTTGGCTCAGTTCATGATCCAGAAGTCCTGGGATTGAGCCCCGCCTTGGGCTCCCTGCTCAGAGGAGAGCCTGCTTCTTCCTCTGCCCCTCACCTCGCTCATGCTCTCTCTCTCTCTCTCTCTCGCTCTCTCTCTCACTCCCTCTCAAATAAATAAATAAAAGCTTAAAAAAAAAGAAATCACCTAAAGGAGGCAGGCATTAATTTTATAATCAGAAAAAAAGATTTAAAATAGATAAAAAGTTAAAAATGTAAATAGAACTAAATAATATTTTAATGTTTAATATGATTATTAAAATACAAAAATACTTATTAACAGAGCCTAGTATCTGAGGCTTTTCATCAGTGGAGAAAATTGTGGTATTCCCACAAAAATTCTAAGAGGAAACTATGGACACATTTGACATGATAAACTAACAAACAGTGTATGACTATGTTGAGTTTGGCAATAATCTTTGAATTCCTTGCCTTGATGTAACCCTAGAGAAGCAGGATAGGGCAGGGGATGGTGGCTGGTCTCTAAGACAAAAGATGTGAGTTCTTTCTGGTCTGCTATTTACAGTGTTACCTTGTGCAAATCAGCTTCTCACTCTAAAAGTCTAATATCCAGCCTAGAAGACCCTCAATATTTTTCTTGCCCAAGTGACTCGTCCAAGGCCGCACAGGTATTTAGTGTTGGAACAAGTGAGGTTTGGTGGAATCAGGCTGGCTGGAAGATAATCAGATTTAGGAAGAGAGGAAATTCCAATTAGAGCAGTGTGAAGAAAAAGAATGGTGTTCAGACCATGTGAGAAGCTGGGTTTCCCAGCCAGTACAGACATATATATCTACATAATATCTCAGCATAGTAATAATATCTCATAATAATAATATATTTATTATAATATATAATATATACTACCTCAGCTTTCTATTATGATTTATAGTTTTACAATCTAATTACTTACACATTTTTCTTATTTGGTCATCAGGAAGATCTTCGGAGTTTGGAAGAATTGTTACTATCATCCTCTGTCCCATCCTTGAATTACAAATAAAAAAAACTGAGGGACCAAGAATTGAAAATACTCTTTCCTAATTCTTTCTCTCCCTCTGTCCCTCCTCCTGCCCCCCAAAATACTCTTTCCTAAGTAAGTAGCAGGTCAAGAAATTCAGTTAGGCAACTCATGGCAATTTGATGGACAACATTGAAACACTGGAAACCAACTTAAAACTCAGTATTTGCGAAAAAAAAAAAAAAAAAAAAACCTCAGTATTTGCGAATGATGGAGACTCAGTGGCACGCCCCAGAGAAGTGATTGACAGATGAGGAGGCAGTGCAAGTTTATATGAAGGTATTGACATATGAGGAGGCTCAGGGTCA
This sequence comes from Leptonychotes weddellii, assembly GCF_054177405.1. Classification (NCBI taxonomy): domain Eukaryota; kingdom Metazoa; phylum Chordata; class Mammalia; order Carnivora; family Phocidae; genus Leptonychotes; species Leptonychotes weddellii. The sequence goes on along the minus strand of NC_138370.1, from coordinate 125,847,440 downwards.
GAATCCAGGACTGTGGGTAGTGTAAAGAAAAAAGAAAACAAACAATCCCCAAACAGCATCCTAGAAACTGGGTGGTAAACTTATCTTCCACAGTTCGGAAGGTATGAATGAAACAAATAGAACCATTCAAAGAGGAGATTGATTTGGCAATATTCTGAATCTCAAAGACTGATGATTTGGGGAGACTCTCCCTTTTACCTTAAGGCAAGACCACACCTTAGCCATCTCAAACAGATACAAATATTCCCTAAGAAGACATCAAGAAGAGATTTCTCAGCCTTATACACTTCAAACAAGTCTTTTTTGGGCCAAGATGGGTCAGAATGATCCAAAGTCTGTCTGCCTCTTCTGCCTGAGCTTCAGCCAGGTAGGATCTCAGAAACCAGCTCAGGCATGATTGATATTGGATACAGACCCCTGTCAACCAAGAGGGCCCTGGTGCGAGCTCCAGAGCAGGGCAGGCTGGGCCTCACCTCTGGTTCCTGGAGGCACAGCTAACTCTTCTGTGTGTTTGTATAGGAGGCCTCTGGTGTCTGAGATCCTGCATTTCCCCAATTGGGTGCTCATCCATTTGAAGCAAAAGTGTGGTCACTTAATTCCACAACTGACCAGAGAATGCCAGCCAGTATAAACATACTTTGAAAGTATATATTTTATTTACTAAGTACAAATATATTTGTACTGGTAGAGAAAATATCAATAGAGATCAAATAAATTTTTAAATGAGTTTCAATAATGTAAATACACCTACTTATACATACGAAGTTTGCACATACACACAGATCTATTGGAAAGAGGGCCTACATGTCTGTTAATTGGTCACGTGCTCAATGACCTGAGAAGTCATCTTTTTGTATTAGTTTGGGGGACAGAAAGTATAAAATGCAGTGGAGTTATGCCACCCATGAAATCCTTCCCTAATGGTAGAGGAATTTCCCCAGTCTCTTTTTCTAACTAGCAGAAAGTCATCAAGCAGGTGATATGCCAACCAAGTTTCTCCTTCCCCTTTGGATCACTCATATCCTTCAATCATCAATATTTGGAAACATCCCTCTCATCACTTGAAACAATGGTCTCCTCATTTGTTGGCTCTTGGGTGAAGAAATACTCTTCTTAGAAGAGAAGTAGTTTAGTTATGTTTTTGTTCAACAACAAAGCAAAAGCCAGAATCTTATTTGATGTTTAAAATTAAATAGCCAAGCAGTAGTTCTTCCTTACTGATGATTTGATAGATTCTTTTGAGGTTTCTCAAGTCATTTCATGTTGATTCCTATTTCCTGAAAAGCATCATGCATCCCACACTTGATCATAGTCCAAAAATTAAGAATTTCCTTGGAAATTCTGTAACTACATAAAAGCTGTAATATTAATTTCTTCTGATGCTATATCAGCATTCTGAAAAGTTTTCAGGTAAAGAGTCTGTCATTTCTGATGGAACATTTTACCATGCAAGAGGCAACAAACAGATGGAAGTAAATGTGGGTTTTGTTTGTTTGTTGTTTGTTTGCTTATTTCTAGATAATTTTACTAGAACTAGAGGCAACAGAGTACATACAAACTTAGAATCCTCTAAATGTTTGAAAAGAGTTTTTATGGTTTCTATAAAAGTTTTTCCAAAATCTCTATTTGCCCCAAACACAAATAAAGTCCCAACTGCTAACTAGCTAGCCCTCTTCTGTGAGGAAAGAGTCAGCTGCTGAGTTTTTCCTTCATATGAGGGGCTCTTTCATTCTTCATTTAGATCCTTCCAAAGGAGTTATAAATATCTGTGCAGTGGCTGTGTACAACGCTCCACATGGCAGCATGAGTAAGGAAGTAGAGAGAGAAGGCATATTCACGTTGTCTGATGTGGTAAGAGTGGCTGAGGCAGCAGCAGTAAGATTCCCATTCATCAGGCCATGAAATAGCATTTACCTTTTCACTTGCCCATAAAGAGGTTAGTTATGGATCAGTTCAGGTCAAAGTCTTGCTGGGTCTCACCTGCCCTCTTTGTCTAACTAAGGCCACCTGTTGTGGTAGCTCTATAAAAGTCCTTAAATATTGATTTGCTCAAGTAGTGAGGGTTGGTGCCTAATTGCCTAGAACATGATTTTCCTTTTTCAAGTGATGACTGCTCTGAGTTGGTTGGCCATTATTTCTATCTTGGCCATTTTTCTCAAATTTGCCCTCTTCCTTTCTTGAGATCCTGTGGTACCTTTGTCTTTGATTTCTTGGCAGTAACATAGAATAGTAAAGAGTACATTGGATCAGAAACTAGGAAACTTGAGTTTCCCTTCAGGTTTTGCCATTACCAACTAGGTGAACTTCAGAGGAATCACCTAACCCTCCTGGGTCTCAGTTCCTTCATCTATGAAATTAGGGTATTGAACTAGATGGCTTTTCCAGAAATCAAATTCTGCGAGTGGGCACAATCTCACACCACCCTTTGTTTCCACATTTTGTGCACTGGCAAATTTTGTATTACTATTTTTAAAAAGGAGATGATAAAGTAATACATACATTTTGTGAAAATTTTAGAATAATACAAAAAAATAAAGGAAGATAATTTTTTAAAAAGATTTTATTTATTTATTTGACAGAGAGAGAAATAGCGAGAAAGGGAACACAAGCAGGGGAGTGGGAGAGGGAGATGCAGGCTTCCCACGGGGCAGGGAGCCCAATGCGGGGCTCGATCCCAGGACCCCGGGGTCATGACCCGAGCCGAAGGCAGACGCTTAATGACTGAGCCACCCAGGCACCCCGAAAGAAGATAATTTTAAATACTAAAATCACTCCTACTCTAACCAGAGATAACTTCTGTTAACATTTGTTGTATTAGTTGCCAGTGTTTTTCTTTTGCATATGCACGTATGTATTTGACTTCCAGCTTGTAAATATATAATAAACATGTTTAATTATAAATATATTTTGTAGATAAATAAAATATATATTTACAAAACATGGAATCATACTGCATATATCATTTCATATGCTATTTATTTCACAGAACATTATATTATGACTGTGTTGTTAAATGTTCTTCAAAAATATTATTATTATTTTTTTTTTTAAGATTCTATTCATTTATTTGACAGAGAGAGACACAGTGAGAGAGGGAACACAAGCAGGGGGAGTGGGAGAGAGAGAGAAGCAGGCCTCCCGCGGAGCAGGGAGCCCGACGCGGGGCTCGATCCCAGGACCCCGGGATCATGACCCGAGCCGAAGGCAGACGCCCAACGACCGAGCCACCCAGGCGCCCCAAAAATATTATTTTTAATAGCTGTGGAATATATCCTCCTAGCACGGTGCCTGGAGAGAGAAAAGATCCAGTAAATTTTAGCTTTAATTATGATATTGCTGTAAAATAATTCATTAAAAAATCCTTTCTATTTGGACACTTAGGTTGTTCCATTTTTGCTATTATAAATTAAGCTGTGTTGAACATACTTGTACATGAATCTTATTAGGTAACCTCTCTGATTATTACTTTAGGTGAGTGTATTAGTTATCTTTTGCTGCATAACAAATTACTCCAACATTCAGTGTATTAAAACAGTTACAAACATTATCTTGCAGTTTTTATGGTCAGGAATTTGGGAGCAGCTTGGCGAGGTGATTCTGGCTCAAGGTGTATAATGAGATTGCAGTCAAGATGTTAGCTGGAGCTATGAAGGCTTGAGTAGGGCTGGAGGAGCTGCTTCTAACATGACTGACTCTCATTTGCTGGTAAGGTGATCTTTGCTGTTGATAGAAGACCTTAGTTCCTCATATTGTGGGCCTCTCCATGGGCTGCTTGTGTGTCCTCACCACATGGAGGCTGTCTTGCTCAGGGCAAATGACCTAAGAGAAAGTAAGGCAGAACCTACAATGTCTTTTATGAAGTTACCTCAGAACTCATACTCCCTAATTTTTATTTTGATTACACAGGTCACCCTATTAAGTGTAGGAGGACATGAACATCAGGAGATGAAAATTATTGGGGGTCATCTTAAATACTGGTTACCACAGATAGATTCTCAGAAATGCAATTATGGTATCATATTAACAAGTAATTTTGTTGGAAAAAAATCACATTTTTGGGATATTATTTAATACCTGTGTATGCCTATATAATCTAAGTGTGTGCAGTCTTACAATCTGAAGCTTTCTAGCCTTCTTCTTAGGCCACTTTGCCCTTTAATATTTAAAACAATTGGTTGAATCTCCTGTCCACAAGAGGATATTGTGAGAAACTTGGAATTCTTCCCCTCCCACTAGCCAAGGAATTTTTAAAGTTTTATAGTATTCTGGTCACCTTTTCTTGTAATTTTACAAATTCACTGAATTCTCAGTCCCTTCTCTATATTTCTCTTCCTGCAATTGTTTTCTTCTGAGATTGCTTTGCCCAGCATATGCTATGACCCCCATTCCTATTTCACTCAAGGTGTTTCAAATAAAAGATGGTTATAAATAGCAGAATTTTATTAAATGTTTGGGGGTAGTGAGGAAGATTATAGTCTAGCAC
>NC_138370.1:125809765-125842457 GCF_054177405.1 Leptonychotes weddellii | reverse complement strand
AGTCATTAAGCATCTGCCTTCAGCTCAGGTCATGATCCCGGGGTCCTGGGATTGAGCCCACATCAGGCTCCCTGCTCGGCGGGAAACCTGCTTCTCCCTCTCCCACTCCCCCTGCTTGTGTTCCCTCTATCACTGTGTCTCTCTCTGTCAAATAAATTAATAAAATCTTAAAAAAAAAATTGGAGGGGGAGACGAACCATGAGAGACTATGGACTCTCAGAAACAAACTGAGGGTTTTAGAGGTGAGGGGGGTGGGGGGATGGGTTAGCCTGGTGATGGGTATCAAGGAGGGCACGTACTGCATGGAGCACTGGATATTATACGAAAACAATGAATCATGGAACACTACATCAAAAACTAATGATGTAATGTATGGTGATTAACATAACGTAATAAAATTAGAAAGAACTAATGATGTATGGTGACTAACGTAACATAATAAAATTAAATTAAATTTAAAAATAATAATAAATAAATAAAAATACAAAATGAAAATAACTTTGCCTGCTTTAGATCACAAGCAGGGCTACTTAGAGGTCTAGAGGGGCTCAGGGCATTTCTATTTTTTGAGGTCATTCATATTTAATAATAAAAAAACACCAAAATATGGTTCAAAAACTATGATATATTTCAAGTCTTTATGGTAGACAAAGTAACATCTCTAACACAGAAAAACTCAATGCAATATAACTGTGCTATTAACAAGTGAATAGCAAGTTTCAAGAGAATAGGTTAATATCACCTTAGGCAATGTTGTCTAGTCAAAGGACATAAATGACACACACCTTCATTCATTTTCCTTTAAATGATGTGCAACATTATGTAAAGATGACAGCAAAAGTCTAAATGTGAAGTCCTCCTAGCACACCTTCGTTGGCCCCTGAAGGTGCCCTGTAAGTGCTCCTTCAGGTAGAACCAGTTTAATTTCAACCTACTACACATGGCTGTAACTAAGAAATGAGCTCTTACAGTGGAGTGAGCAGTAGACAAGGATTTTGTTGAAACTGGAAGGGATGATTTTTCTCCTAGAACATTTTAAGAGCTTCCACTACCAATCAACTGCATTGGCCAAAATGACCTCAAGAGTGCCTCCTGGAGATCTACCAAAGTTAGGGAGAACTTCATCTTTGAAGACTGAAATGGTTGCAAAACACAATCTTTTTTTTTTTTTTTTAAAGATTTTATTTATTTATTTGAGAGAGAGAGAATGAGAGACAGAGAGCATGAGAGGGAGGAGGGTCAGAGGGAGAAGCAGACTCCCTGCCGAGCAGGGAGCCCGATGCGGGACTCCATTCTGGGACTCCAGGATCATGACCTGAGCCGAAGGCAGTCACTTAACCAACTGAGCCACCCAGGCGCCCCAAAACACACTCTTAAGTAGTTGAATAAATTGCTTTTATGGTAGAAATATATTAGAACAATCACTTAACACATTCACAAATTCTGTCATCTTTGTTTTTCTATCGCTGGTGATCAGCTGCTCTTTCTGAACAGAAGTATTTTATGGCATTTGTTCCTAACTGAAAAAAAATTAAACCCATTTGCAAGTGTAGAGAACGCTTATGGTGTTTTGGTTTCAGCTGGAAAACAAGCACATTTATCTAATAATTGTACCAAGTGATGTAAACTTTGGGAAGGGGAGAAGGACTAACAGTCTCATTTCAAACTACTTAGGATTAAAATTTCACCTATTCCAAGAATCTTGTCTAATCTCTTCAAATACAGTTTTAAAGTAATGCTAATGCCTAGAATCTTTCATAAATATAGTGTAATAGCACCTTACTCAAGGGTAGAAATGAAAATTATCTTTTAAGGCAAAACTTGGGTAGGGAGAAAATTACCCTTGCATAATCCCTTAAGTAGACTATAAAGTCTGAGAATCCATGGTTTTATACACTATTCTATACAATATTTTTAAGCACATTAAAGCTTAAGATAATGATGCTGAACCAACAAGAAACAAAAGAAAATTCTGTATGTAGACATGTGAACTCTCAAACCATTTTGTCTTTAAAAAGAAAAAGGTGGAGGGTTCTAAAAATGTTCCTGCTTGCCTTCAGGGTTTATTTTCCACTGTATTTAACATTAAGCCTTTCTGGTCCTAATACACATTCATGGATTTGGTTGCTGTAAAAATTCCACAAGATATCCCTTTATTATTTTTTTCTTTCTTTTGACAAATAAGTTTGAAAGGTCTGCTGGCACCTAACTCATGGCCTGGCACATAGTGTGTTCTTAGTAAATGCCAATTGTTCATTGAGAAATTGCAGAGGACAACTTAGCCACCAATTCCTTGTCTTTACAAACTGGCCTTTCTTACCACATCACTGCTGAACAGTTGTCACTCTGATACCCAGAGGCAGATTAGATTATGAAACTGACAAGAGATCGGTGTTTCACTAAATTCAGGAATCACACAAGCAAATGTGGGGCCCAGGCAGATAGAGTAACTGAGGCAAGTGACCCAGGTGGGAACTAGTGGGAACCAGGGGCCACACCTGCCTGAGAGGGGCAGGCACCGTGCGCAGAGCTCCTCCAGCTGGTTGTCTGTAAACATGCCAGCCCACCGGCCTCCCATCATCCCCCACCTCCACACCAGAGAGCAAAAGGAAATCCTGCTTTTCACCTAAAATGTCCCTATTTTTGTCTCAAGTAAATAAAAACAATGCCCCCCGCCCAGTCTCTCACATTCATGGTGACCACTGAGATTTGACTCCAGGGTCCAAGACAGAACCCAGAGTTAAGTCTTGGCTCTGAAGTTGTGAACGTGGGAGCCAAGAGACTGAGGGAATGGTGGTACCAGACTCTCAAAACCACAGAGTGACAGCTAATGCGGCAGCAGAAAAACATGTTTCCTAGACATAAATTCCAGCGGAGTTCATCAGTTAGTTCCTCATGGGGGTATTTTACTGATGTCTGAGAAGTTTTGAAGCCAAGACACATCTACCCAAATGAGAACTGAATTGACAAGAACAACATCTGCACCTACCCTGGAGGATGAAATTACAAGAGCTGCTAATCTCATGCTTCTGGACACCGGCAAATCAGTACCAAGATGGATGGAACACTCTCTTTTCCTCCTCTTAGTTCTCACTGAAGAATTTAATGGAAGTATATTAGGTACATAAAGAGAGACCAACAGCAGGGTAGGAATTTTCATTTCTCCCAGGACATCCAGCACCATATTCACTTTTTTAAAACTGGAATGTTTGACAAAAGCCTTCTTGCTTTGCTGTTGGGATGTTCTTATCACCCCAAATAACCAGCTACATTTCAGGCGTGCTACATTCGCAACTTACTCCTTATGAGTCTATAGTAAACTGTACTTATGGATACAGACGTGACAGAAAATAACCTAGAGAAGAGCCCATAGTGCAGTCAGAACAGCCTCCCTGACTTCCCTCTTCTTATTTTTGTTAGCTTTTACTTGCTCTTCCCTCCAACTAGGCTCGTCTCAGCTTGCGAACTTTGCAGACGAGGAATGCTTCTGGAAAGCCTACCTTGGAATGTTTCCTTGAGGCAGGTGGGGTATGCAGAGTTTGGCCAGCTCTCATCAGATCAAGAGCTGCCCAAGTGAACTCCAAGAAATGCCTCTCAGCACGCTGTCTGCACTGGCGTTTGCCCAGGAGAAACACTACCCCGCCCGCTTACCTCTGAGGCACAGCCTTTTATTCTCCCCAGTGGAGAGTTTTCACTGAACTTGGTACTTGAGAGTTGTATGGAGGACCGTGTTTTTATTATGAAAATCATTTACAGGGAGTAAGGATTTTTCTATCTCCATATCGGTTACTCTTAATCATTTTATCTTTTAAATAGATTCCTTTCTTCCACAAACGTGGAATATCATGCACCAGTCTTGGCAATATCAGTTCACACAGCTCATAAAGAACACGGCATGGCACGAGGGAGTTTGTAAGAAATTCATCAGGCAACTTGAAGCTATTGAGTTTAAACCATTTTTTAAAATTCTAAATTATTTGCCTCTGTTGCACTGATCAGAAAAATACTGAAGCTATCCCCACATATGTTTTGAAGAATAGCTTCTGATTAATATTTGAATGAACTCAGTTACATGAGCCTGTCATTATTAACTCCATGTAAACAATCTAGAGCAGAACCACCCAATGACTTTCTGTGATGATGGAAATATTCTCTATTCTGGCCAATATGAAAGCCACTAGCCTCACGTGGCTTGGAGTGCTCAAAATGTGCCTAATATGACTGATTAACTGAATATTTTATTTTATTTTATTTTATTTTAATTACTTTAAAACTGTGCCGGTCTAGGTTCTTGCCACTCAAAGTGTGCCATCTACAGGAAGTATCATCTTCACCTGGGAACTTGTTACAAAAGCAACTTTCAGGTCCCACTTCAAGACTACTGAATTCAAATCTGTATTATTGGGGGGGGGGCATGGCAGAGGGAGAAGGAGAGAGAGAGAGAATCTTTTTTTTTTTTTTAAAGATTTTATTAATTTTTTTGACAGAGAGAGACACAGTGAGAGCAGGAACACAAGCAGGGGGAGTGGGAGAGGTTGAAGCAGGCTTCCCGCGGAGCAGGGAGCCCAATGCGGAGCTCGATCCCAGGACCCTGGGACCATGACCTGAGCCGAAGGCAGACGCTTAACAACTGAGCCACCCAGGCGCCCGAGAGAGAGAATCTTAAGCAGGCTCCATGCCCAGCGTGGAGCCCGATGCAAGGCTCCATCTCATAGCCCTGAGATCATGACCTGAGCTGAAATCAAGAGTCAGAGGCTTAACTGACTGAGCCACCCAGGCACTCCTCAAATTTGTATTTTAATAAGATCCCCGAACAATTTGTGTGTGCATTAATATTTGAGAAGCACTGATCTAAAAGAGTGGTTTTCAACACTGGATGCACCCTTGAGGAAGCCTAAAATCTTTTCAGGGGTTAATGAAGTCAAAATATTTTCAAAATAAGGCCAAAATCCATTGCCTTTTTCACTCTATTGGCATTTGCACTGATGGTATAAAAGCAATGGAATATAAAACTTTTGAAGCCTTAGCATGAATCAAAGCACTGGCACCAAACCACTAAAGTAATCATTAATTTCTTCACTGTTACACCCTTTCAGGAAGAAAACAAAAACAAAACCTAGTTACAGTTAAAAATGTTCTTTATGATGCAGGAAAACATACAGATTTTCTTAAATCTTGACCACTGAATAGACATCTTTTTCATATTCTGTGGGAAGAAATAAACAAGTATGCTTAAAGCATGGAAGTATAAAGATTGACTGAAGAAAAAGCACTCATGAGATTGTTTGAGTTACAAGCTAAACTAGCCTCTTTTCTGTGGAGCATTTGTTTGAAAGAACCAATGATAGACAAACTATGGTTATTCATAATTGGGCATTTGGCAAATATTTTATTCAAAATGAATAGTCTGTAGCTTCAAGGAAAATAATTAACAGTATATGTTTCCAATGATAACCTTTGAGATTTAAAGTGGAAATTAGGATTTTAGAAAACTAGTATTTACTGCAAGCATCTTGACATCTTCCAACTACTGTAAGACTTTTCTGATAAGATTGGTGGTGAGCTTGACAGCTGCATTTGAAAGCCCTAAATAACTCAGGGAACCAATATTTTTTTAAATGACCAATGTATGAGTAAGAGATCCATTCAAAAAGCAAAATAGAATAATGAACCTTAATGTAACAGAGTATACATTTATTGATATGATTTCAGATTCCACATTGTATATAACTTTTATGAAACTACTGTTAGTCAAGTTTTGATGTAGTATCAAAGAAGAATATCCACAATAATCTGAATTTTCTATTAAAGTACTCCTCTTTTCCTGCTACATATTTGTGTGAGCCCAATTTTCTTAATATCATTCAACCAAAACAACTTACCAAAATGCAGAAGCAGATTATCAGAATCCAGCTGTCTTTTATTAAGCTAAATATTAAAGAAATGTGCAAAAGAAAAAAAAGGCCATTCTTTTTGCTTTCTTTTGTTTTGGAAATCTAACTAAATCATAACTTCTTTTCATAAAAATATATTATTTATGTTAATATGTAATGTATTTATTATTGTTATTTTTAAAGAAAATCATAAATATTTTTAAATTTCTCAGCTTTAACTTCTAGTATGGTAAATATTGATAGATATTACTCCTATTAACAAAAAAAGCTCTTTAGTGTTCTCATTAATTTTTGAGAGCATAAGGGTCCTGATACCAAGTTTGGGTGCTGCTGGCTTATAGGATGCCTTGAATAGAGTCAAAGCTGAAAATCACTACTCCCTCCACCCAAAACTGAAGTATTGGCTGCTCCTAAAGATTCAGAAGAAAGAAAAGCCCTTGGTACCTTCAAAAGAGAAAATATGGAGTTCCCATACACACACTGACTCATTCAACTCCTTTTTGGCACCCACTATGACAACCCAATCAAAAACTAAGAATTTATAAATATACCCACTATTAGAGCATTTTTATTTTTATTTCTTTTTTAAGATTTTATTTATTTATTTGACAGAGAGAGACACAGCAAGAGAGGAAACACAAGCAGGGGAGTGGGAGAGGGAGAAACAGGCTTCCCATGGAGCAGGGAGCCCAATGTGGGGCTCAATCCCAGGACCCTGGGATCATGACCTGAGCCGAAGGCAGACACTTAATGACTGAGCCACCCAGATGCCCCTATTATAGCATTTTTATAGCATGACCTGAGAAAAATCTGAAGGTCTATCGGGAGTGGAGTGGTTAATTAAATTATAGCACATTATACTATAAAATAGTATGCAGCATTAAAAAGATTGGAATAAATCTTTGTGTCCAAAACTGGAATGTTATCCATGATGTATTATTAAATGAGAACGCAAGTTTCAAAATAATGTGTGAAGTTTAGCCCCTTTTAAAAACAGGGAAATAGCTCTCTATATATGTATAGTTTTTTTTTTAAATTATTTATTTATTTATTTGATAGAGAGAGACACAGCAAGAGAGGGAACACAAGCAGAGGGGGTGGGAGAGGAAGAAGAAGGCTTCCTGCCGAGCAGGGAGCCCGATGTGGGGCTCGACCCCAGGACCCTGGGATCATGACCTGAGCCGAAGGCAGGTGCTTAACCGACTGAGCCACCCAGGTGCCCCTCTATATGCATAGTTTTATATGTATTTGGTCTTGGAGAAAGGTATAAAAGGATACACACCAATCTAGTCACATTGCTTTACTCAGCAAGAAGATAGGAGTGAAGGTGAGATGAATTATACTATTTACTTTCTCATGACCCTAAGATCATGACCTGAGCCAAAATGAAGAGTCGGACGCCCAACCAACAGCACCTCCCAGGTACCCCACAGCTGTGTCTCCTCTACACTTGCTTGTTCTTCTCTGTAGTTCCACACATGGTGGACATTGAGAAATACAAGTGAAGTGACCTTTGATCGCTCTCACCCTTCTGAGGAGAGGAGAAAAGGAAGATTTGCAAGGGGAAAAGCACCAACATTCCAATTGTGGCACATAATTCAGAGCATAAAAGTGGTAATCAGAATACACAGTTTTCTCCCAAATTCAATAAAAGCTGACTGCCGCATCAAAGTTCCAGAAACAATTAGCAGATTTGTGCTGGTGACTAAGGTTTTTCTCACTTTGGAGCAGCCAGTTCCAGTTTCCACCAACTATAGGTATGTCCTTTATGTCTGCTGCTTTCCACTCTCCCTTCTGCTGCCAACCTCTTCAGCCTCATTCGGTACAATGACCCATTGTATTGAATACAACTAAACTCCTTTCAGCTCTCAGCACATGCCTTGCTTGGTCTCAGTTCTGGATTTTCATGTGTGTGTTCTCTGTGTTTGAAACTCTCCTCTCTTCCCTTCCCCATATCACCCATTCCTAACTGAGGTCACAGAATAGAAAATCAGCTGCTGTGGAAAGTCCTCCTCATCAGAATACTGAATTGTGTGCCTTGCTCCATGCTCCTCAAGCACTCCACTCTGACCTTCCTCTGGAGGGGTATTTACCATTCACTCTACTATAATTTTTAGTTAGTTGCTCATCTACTCAACTTTAGCTTCCTGAGGGCTAGAACCAAGTCTGTACTGTTCTCTGTTGTCACCCTAGCATCAATGTACAGGGCACATTGTTGTAACAATAACATTTATTGAGGATGTACCTTGTGTCAGGTTCCAGGCTAAAGACTTCATATACATTATCTTATTTAACTTGCTGATAACTGTTAAGCCTACACTACTCTGCTTCCTTGTAGACACTCAGTGTTGTTGGATACCATCTGGTGCTCTGATTTCTCTTCTTCCTCTGAAATATCCTGTGCTCTTACCCCATCAAAACACAGCTTTTAACTGTGTTTACAAGACCCTAACTTGAGCTTAGCTATTACTTAGCTTAATTTATTTAGCTTACTAGATCCATGGATTCAGTTCCTCATGCTAACATAGTAAATCTAGAAAAAAAAAATTCACATGAAAACATAACCCCAAGAGTTATGCACTTTTATGGGGCACACAAACAGAAATAACGCCTTAAACTCAAATAGTGGAAATTTGAGTATCCCAGCTCTACTATGAGGAAGACATTTTTAGAAATGAAATTTTTAGCACTTCTTTTGTAGGTCATATCTTTGGGGGACCATCTTACTCTGCCTTTTTGGACAGACAGCCCTTGGTTTGGAGCACTTTTGTCAGTGTTCAGCCCTGATCCAGGACTAACAGTTACCACTGAATATCTGCATGTCTTCTAACCATAGCAAATAAAAAGCAACTGTATTCTTCCATTTATGCTTTAATTGTATTGATTGCCAATGAGAAGTTTATCTAAAAAACAAACAGTGGAAAACTCTGTCTGCAACTGTCCTAATTACACATAAACTACAGAAGGTTTTGGAATCTGTTATAAAGTACTAAACCACCCACACTCCAGTGAGATCAGGTTGAATGTGAACTGACTTCCCAAGTGCTGGGAGTAGAGTGTTCTTTACCTTGACACTGTGTCCCTCAGGGCTATCCTTGATGTCAGACCTCCAAAAAAGTGCCAAGAGCCACATGGGCATATGTGAGAAAGCTTTATGGCATTGGCCCTTAACTTGGCAGGAATGGCAGCAAGTCCTTCTGGCTTGAGATGCTTAGCCTCCTCCCTGAGTAGTCAAGGCTAGTGAGCCAACAAAGTATCTGGGGAGTAGGGATAGACAATTGCAAACGTGTGACTAAAAATTCTTCCTTTGACAGCTTAATGGGAGGAGAACTTCAAAATACCAGTCTGGAGGTCTTGGGAGCTAAGGAGGTAGAATCAAAAGGGTGGATTAATGAAGGTGGGAAAAGAAAGAGATGCTGGTCTAAGAGTATGGAATAGCTAAGGTCAACCTGGTTCAATGCAGGATGGACAAACTTGATGCCTCCACTCTGCCATCTAGTGGTGAGAAGTCCCTCTAGCCTGTTATTCAGCTCCTGCTCTGTCTCCACTTCTATTCTTTTCATGAAGGGTTGGTTTTCCCACTCAGTGCCTCATTTACTTCTTAAGGGAAAGCTGTGAGCAAGATAATTTTCTCTGTTTTACCAATAAGGAAACTGAAGCCCAGATAGACTGAATCGCTACAAAAGGAGAGAGCTGGTTCATATTCCATACTCTGTAAGGCAGTATATACATGGCATATTGGAAAATTCGGGGTGGTAATTGACTCTCCAACCAAATCCCAGGATAGATGAAGTAAAATATAGAAAAATCTTCACATGGTAACTGAGGAATATTCTGCTTATATTCCTCACACACAAAACAATCCTGCCAGAAAACTGAAAACTAGTGGTAAAGAAAAGAAAAAACAATTAATTCCCCCCCACACCAATCATACAAATGAACAGAAAAAACTGGAAAAATGGTGGAGATATCACCTCGGTGACATTATGATGGCCTAACAAAAGGACAAACATGAGGGTGTAGGAGCTGGGGATAACCTTAGATAGCTACTAAAACTCAACTTTTTCACTTTATAGTTGAAGAACATGAAGAAATTCGAATAATTTTCCCCAGTTCCAAGATGAGTTATTGTGAGAACCAAAAGGCTATCTCCTCTTCTTTTCTTTGTTTAGCTTTTTGACAAAAGAAATCAGTTACTTGTATTTAAACATTTCTGGAAGGAGGGACAGATGGAGAGAAAGGGGAAAGAAGAAAGGGAGTGAGAGAGAAAGAAACTAAAACTAATTTCTTTCAATTTGCACTCTGGGTTACATATGAAAATAACAGTACCATAATCAGAGTGAACTGGAACATCTTTGGAAAAGATAAGAATTTCAGTTTCAAGAGGCCAACCCTCATTCTTTTAACTCTCATGCTTTGGAATGTATATAACCACATTTATTACAATGTAATTACATGGGGAAAATCTGGAAACAATCCATTTGCCCAACAATAAGGAATTGGTTACATGAATTATGGTATATCTATTCAATAAAGCTATGCAATCATTTAAATTATACTTTATAAAAATATTTAGAGAAAGAGGAAATTGTTCACAATACAACACTAATGAAAAGATAGAAGTAAACTACATGTAATTCCAATTTTGTATTTTAAAAGTAGATACAATGAAAATAAGCCAAAATATTAAAAGTTATTACCTCCAAAATGAAATGTTTTAAAGTGCTTTTAATTTTCATCTTCATACTGCTCTTTATTTTCTAGATTTTTCTGAAATGCACATTTATAGATTCTATTTATAATCCTGCAAAGAATAAAGTTAAGTTTAAACTACTGTATGACAATATCCAGTGTTGTCAAAAACATGAAGAAATGATGGGTACTCTTATGTTCTGTTAAGAACACATATTACAACATTTTAGGGTACAATTTGACAGCATAGCCCAAAATTTAACAAGCACTTTCCTGGGATAATTTGAAAAGACAATTTGAAAGACGTGTGTTAGATTTAAAATATTTGCATCTTAGGGTACCTGGGTGGCTCAGTTGTTAAGCGTCTGCCTTCGGCTCAGGTCATGATCCCAGGGTCCTGGGATCGAGTCCCACATCGGGCTCCCTGCTCTGTGGGAAGCCTGCTTCTCCCTCTCCCACTCCCCCTGCTTGTGTTCCTGCTCTCGCTGTGTCTCTGTCAAAAAAATAAGTAAAATCTTAAAAAAAAAAATATTTGCATCTTAGAAAGTAATAAGATACATAGATCACATGTTTCTTGACAACCCCAGCAGGCTGGAGAGCAAACCATAATCAAACAACTTAATATTTTTTAGCAACCATAAAGTATTGAAGCAAGTTGGATGAATTAAGTTGATAAACAGCGTTATGTGAATTCTAGTAAGATTTGTACAAAATAAATTTGCACCAAACATTGTAAAATATTTTTGTTTACATAGCTTTTTGGATTTCAGAAATATAGACTAGAGGGCGCCTGGGTGGCTCAGTTGGTTAAGCGACTGCCTTCGGCTCAGGTCATGATCCTGGAGTCCCTGGATCGAGTCCTGCATCGGGCTCCCTGCTCGGCAGGGAGTCTGCTTCTCCCTCTGACCCTCCCCCTCTCATGTGCTTGCTCTCTCTCATTCTCTCTCTCAAATAAATAAATAAAATCTTTAAAAAAAAAAAAAAGAAATATAGACTAGAGAATGTGGCCTCAAAACTAAGATATGTCCATCACTGCACTTTTTATTATGTCACTAAATGTATATTACTACTGGATTAGTTAAAAGGAAACTATGGAATATTTATCTACTGAAATGTCTACCAGTAGTCATTGGAATAAAAAGATCTTCACAACATATTTTTGAGTGAAAACTTGGTTGCGAAATGGATTTTGCTTTATCAGGATTTATTATCAGGATTTTTATTTCTAGGATGATGGAGTAGACATACTTTTCCCTATTCCTCCTTCTAAATAAAATGAAAAACCCTGTACATTATAAATAAAACAAACATAATAAGATTCTGAAAAATGGAAAGAAGTCAGAGAATCTGAGGATACCAGGACCCAGAAAGGACACAATGGTGAGGTCCCTGAATTTTCTTTTTGCCTCATCTCAGATTTGGAGCAGAAAAACCCAGCAATCCAATAATGTTAATGGCTGCACACAAAAATAGCCTCAACAAATACCTATTCTCTCTGGCCAAATAACCAGGAAAGGGGCAGCCAATCAAGAGCAAAACTTTTAGACAAATACTGCTCTCCTCCAGTCAAACACAACAGAAAACTTCTGATCCCGCCACTACGCATGGCAGTAAAAGTGGAATGAGGACTCTAGATTTCTAGCTTTAGGAGACTATAATGAATCTCTCCAATACCTCACCAAGTATTAAAGAAGGTCAGGTAAAGAACTTTGCCCTTGCTGGCTGATAATGAGGCCCACTCACTGTGATGACAGTAGGTATCATGTGGGGAACCTACCTCCATCTCCCCTCTAGCATTAATGAGTCACCCCTTATCTCTTTCTAGGAGGCCTAGGAGAGACTCAGGACTTTCACTATCACTCCCTCGGCAGTAATAAGGCCACCCCTACCAAGGACTTGGTGGAGACCACAGAAAAGCCAGAATTTCTACCCCTGCCCAGTAGTAAGGAAAAGTATCATCACTGTTGGGTATCAACACAGACCAAATGGGGAACTTGAGCTTCTACCTCCACCTGGCATGAGACTGTAATGAAGTGGAGTGACCCTTCCCCCCACTGAAGCAGTATCCAAAGAAGTTAGTTAAAACAGAAAGTTTAAATAAGACACAGCATACAAAACACAGTACTCAAAACGTAATATGAAAAAGACCAGGTTTCTTGTAAAAACATACTCATAATACCAACAACCAAGGAAATCTCACACTAAATAAAAAAGACAATCAATGAGATGCCAATACTGACTCAACCAAGATGTTACAATTATCTAACACAGAGAGGAAAGAAAGCAGGGCTAGAAAAGTACCTGAAAAAGTGATGGCTAAAAATTCCAAAATTTAGCCAGAAATGTAAACGTGGAGATGAAAGAAGATGAGCAAATCCCAGATAGTAAAAACCAAAGAAAATCCACACCAAGACATATTATAATCAACCTTCTAAAAACTAAATACAAAGAAAAAATCTTGAAAGTGAAAAAAAGATGAGCTCTCAGGGGAAAAAAAAAATGAGAATGACAGCAGATTTTTCATCAGAAACCTTGGAGGTCAGAATGAAGTGCTGTAATATTTTTTACTTGCTGAAAGAAAAGAATTGGCAACCTAGAATCTTACGCCCAGTAAAAACATCCTTCAGAAATGCAGAAATCAACACATTTGTTGATGAAGGAGAAGAGAAATTTGTTACCATCAGACCTACCCTAAAAGAAAGGCTGAAGGGAGTTCTCTAAACAAAAAGGAAATGATAAAAGAACCTTGGAATATCAGAAAAGCAGAAAGAACATAGTAAGCAAAAATGTGGGTAAACACAATATTTTCCTTCTCTTGCATTTTTTGAATACTTGATGGCTGAAGCAAAAATTATAACACTATCTGATGTATTTCTAAATATATGAACAGGAAATATTTAAGGTAATTATAAATGGGGGAAGGTAAAGGGACATAAATGGAGGTAGGGCCACTATACTTCATTAAAATTGGTAAAATAACAAGACCAGTGGATTGAGGAGAGGGGAAGCAATCACTAAAAAAAGCTATATAAAGAGATACACTTGAAAGCATTTTAAATAAATCAAAATTGAATTAAACTAAATGTTCCAATAACTCACAGTGAGCAGGAAAAAAAAATCAGAAAAATGAAAAACAGAGAGAACAAACAAGAAAGAAAAGCAAAATGACAGAATTAAGCCTTAACGTATCAATAATTACATTAAATGTAGATGCTCTGCATATTGTAATTAAATGACAGATTAGTGAAGTAGATTAAATGCTATCTACATGTAAGTTACTTAAAATATAATGATATAGGCAGCTTTAAAGTCAAAGGCTGGGAAAAATAAATTATGCAAACATCAAAGGAAATTTAAAAAATGGTTATATTGGGGCACCTGGGTGGCTCAGTTGTTAAGCGTCTGCCTTCGGCTCAGGTCATGATCCCAGAGTCCTGGGATCGAGTCCTACATCGGGCTCCCTCCTCCGCGGGAAGCCTGCTTCTCCCTCTCCCACTCCCCCTGCTTGTGTTCCCGCTCACACTGTGTCTCTCTCTGTCAAATAAATAAATAAAATCTTTAAAAAAAAAAATGGTTATATTAATACTAAAGTAGACTCCAGAGAAAAACATTACCACAGGCAGAGGGGAATATTATATCATGATAAAAGGGTCAGTTCACCAAGAAGACATATCATTCCTAAATGTGAACGCACCAAATACAAAGTTGTAAAATTTATGAAGCAAAAACTGGTGGAACGGGTGGAATGGAAAGGAAGAACAGACAGATGCACATTATAGTTGGAAACCTTAACACCCCTCTCTCAAAAACTGGTAGGACAATTGGACAGAAAACCAGAAAGGACAGAGAAAAACAACACCATCAACAAACAGGTTATAAAGTCATTTATAAGTAAACAACAACAAAATGTATATTCTTTTCAAGAGCCCTTGGAATATATACCAAGACAAATTCATATCCCGGGTGATAATACAATCCTCAACAAATTTAGAAAAATTGAAATCATGCATACTATGTTCTCTGAACACAATAGAATCAAACTATAAATTATCATTATTTTTTTCAAACTAGAAATTAAGGAACAAAAAGGTAACAGGAGGATCACCAAACACTTGAAAACTAAACAACACATTTCTAAATAAACCATAATCAAAGAGGAAGTCTCAAAGTAAATTTAAAGAAGACAGAACTGAATGAAAATGAAAATACAACATGTCAAAATATGGGAGACATAGCTAAAGCAGTGCTGAGGAATAAATATTTAGAACTAAATGCATACATTAAAAAAGAAGAAAAGTTTCAAATCAATAATCTATGCTCCCACCACAAGGAAGTACAAAAAAGAGCAAAATTAACACAAAGTCAGCAAATGAAAGAAAATAATAAGAGTAGAATCAATAAATGGAAAATAAAAAGACAATAGAAAATAATCAATGAAACGAAGCTGTTTCTTCCAAAAACAACCAAACAAACAAACAAAAACAGTAAAATTGCAAACCTCCAGCAAGACTGACAAATAAAAAAGGAGAAGATACAAATCATGGATACTATCAATGTAACAGGATTATCACCACAGATCTTGCAAACATCAAGATGATAATAAGTAAATACTACAAAAAAACTCTACACATCTAAATTTGACTTAGACACAATGGACCACTTCCTCAAAAAATACAACCTAACCAGTGTGAAATAGATACTTTGAAATCATAATTTAAAACACAATTTAAATAGATACTTTTAAATCATAATTTAAAAACTTCCCCCAAATAGCCATTTCCAGGCTCAGATGTTTTCACTATAGAATGCTACCAAACATTTAAAGAAGTAAAACCAATTAAAAAGAGAAACAAACTCTCCAAAAACAGAATAGGAGGGAGCAAGGACTTCCTAATTCATTTCATGAAGCTCATACCAAAATTTGACAAAAACAATACAAAAAGAAAAAAGGAAAACTATAGACCAGTAGCTCTTATCAATGTAGATGATCCCTAATTAAATGTTAGCAAATAGAATTAAGTAATATTCTAATATTATTCTATTATAGTATAATATTAAAGGACTATACACTAAGTTAAAAAAGAGTATATTCCAGTGATGCAAGTCTGGTTCAATAGTTGAAAATCAATCAATATAATCTATAATATTGGCAGATTAAAGAAAGAAAATCATAGGGATGCCTGGGTGGCTCAGTTGTTGGGCGTCTGCCTTCTGCTCTGGTCATGACCTCGGGGTCCTGGGATTGAGCCCCGCATCGGGCTCCCTGCTCCACGGGAAGCCTGCTTCTCCCTCTCCCACTCCCCCTGCTTGTGTTCCCTCTCTCGCTATGTCTCTCTCTGTCAAATAAATAAATAAAATCTTAAAAAAAAAGAAAGAAAATCATATATATTAATTGATTCAGCAGAAGCACTTGACAAAATTTAATACCAATTCATGATTTTTAAAAAAATCTCAGAAAACTAATAGAGTAACTTCCTAAACTTGATAAAGAATATTCACAAAAATTCTACTGCTAACATGATACTCAATGGTGAAAGACTGAATGCTTTACGTCTGAAATCAGGACAAAGGCAAGGATGTCTGCACCCAGTACTCTCATTCAACATAGTTCTGGAAGTTCTTGTCAGTGCAATAAAACAAGAGAAAGAAATAAAAGGTATGCAGATTGGAAAGGAAGAAATAATGTAAAATAGTACAGTCACTCTGGAAAACAGTTTAGCAATTTCTTTAAAAACTAAACACATAACTACCATATGACCCAGCAGTTGCAATCCTGGGTATTTATTCCAGAAAAATGGAGATTTATGTTAAAAGAAAAAATAAACCTATATACCAATGTTTATGACAGCTTTATTTGTAATAGGCAAGAACTGGAAACAATTCAGACATCTTTCAACAAGTGATTAATTAAACAAATGGTTTATCCATTTGGTTGAATACTACTTAGCGATAAAAAGGAATAAACTATTGCTACATGCAACAACCTGGATAAATCTCTACAGAATTATTATGAATGAAACAGCCCATCTCAAAAGGCTACATACTGTATGATTCCATTTATGTAACACTGACAAAATTATAGAAATGGAGAACATGTTAGTGATTGCCAGGCGTTAAATAGGAAGTGGAGGGGGGGAGGAAGTGGGTGTAACTATAAAAGGGCAATATGAGGTATCCTCCTGGAGATGGAAATGTTCTCTATTTCAACAGCAATGTTGATATCATGGTTGTAATACTGTACCAATTTACAGTATGTTGCCATTGAGATAAACAAGGTAAAATGTACAAAGGATATCTCTATAGTACTTTTCTCAACTGCATGTGAATCTACAATTACGTCAAAATTTAAAAGCTTAACTAAAAATGGCTTTAGAATGTATTATGTATGCTTCCAATTATGGAAAATTAAATATATCTGCATACTCGTATGTGTAATCAAGCAGTCTGGATGTATGCTCACCAAACTGTTCACAGTAATTGTCCTTGGGTGTGGGATTTCAAGGAATCTTGGTATTTTCTTTTTGAAATTTTAAAATGTTATAGGAGTAATAGCATAATACATAAATATTCTTATTGTAAAAAAAAGGAAGTAGAAATTAAAAGCAAATCTTCTCCCAAATAATTCTCCTCCCCAAAGATAATAATTGTTAACATTTTGGTTTGGATTCTTCTAGACACAACTCTATAATTGCATACATATGTGAATATATATATATATATGATCATATGCAATAACTAGAATTATAGCAGTAATTCTGCTGCTTTTTTTCAGAAATATGACTTGGGGCCACCTAGGTAGCTCAGTCGGTCGAGCTTGAGCGTCTGACTTGGTTTCAGCTCAGGTCATGATCTCAGGAATTGTGAGATCGAGTCCTGCGTCGGCCTCTGGGCTCACCGGGGACTCTGTTTGAGGATTCTCTCTCTCTCTCTCTTCCCCTCACCCCCGTTTGCACTCTCTCTCACTCTTTCACTCTAAGAATAAATAAATAAATCTTTAAAAAATATATGACCTGAAGATATTTCTATGTCTGCAAACACTCAAAACTATTTGATTTTTTTTAAAGATTTTATTTATTTATTTGACAGAGAGAGACACAGTGAGAGAGGCAACACAAGCAGGGGGAGTGGGACAGGGAGAAGCAGACTTCCCGCTGAGCAGGGAGCCCAATGCGGGGCTTGATCCCAGGACCCTGGGATCATGACCTGAGCAGAAGGCAGACGCTTAACGACTGAGCCATCCAGGCACCCCAAAACTATTTGATTTTTAAAATCAGAACATAGTTGTCCATAATTAGTCCATATAGGTTTAGATAACTGTCCATTTTTTTTACAGTCATGAACAATGCCATATACAGATTCTTGCAAATCTTTTCAGAGATATAAAAATACTTCTACAGGGGCGCCTGGGTGGCTCAGTCAGTTAAGGGTCTGCCTTCGGCTCAGGTCATGATCCCAGGGTCCTGGGATCGAGCCCCGCATTGGGCTCCCTGCTCAGTGGGAGGCCTGCTTCTCCCTCTCCCACTCCCCCTGCTTATGTTCCCTCTCTCGCTGTGTCTCTCTCTGTCAAATAAATAAATAAAATCTTAAAAAAAAAAACTGCTACAGGATAAATTCTTAGAGATTAAAGTGCTAGAGCAAAGTATATCTTCATTTTAAAATTTGAAAGAAACTACCAAATTTCCCTCCTAAAAAACTAAACAAAATATACACCTTCCAACAGCATATGAGAATATCTCTTTCAAAATATACTAACACAGAATAATATCAATCCAATCTTTTTAATTTAATTTTTAAAATTTTAATCAAGAAAAATGCAAAAATAAACCATATTAAGATATTTTTCCACCCCCAGCAAGACAAAAAATAACTTGGCTTTATTTCACTTCCCTCCTACCCCACTCCTACCAGTTCTGCCAGCATCCATGTTAGAATCATCTGTGGTTTAAATTACAGATTGTTATTATTTTTGTCATATGCACCAAACTTTTAGACTTTATAAGATTTGCGGGTACCTTTGCTCTCCAGTGTTATTTGCATCCCTTGTCTTTTTCTTTCTTTTACTTCCTTTTGTTTTTACTAGAATACAGCCTCAAGTAAGTCTTTCAAATGGAATCTGTGGGTGGAAAATTTTCTAAGCATGTCCAAAAATATTCTCAGCCTTCACTCATGAATGCTACTTTGGGAATAGAATTCTAAGTTTAAAATAATTTTGAAGACCTTATTTCTTTGCTTATTATACTCAGTATTGCTTAATAAAAGCCTGGTGACAATCTGATTTTCACCCATTTGTGTTTAAGCTTCTGTCTGTGAAAGCTTTGAGACATCTCTTATCCTTGGAGATCTAACATTTCACTAGTGTCTAGTTGTAGGTCTCTTTTTATACATCCTGTTTGGTATTGCATGGTCCTTTCGATCTAAAGTCTTATTGCTTTCTCCAGGTCTGGAAAATTTTCTCCTCTTATTTAATTCATCCTTTTCTCCCATCTGTTCTCTCCTCACCTTCCTGGGCATTGCTATTACATGGATATGGGTATTCAAGATCTATATTCTATCCTTTCAATGTTTTTTTCATAGTTTCTATAGTAGACAAAATAAGGTCCCCGACCCCCCTACCAAAGTGCTATCCGAATCTACAAATATGTGCCCTTACATGGAAAATCAGTTGTGATTAAGATAAATATCTTAAAATGGGAAGATTATCCACGATCATGTGGGTAGATTCAATATACTCCTAAGAGTTCTTCAAAGAAGGAGGCAGTAGTACCAGAGCCAGAGAAGATGTGACAATGGAGGCAGAGATCAGAGACAAAAGGAGAGAGAGATTTGAAGATGCTCTGTTGCTGGTTTTGAAGACGGAGGAAGGGACCACAAGGCAAGGAATGCAGGTGCCCTCTAAAAGCTGGGAAAGACTGTCTCCTAGAGCCCCCGGAAGGAATGCAGCCCCCAGAACTGTAAGATAATACATTTGGTCTATTTTAAGCCACAAAGTTTGTGGCCCTTTGTTACACCAGGAATAGGAAACTAAAGCACTTTCTAATCAACCCTTTGTTACTCTGCATTGCATTCTACAGGAATACTTGTTTCATACCCTACTGTTGCATTTGGTTTTCAGCTCTGTCCTTTCAGCTATTTAACCTATCAATGGAAATGTTGTGTTTTGGTGATAATTGCTTTTATTTGCAAGAACTCTAACTGGTCCTCCCCCCTTTAGGGAACAATTTGTCTTTTATGGATGCATTATCCATTCAAATCTAAGAATATTAATTGTGCTTATTATTTAGGTTTCTTTACTCCTCTATTATCTCCCTTTCCTCAATGTTAGTTTCTCCACTTGTGAATCTGGCAGCTCTTGTGATAATAGTGTCCCTTCAGTTGTTTGCAATTCTCAGTTGTTTGCTTTTCGTTGTGTTTGAGAATCTTATTCACCCAGATGATCGTTCTGGTTACTCTAGCCAGTACCTGATGATTGTAAGAGAGGAACAATAAAGACAACTTGATGAGTGAATAGAGCTTACCACTGGAGGCAAGGGAATTCTTCCCCTAGACCATGAGGTGATATGAACAAAGAAGACAAGTGCAGCAAGAGTACTAATGATCAGAGTAGATGGCAGTCAATATGTGACACTTGCTGGGGCATGCTCACAGACACCAGCCTTCACCCTTCCCTGTGGGACGTCCTAATTCCCTGGACTCCAGGCAGGCTGTGAGAGTTACCCTTCTGTGTCTCTATCCTGGGGCAAATGCTAGAGTAAGTTTTTTCCCTTTTTTATTATTTTGTAGGTGGTGTCTGTGTGTACGTGTGTGTGCACTTGTGTATTTGGGTCTGAGTCTTCCTCTTCTGGTCTTGTAAGCATCTGGGTTATTTCAGCCTTCACTTCTATCTAGCCTCCTGTTTCTAACTCAAACTCGAAGCTTCTGAAATTTGACTTGCTTCATTGTGCCCAACATAAGATATGTAAAACTCTATTTTATTCTAATTAAAGAATCTTCTATAACATGGAAGCTTGTATTAAAGATCTACCATTGTTCCCAATTTCAATTTTAGTATATGTGCTGCCGAAGCGAGCACCCATTGTTCCTAATTTCAAAGGGAGTCCCTTAGGGCTCAAGAGGCACCTCTCTGTCCCATAGATTCATGGAGAAAGAAGAGTGCATGAGGCTCTGACAACGCATATGTGGAAGGAGTCCTTTCAACTATATCCTGAAGTCACTTTTAAAAATATTCTGTTGTCACTTTTATTTTTTTATTATTTTTAAAAGATTTTATTTATTTATTTGACAGAGAGAGAGAGCACAAGCAGGGGGTAGCGGCAGAGGGAGAGGGAGAGGGAGAAGCAGGCTCCTGCCGAGCAGGGAGTCCGATGTGAGACTTGATCCCAAGACCCTGGGATCATGATCTGAGCTGAAGGTAGACACTTAACCAACTGAACCACCCAGGCGCTCCTGTTGTCAGTTTTAAAGATAAAGGTATCAATAATTAAGTTCAAAAATAAATGAAAAATAAATATCCATAATAAATATCATTATACTACAGCGTTCTAATTTGATATAAATCCCAAAACTCTCAAATCACAGACCTGGAAGAAATGTTAAAGTCAACTAATTTGAGACCCTCATTTTACAAATGAGGAAACTGAATCTCTTACAGTTTAAATGATTTTCAAAAGAAACAAAGTCTTGTCTATAGACCCAGAATGATAAATTCTAAACCACTGTGCGTCTATGATAAACTGTTCAGAGTTTTCTTTAATCTAGCATCACCTAGATATTTGGTAGTACCACCCAAGTAATTTCCTTGTTTAAGCTGAATTATCTGATTCACTATTGTATTCTAAATACAGAAGACACGGATTTGTTGCACATTCTATCCTCCAAAGGTGAGGACCAGCCTCTCCGTCTCTCTCCCTGAGTTATAAAAGAAGGCATTATTTTACAGTAAGTACAATCTAAGTATAATTTCTTTCAAAATATATTCTTTTAAAAATGAAACTAAAGCAGAGGATGCCTGGGTGGCTCAGTCAGTTGAGTGTCCAACTCTTGATCTCGGCTCAGGTCTTGATCTCAGGGTTGTGAATTCAAGCCCTGCACTGGGTTCCACATTAAAAAAAAAGAAAAAGGAAAAAAAGAGAAAAAAAGAAGGCAAGAAGGAAGGAAGGAAGGGAGAAAGGAAGGAAGGAAGGAAAAGAAAGAAAGAAAGAAGAGCAGTAAGAAGAAAGAGAGCTTTACACTGTGGGCTATAGTACTCTAATAACAAGAAAGGACCTCAGTATTCACATAGCAGTGAAGGCAAGTGAGGCCTGGCCAGGCTACAGTCCAACCCTCTCATTCTGAGGCCCAGCTTTAGTACTAATGAGCTGGATGACCTTGAGTGAACCATGTACCTGCACTAAGTTTGGTTTCTCCATGGTTTGCAGATTTCATTTTTATTATTATCTGATTTCCTGTAAGATTAAGAAAATTTCTTTTAAATTACAGACACATGTAATATTTTCAGCCCAACTAGATACACTTATAAAATGAAAAATACAGTAACTTTTCTAAGCAAGGAAACAAAAGATTGTATACCAAGATACATAAACTTGATTCACAGATTCATGCTACCATCACTCTCCAACCCCCAGAGCTCAATAGAATGTCTCCAAATAATCACCCTCACATCAGTGTGGGTTAAGCTGGCCTCAGAATCTTATTGTCCCCAGCCAATTTATGTTAAGGAGAAACATCATAACAACTGGTATTTTTCCAAACAGGGATTAAAATTTTCACTGAGAAACGCTGCACACACCAGCCAGAGTTACCAGATTTTTCTGAATTGCTAAATGGAAATGAGCCCAATTTAGTAATTAGGTATCATTTAACTTTACATCAAAATACTTTTTAATTTTTTATTTTGCATTACTTGCTAGCTACACTTTCACAGAATATTAGAAATAATTTCCTTCACTTAATCCTGGTAATCTAACTCTTTTGCTGCTTGACAGAAATTTTTCTCCTTTCTTTTTCAATTGATGTGAAATTTGCATGACTGATGGATGTTGCTTTCAAATTAAACAGCCCATACATAACTATTGCTATTACATGGGGTGCAATTATAAGTGTCAAAGCTGCAGCTGGCTTCCTCCTCTTCCTTTCAGCTAAAGAAAAATCACTGAGCAACACCAGCGGGATGAAGCTTCTGCCAAGGTCTCTGGGACAAGAATAACGTATTACATGCAAATCAAGCATGCTCTACAATTTTGTGAAATAAATCCTTAGAAAACTCTTAGTTAAGTCCATTTTACTACCCATATATGTAATGATGCTTTCATTAAAATATATAAGAGCTTAATTAGTCATCATTCATACCTACTGGTTTGTGACTTGAAAAGAAAACCCTTTCAATAAGACCATGTGGAAACTTCAGGATGTGACATTAGTTATTTTGAAGAACTATTTACTGGCAAGTTTCTATTTATAGGCTATTTTAAAATATTCAACTTCTAAGAAATAATACATGCTAATGTTAATCTTTATATCTTATATATTTATAAGCTGTGAGGTGTATGAATTTTTTAATCATTTACATGTATTACCTTGCTTGGGCCACAAAACAATCCATTGATGTAAGTGGAGGTGATCTCTAGTCTACAAATATCACGTACAAGGTAATATATGACCATTTCCTAGAGAACAGCATCTGGCCCAGAGGGAGTACACAGTAAACTGTGTTTCATGTCCTCCAAAATTTGCTGGCAAGTGGCAGAACAGGGCTTGGAAGCCAAGTCTTCCAGTTCCCAATGTCGTGCTTTACCTGCTGCATCACAGACTCTACAGATAAGATGTAAACTCCATTAACAAAGTATCAACCAGCCAATCTCATAACTACAGGGCAAGAGAGGGCTGTCATTGGCCCTCAGAGGACCATGCTGCCATCTCCTGGGGCTTTATGCGGGGAAAGGAAGCAAACTCCATTCTCCCCCATAAGTACTTTTGAGCCTGGTATAGAAGTTCGAAGAAAATGTGCTCTCTCATAGCAAGTACCAGGTTCCCTGAGGCTGCCCCCCCCTTTTTCCCTCCATTATGGAAACCTTCAAACATACACAAAAGTAAAGAAGGGTAGCATAGAGACCCCTCATGAGCCATCACCCAACTTCAACCATTGCCAACATCTTCCTTCTCTTTTTTTTTCAGATGTGCTGTTTGTGAGGCTCTGGCTGATGTCTCCAGACCACTGGCAGTGTGGTTTCCACAAGGCTGGTGCCCGGACTGCTCTAGCGATGGCTGGAGAGGGAGAAAGCACTCTCACACCTCTTATTTCCTGCCTCACCTCCAAGTCAGAGGACAAATTTACTTCAGGTCTCAGGAACCAAAAAGGATACAGAAAATGAACTACTTCCGAATATACCAGTCTCCTTGCACATGGCTTATTTTGCTTCTAGTATTCTGCCTTAAATTACACTCAGATCTAAATGTGTCCTCTCCTTCCCTTTGGAGTTAACAAAGATTTTGCATTCTATTCACAACTAGAATGTCAACTTTTATAAAATAACTGCATATGAAATATTCATTGCTTTTCCTCACAAATTCCAACGTTTTTCTGACAGTTAAAAAAAAAATTTAGGTGAAATGGCAGTTCCACAAATTATAATAATTTAAAACAACAGAGAAGGAAAGTAACATAAGGACCAAACAATTAAAAATTTCTTTTAAATTTAAAATTTTTTGAAAGTCCACAATTACTTACACTCCAGGGATAAATATCTACCTCAAGTTCCTAATATATGAATAAACACATCACTGAAACTACATGCGTTTTCTTTCTCCTGCTAAACTTTCTCATAATAAAATAAAATGGCTGCTGTGAAAAAATAAATTAATTAATTAATTAATTAATTAATTAATTAATTAAAATAAAATGGCTGCTACGTAAACAGCAAATACTGAAGTATTAAGTAAAAGTGGCACTTGACACACATCTGTGACCACCTTCTGATGTCATACTCGGCATTCAGGGGGTGCTTTCCTCCAGCAAGTGAAATTCCTTTCAGCAGCACTTTCACACGTCCTTAAAGTACTTTGAGAAGTGATATCACCAAAATGATGACATAGGTTGTTTCTGACTGGAGTCCCCCCCATCCCCAACAAGAAGAACAACTAACAACTATTCAAGAATAAGACACCAATGAGAGAATCCTAGAAGATGCTGGTGAGACTGAAGCACTCACTGTGCACCACAGAGACTAAGACAGACTGCATTAGAACAGTAAGAGAAGTGGCCCCATGTTGACTGCAGCGCCCTCCTGCAGGCCAGCGCCGCACCACACAGAGAGGTCTCCCCAGAGCCTCCGGTTCCTTCAGTTGGACAAAAGAACCTGTGAGGACAACCAGTGACCAAACAGCATCGTAGGGGCATTTTAGGGGCTTTACAGGAGCCCCTACTCTGATCTCACACCAGAGAAATTGCAACGGAATCCACAGGGCTCAATCACTGGGAATCTGACTGTGACAGAGAAGTGGGGAGGGGCTTACAACAATCAGCACATGGATCTTGGCAGACCAAATTCATACCTGCAGTGCCCAAGTAGTAATCCCAACCAGACGCTTTGCTCCTCTCCAGAACCAAATCAGTGGTACACTCTCGTGGCAGGGCTCAGATCTGCCTAATTCAAATCTTCAAACAAGGACTTTTGGCAGCCCTAGAGCCCAGTTTGCCCACACCCAGGCAAGGAGCTGAATCACAGCCCCACCCACTGTGGAGAGTGTCTTCCAGCCCCATCTGACCAGAAAGGCTGGAAACAACTCCTGGAGGGTGTGTGGCCCAGCAGCTCTTGAGTGAGAGATGGGCCAAGCAAAGCCACTGGCCCTGTGTGGTCAGGGATCTTGGAGTTCAAATTGGCTTAAATTAAGATAAGAAACAAAGAGCTTTACTGGCTTTAGAGCTGCTTCCCCTGCTGTGCCCAGGCAGGGAATCTAATTCAGAGCCCTGCTCATCCCTGAATACAGACTTCAGTCTCTCCAACCAGGGAACCTAACCAGAGCACATGGGAAGCTTCATCGCCTATTCAACAGTACTATGTACAGTGGCACTTAACAGAGAGCACAGCCTGTGGCTTCCCTCATCTGTAGACCAAAGCTAGTGGCCTCATCTGACCCGAGAATTCAGTGCACACTCTGGACTGATTTGGGTGCCCAAAAAATGAGCTATAGAGGCCCTGGGTTTTGTCCCGCTGCCCTGACAGGACAGGAAAGCTAATTCATAACCCCAGCTACTGAATAATAGTACCTAGGCCCAAGGAGTTACTAAGCCTGACCAGAGAATCCAGGTAACCACAGAACCCATCCTACAGCCTTACTTGGGTAGGGAACCAAACCAGCAGTCCTATTCACCTGTTCTCAGCTAGCAGCACAACCACCATCCCTATCCTCAGAGCTTGAGCAGCTGCCTCACCCCAAAATAGACCTTAATAGCAGACCCCACCTGACCAAGAATATTACCAGCAGACACACCCAGAAACCCAAACTGAGCTGACTGGTGAAAAATTTCTCTGCCAAATCGAACTGTAAAGTCTGGAAAAGGCTGTTTACTCAAGTGAACAGATACCAACATAAGAAATCAAGAATCACAAAAAATCAGATAAATATGACACCACTATAAACTAAGAAAGCTCCAATAATGGCTGCAAACTTCCCAAACCTGGGAAGGTCCATGAGGCCCAAAAGACCTCAAATGGGTTGAACTCAAATAGGGCACATTGAGATACATTATAATTAATCATCAAAACTCAAAGACGAAAGAATTTGAAGAGCAGCAAGAGAAAAGAGAGAAGTTACATACAAGGGAACCCCTATAAAACTATTGGTGGATTTCTCAACAGAAACTTTTTGGGCCAGGAGAGAATGAGATGACATGTTCAAAATACAGAAAGAAAATAATTGTCAGCCAAGAACTCTAAACCTGGTGAAGCTGTCCTTTAGAAATGAAAGATGGGTGAAGGCTTTTTTAAACAAAAGCTGAGGGGGCGCCTGGGTGGCTCAGTCGGCTAAGCGGCTGCCTTCAGCTCAGGTCATGATCCCAGGGTCCTGGGATCGAGCCCCGCATCGGGCTTCCTGCTCAGCGGGAAGCCTGCTTCTCCCTCTCCCTCTGCCTGCCACTCTGCCTACTTGTGCTGTCTCTCTGTCAAATAAATAAAAAAATCTAAAAAAAAAAAACAAAAAAACAAAAGCTGAGGGTGTTCATGATCACTAGACCTGACTTACATGAAATGCTAAAGGAAGTTCTTTGAGTGGAAGTAGAAGAATTTAATTAACATCGTAAAATATAAAAAGGGAGTGTAAATCTCACTTGAGTAATGGTAAATATATTGTCATTGAGATTTTGTAGTGCAGTTAATAGTGTTACATAATTTACTTAAAATTCATTTAATTCACTCAAAACTCTACTTTGAAAGCTAAAAAAGGAACATAGTAAAAATAACCATTACAATAATCTGTTGTGAGTTATACGATATTAAAAAACATGTAAATTGTAACAGCAGTAACCTAAAATGTGATGGGGGGGAATAAAAGTATAACGTTTATGAATTCTATTGAAGTTAAGCTGTTATCAGTTTAAAATAGGGTGCTATAAGTTTAAGTTATTTTTTGTTAGCCTCATGGTAACCGTAAGGGAAAATCCTATAGTAATTACACAAAAGAACATGATAAAGAAGTCAAAGCATACTGATACCAAAAGATATCAAACACACACACAAAAAGACAGCAGGACAAAAAAACAAGCAACAGTGGATCTGCAAGAAACAGCCTGAAAACAATTATCAAAATGGCAATAGTAACTCCTTACCTATCAATAATTACTTTAAACATAACCAGATTAAATTGGATTTAAAAAAAGACAAGATCCACAATATAGGGCCTACAAGAACTCACCTTAGCCTTAAAGACACACATCGACTGAGAATGAAGGGATGGAAAAAGATATTTCAAGCAAATGGTAACCTCCCCCTGCCCCCCAAAAAGTGGGGGTTGTGATATTTATTTCAGAAAAAAAATAGACTTTAAACTGAAAATGGTAAAAAGAGACAAAGAAAGTTATTGTATAATGATAAAGGAGTTAATACATCAAGAAGATACAACAAATGAAAATATTTATGTGCCCAATATTGGCACACCTAAAAATATAAAGCAAAACTAACAGAGCTAAAAGAAGAAATAAACAGTAATACAATAATAGTGGGAGACTTTAATACCTCGCTCTCAACAATGGCTAAATCCTTCATACAGAGAATCAATGAGGAAACTGGATTTGAATAACAATATAGACCAAATGAACCTAATAGACATATATAGAAAATTCTATCCAAACAATAGCAAAATACACATTCTTTTCAAGTGCACATGTAACATTTTCTAGGATGGACCATATGTTAGGCCACAAAACAAGTCTTAGCAAATTCAAGAAGACTGAAATCATACCAAGTATCTTCTCTAACCACAATGGCATGAAACTAGAAATCAATAACAGGAAAAGTGGAAAATTCACAAAGACATGGAAATTAACAACACTCTCCTAAACAACAAAAGAACCAAAGAAGAAATTAAAAGGCAAAAAAAAAGTTTCTTAAGAGAAATGAAAACGGACTCAACATACAAATAGAAGCAGAATTTGTGGGATGAAGCAAAAGCAGTTCTTTTTTTTTTTTGAGAGAGAGAGAGAGAGAGAACGTGTGCAGGTGTGGGTGCACACGCATGGGGGAGAGGGGAAGACCGAGAGGGAGACAGAGTATCTTAAGTGGACTCCATGCCTAGCGTGGAGCCTGTCACAGAACTCAATCTCATGACCCTGAGATCATGACCTGAGCCAAAATCAGGAGTCTGATGCTTAACCAACCAACTGAGCCACCCAGGCACCCTGTAACAAAAGTAGTTCTAAGGGGGAAATTCATAGCAATAAACGTCTACAATTAAGAAGCAAAAAAAAGACCTCATATAAACAACTCTATGCCTTAAGGAACTAGATAAAGGAGCAAACTGAGCCCAAGGCTACCAGAAGAATGGAAATAATAGCAATTAGAGTAGAAATAAATGAAATAGAGAACAGTAAAACAATAGAAAAAATAAGAGGTCTTTGAAAAGATAAAAAATGTTGACAAATCCTTAGCTAGACTAACCAAGAAAGAAAAGTGAAAGGATCCAAGTCAACAAAATTATAAATGAAAAAGGAGATATAACTGATACCACACAAATTCAGAGGATTGTAAGAAGCTACTATGCAGAACTATATGCCAACAAACTGGACAATCTAGAAGAAATAGAAACATTCTTAGAAATATACAACTTAACAAGACTGAAGCAGAAAGAAATAGGAAATCTGAATAGACCAATTACTAGTAAGATTGAGTCAGTAATCTAAGATCTCCCAATGAAGAAAATCCCAGAACAAATGGCTTCACTGGTGAATTTTACCAAACATTTAAAGATTCAACACCAATCTTCCTCAAACTCTTCCAAATAATTGAAAAGGAGGGAACATTCCCAAACTCATTTTATGAGACCAGCATTATCTTGATACCAAAAGCAGAAAAGGATAGTACTAATAAAGAAAACTATAAGCCAATATCACTGATGAATATAGATGCAAAAATTCTCAGTAAAAAACTAGCAAATCAAATTCAACAGCACATGATCAAGTGATATTTATCCATGGGGCGCAAGGATGGTTGAACATATGCATATCAGTCAATGTGATACATCATGTTAATAGAATAAAAGAACCATATTACCTCAATAGATACAGAAAAAGCATTGATAAAATTCAACATTCATACACAATACATTCATACAAAATAAAAACTCTTAACAAATTAGGCATAGAATAAACATACCTCAATGTAGTAAAGGCCATATATGACAAGCCCACAGCTAACATCATACTCAAGGGTGAAAGCTTGAAAGCTTTTCCTCTATGATCAGAAACAAGACAAGGGTGTCCACTCTCACTACTCCTATTCAATTAAAAGTCCCAGCTAGACAAAACAGGCAAGAAAAAGAAATAAAAGATATCAGAATTGGAAAGGAAGAAGTAAAATTGTCTCATTTGCAGATGACATGATTTTATATATAGAACAGATATGCTACATAGATAGATACAGATATAGATACAGCTAGGTAGAACATATATCAGTTAAGCACACAGAGCCTACATGCTTAACTGTACTGCCTAGTTTGGGAAAGTCTCCATTGAGTTGGGATGCCTATCCAAAGCCTGTCCCAAAAAAGGGATGGCTTTCCGTATTTCTGGCAGGTGACAGAGATGGGATTCCGTCGCTGTCATCTCATTTCTCTCACAATGATGGTATACAAATGGGGATGTAGGGATGTTTCTTGCATTGCAGTAAAAAAAACTCAGGCACTGGAAGGTCAAGTGGTTCATGAAAGATCATGAAATTTGTTAACGCCTGAGAAGGCAATTGATATGAGCCTCCTCAGTCTCGTGCTCAGTGTCCTTTGCATCTGATGGCTTCATACCTCTCCAGCCACCCCAACTCAGTCAATAACTCATTAAACACTTGTTGCTCTGAGAGAACTATGCATCCCTTATTTGAAGACAAAGTTAGGAGACTATAGGCTAGAAATTTCCCTCGTATCCAATCCATGATGTAAGTGGGGGGAAAATAATGCTTTGCATCCCTAAAACCAAATTCTTTTACTTATATAAACACTGTTGATCTTTGCCTTCTCAGCCTTTCCCTTACCAGACTAAATGACCACAAATCATTTATGCTTTCCTCTTCAACTGTAGTTCTAGACAGATTAAGTCTTTTCACAACTTTCTTCCGAAGTCTTTCCAAAGCTTCCACATCTTTCTGAAAGAGTGGGCTCCTAAACAAAATTGTGATAAAGGTCTGACTATTGCTGATTCTAGAAGAATTAATGAGCTTTTTTTTTAAAAATCAAACTGTTTTCTTGATGACAAAAACCAATAACTTGCTTTAATCTATAAAAATATGTGAAAATTTATATATTGTTGATTTATGTTTAGTTTGTCACCAGTTACAAGCTTTTCCTTCTATTCTCAAATACAACCAATGTCCAATAACCAATGAATATGGATTTATTTTTTAAATTTTTTATGGTCTTCTGTCCTTTGACTCTCTTTTCGACTAGTTATATGTTTGTTTCTGCTTCTTGACACTACTGTCCAAGAATCCAATGACCCATGCTGTCAGTGAATTTAACGCATGGGCACTGCATACATTTGGCCATCATTCAAATGACTGATGAAAATACTGCTCCTCAATCATGTTGACATGACCATTCACATAAGTCTAACACACTGTGCATGTCCACAGATATATGGGCTACTGCCAAGTATACAAGTAGCATTGAGAAAATGCAAAACAATAAATATTAGTCTTTACAATTGGTGTTGTTAATGAAGTAAATGTCATCACGACTAGCTAGGAAATCTCTTTATTCATAAATATGAGCATGTCTGAAAAGTACTGTGAAACTTCCCAATAAATATGATGGATAAGGAATTGATGGGAACGATGGCGGAGGAGTAGGGGACCCTATTTCAACTGGTCCCCGGAATTGAGCTGGATATCTACCAGACCACTCTGAGCACCCATGAAAGCAGCCTGAGATGTAAGAAGATCTGGATCTCTACAAACAGAATATCGCAGGTGGTTGGTTTTGAGGTACCAAGCGGGGAGCTGTGATTCCGTGGGCAGATATCGGAGGATAAACGGCAGCGGGAGGGTGCCTGGCCGTGGGGATCCTACACGGCCGGTGAGTGACAGCCTCGCACACTGCGGACCGGGCATAGACTCGCACACTGGTAGTGGAGGGGAAAGGACTTTAGGGCAGCCCCCGGGGTGGAAACCCAGAGCAGCGGGGTCGCGCCTGCAAACTGCAGCCCCCAGGACGAAAACCCGGAGCGGCAGGGTCCCCGAGCGAACTGGGAGCCGCTGGCGGTTTTAGAAGCACAAAGGGCAGAGACGTGCCCTGACCTGGAGGCAGGACTGGGAGCGCTGCGGAGGGGCACACAACCCAGGATGTTGCAGTTTTTAGCGGCATGGACAGAAACGGAGACAGTGTGGCCTGGAGAGCTCACTGAAGAACAGACTGCGGTCTCTCTGCTCTGAGGCAGAGGGTTGGAAATGGTCTCTTCTGCTCTGACTCCCGGAAGAGACGCGGAAAGCCTCCAGGGAATGTCTCCAGAGAACAAAAGCCCCAAAGACTGAGTCCCGCTGAGCCCATCCCCCACCACAGGGGGGCAGGGCAACTCCGCCCAAAGAGGGTTGCCTGAGTAACAGCACAGCAGGCCCCTCCTGCAGAAGACAGGCTGGAAAAACAAGAGGCCAGCAACCCTAAGGTCCCAAGAAAACAGGTGCATCTTGCTTGGGTTCTGGTCAATAATTTGGACTCTATACATTCCCTCAAACACCCATCAACAGAATGACTAGGAGGAGGAGCCCCCAAAATACAAAAGACTCAGAGATTATGACTTATGCTGCAGATTTACAAATGGATGCAGATATAACCAAGATGTTGGAGATGAAATTCAGGCTAGCAATTGTGAAGACAATGGCTAGAATGGAGAAATCAATTAATGGCAACATAGAGTCTCTAAGGGCAGAAATGAAAGCTGAATTGGCAGACCTTAAAAATGCTATCAATGAGATCCAATCCAATCTAGATAATCTAACAGCTAGGGTAACTGAGGCAGAAGAGTGAATAAGCGACCTGGAAGACAATATAATAGATAAAAAGGGAAAAGAGGAGGCCAGGGAAAAACAACTCAGAATCCATGAAAATAGAATCAGAGGCATAAGTGACACCATGAAGCGTTCCAATGTCAGAATAATTGGAATCCCGGAGGGATTGGAGAGAGAGAGGACTAGAAGATGTATTTGAGCAAATCGTAGCTGAGAACTTCCCTAATCTGGGGAATGAAACAAACATTCAAGTCCTAGAGGCAGAGAGGACCCCTCCTAAGATCAAGGAAAACAGGCCAACACCCCGGCATGTAATAGTAAAACTTGCAAATCTTAGAACCAAGGAAACCATCTTAAGGGCAGTTAGGGGGAAGAGATTCCTTACGTACAGAGGGAGGGACATCAGAA
>NC_138370.1:125714334-125809265 GCF_054177405.1 Leptonychotes weddellii | reverse complement strand
AGCCCTTCAACAGATGAATGGATAAAGAAGATGTGGTCCATATATACAATGGAATATTACTCAGCCATCAGAAAGGATGAATACCCAACTTTTACATCAACATGAATGGGACTGGAGGAGATTATGCTAAGTGAAATAAGTCAAGCAGAGAAAGTCAATTATCATATGGTTTCACTTATTTGTGGAACATAAGGAATAGCATGGAGGACATTAGGAGAAGGAAGGGAAAAATGGGGGGGGGGATTGGAGGGAGAGATGAACCATGAGAGACTATGAACTCTGAGAAACAAATAGGGTTTTAGAGGTGAGTGGGGAGGGGGGATTGGTTAGCCAGGTGATGGGTATTAAGGAGGGCAAGTACTACATGGAGCACTGGGTGTTATATGAAAACAATGGATCGTGGATCACCACATCAAAAATCAATGATGTATTGTATGGTGACTAACATAACATAATAAAATTAAAAAAAAAAATGAAACCATAAAAAAAAAAAGAAATGCTATTGAAAAAAAAAATATGATGGATAAGGGGTGCCTGGGTGGCTCAGTCTTAAGCGTCTGCCTTTGGCTCAGGTCATGATCCCAGGGTCCTGGGATCGAGCCCCGCGTTGGGCTTCCTGCTCAGCGGGAAACCTGCTTCTCCCTCTCCTGCTCCCCAGCTTGTGTTCTCTCCTTGGCTGTCTCTCTCTGTTAAATAAATAAAAAGTCTTTTAAAAAAAATAGATGGATAAACTCATGCTCAGTCATAAAACTTCACTAAAGTGATAGTAAAGTGATAAAATAAAAATCTACAAGGACCAAGAGAATAGAAGAGGAGTCTATAGTGAAACAAAAAAGAGATAGAAAGTGGCAACTGCCTTAATAGACACAAGAATGTAGACCTTAGAAAGAAAACATGGCCCCTAAAATACTACAATTTTGTGGCATGCAGATACTGCTAAATGAGACAGTAGAAGTAGAACTAAATATTGCTGAAGATCTAAGAAGCAATTAAACAACCAGATCTTTTTGACAATTCTCTTCCACACAAGACTGAAGGTTTCTTCTCTGGAAAATTCTGTGAAGCCAGGCCACACCAGGACAGGACACCCTTGTTGTTGGCAGTGAAGATTCTGATCTCCAGACAAAGGTTCAAGAGAATCTTCCTTGGAGAACCTGCTTGCCCAAGAAAAAAAGGCCTGCAAGTACTGACATTGAAGCTCTCCTTTGAAATGATCTGGATCAATCACCTGACAATGGAACCAGATCAACAAGACCTACCTACAGGCACAGAGGTCCCAATTAGCACTTGAATACCTCACAAAACAGCCAAAGATTTGGCTGCCAGCCAATATGCATAGGCATTTGAAGAAAGTCTCTAATGTGTAAAACAGAAGCCTGAACTAACAGAAATATGTGACTTGAAGGAAATATAGACTATGAACTAATCAAATTCTATCACTAATGTCTCCAAAGAGCTAAGAGAAGAGTTGGCATTCATGAAATAAGAACATAATGATTCTTTAAATTCCAAATATAAAAAGAGACCCTGGAAATTAAAAATACGATAGCATAACTGAAAACTCAATAGAGAAGTTGGAGGGTAAAGTAGAGGAAGGTTTCCAGAAAGTGAATCAAAAAGACAAAGAATAGAAAATAGAGGAAAAATAGAAGATAAAATTAAATGACAAATAGGAAAATATTCAATATTCAATAATAAGAGCCCAAGAAAGAGAGAAGAATGAAAAGAATAGGAGGAAATTATTAATGAAATAACTCAAGAAAATTCCCCATATAAGTTTTTAGATTAAAATGACTTAGAAAGTTCCCAGGACAGTGGATAAAAATAAATCCACATCATGACATTTTTATAATGTATCAGACAGGACAAACTTAACAATTATAACAACCAGAACTTCCCAAAGTAGTCAGGTAACTCTTTTTAAATTAATAAATTAAATTCTTAACTGTATTAAATAGTTTCTATTCCAATACTTTTTAAAATATTCATTCTCTTACACTTTTTTGTTTTGTTTTGTTTTTAAGATTTTATTAATTTATTTGTCAGAGATAGATAGAGAGAGAGCGTGCACAAGCATGGGGAGCGGCAGGCAGAGGGAGAAGCAGACCCCCCACTGAGGAGGGAGCCCAATGTGGGACTCAATCCCAGGGCCCTGGGATCATGACCTGAGCCACCTGGGCATCCCATTCTCTTACACTTTTTAAAAGATCAAAATCACAAAGTTAACATGTCAGATTCTCTTAAACACAGCAAACATTTGTAAATGTATTCACTATTAATGAAATCAAGGGGTTTTTGTTTTGTTTTGTTTTGTTTTTACAAATAAAGTCTGAAGAATAAAGTGAAGAAAGCAAGCTAAATAATATTTATGAATGAGGGCGCCTGGGTGGCTTAGTTGTTAAGCTCTGCCTTCGGCTCAGGTCATGATCTCAGGGTACTGGGATCAAGTCCCACATTGGGCTCCCTGCTTAGCGGGAAGCCTGCTTCTCCCTCTCCCACTCCCCCTGCTTGTGTTCCTGCTCTCGCTATCTCTCTCTCTGTGTCAAATAAATAAATAAAATTTTTTTAAAAGAAAAGGAGGGGGGGACGCCCGGGTGGCTCAGTCGGTTAAGCATGTGCCTTCGGCTCAGGTCATGATCCCAGGGTCCTGGAATCTGGTCCCGCATCGGGCTTCCTGCTCAGTGAGGAGCCTGCTTCTCCCTCTGCCTGCCACTCCCCCTGCCTGTGCTCTCTCTCTCTCTCTCTCTGACAAATAAATAAATAAAATCTTTAAAAAAATATATTTATGAATGAGACTGAAAATAAGGAAATGAGAGCAATTCTCTTATGAAACCCACAAATTCTTCATGGACAATTTAAAAATTCTTTTTTAGAAAAGATTTGATTTCTTCCTTGATAGACTGATGACAATACATACTTTGAAGTATACATGCTAGGATGTTTGTTCTTTTTAACAAGTACAATATTCTCATTACCTTAGGGTCATAGCTTACATATATTAACGTGTAAAAATAAAGCTAACAGAAGAAAGTAGCCCTTCACTTTTCTACAATTTTACAAATTATTGTTACTAATGCATAAAAACAAGAATTCTCTAAGTAAACAAGTTGTTTCTAATATCAGAATTAGCCTGCTTTTAAAATTCATGGGGCGCCTGTGTAGCTCAGGCGGTTAAGCGTCTGCCTTCAGCTCAGGTCATGATCCCAGGGTCCTGGGATTGAGCCCCATATGGGGCTTCCCACTCAGCAAGAAGCCTGCTTTTCCCTCTCCTTCTGCTTGCTGCTCCCCCTGCTTAGGCATGCTCTCTCTCTCTCTCTCTGTCAAATAAATAAATAAAATCTTTTTAAAAATTTCATTCTGTCTTTAATTATGAATAACAAACTTCTGATAAATAAATAAGAATTCCTTCAAAATTGTATCTATTTTCTGCTATAGTTAGCATTATAGAATACCACTATTGACTTAGCTTTTTATTTGTGTGTGTATGTGTGTGTTTTTTAAAGATTTGTGTAATGATTAACAGAGCTTTCTGTTCCTTCTCACCTGGGGC
Source organism: Leptonychotes weddellii (assembly GCF_054177405.1). NCBI lineage: Eukaryota > Metazoa > Chordata > Mammalia > Carnivora > Phocidae > Leptonychotes > Leptonychotes weddellii. Next base: position 125,805,715 of record NC_138370.1, on the reverse strand, counting down.
TGTCTGTATGCTGATACAGCATCTAACATTTGCAGATATGTATGTTGTTATATATACATTCCCAACACACAGCCACCATATTTAAAACATTAGGACTTGTTGGTAGCAAAAAATAAAATAAAGTGTCATTTAGACGTGTTTTGATAGCAAAATTTATCATTACCTTTTTAAAAATACAGCATTAGTAAGGACAAAAACACAAGAATGGTAAATCGCTCTTGCTTTTAAGGTCTGAACCCATCCTTTCAAATAGTTAACTGCAGAATGCATAAAACTGTGAAACACATAAAAATGGTATGTAACAAATAGTAAAACATAATGGAAGTTTAACTGTTAAAAGAATAAAACCTGCTAAATGAATAATAGTAGTAGCCAAGCCGGCTATGATTTCATGCTTTTCCATTGTAAAATGTAGGAATCCATTCACATACAATTCCAGAGGGAAGGTTCTACAGTTTTAAGTTATTTGGGGAGTAACAAGTCAGCTTCACTAGAATCCTCCCCATTTTCAAGACAAACAAAACCTGCTGATGCTGCACATTCCTGAGAGAAGTAAAGATTAAACCTCCCAAGAATTAGAAAAGCTTAGTTATCTGCTTCCCAAACTAACCTGCTCTATGCCCATATAAAAGACGGCCACATAAGAAAGCACAAAATAAGCATCTGTTATCATGAAAGGGCACATGTTGTAAGAATCAGTCTGCTCACTTGTATGATGGTTGGTGAGCTCCATTCCATGCTCCTCTAGTTCCCTATATTGTATATATTCCCTCAACAAGACAGAATTAGTGTATTTTGCAAAAGGCTGTTCCTTTCTTTTCTAATATAACACAAATGGAACTCTTAACTTATATTTGACAGAAATAACTGAACTGGAAAAACTCTCTTTACTTCCTCCCTAATTCCTTTTGGTAGACTGATTGCACTGCTGACCCTAATTCTTTACTTCTCTATTATGTGAGTTTGGAGTTCCTCCATTAAAGCAAAGTATATTTCCATACCCAATGTGACTTGCTTTGGCCAGAAGAATGAGGTAGAAATCATGGTGCCCCGTTCCAAACCTAAGCCTCAAGGTCTTACATGCTTCCAGTTACTCTCTTACATCTCTTCCATCATTATAAGAAGCATCTTGGGGCTATGTGTTGGTCATAGGAAGAGGACAAAGAGACATACATGAGCAGAGCCACCTCTAGCTAACTGTAGACATGAGAGTGAATCCAGCCAAGACCAGCCAAACTGTCCAGCTGAGCTCAGCTTGGATAAGGTGACTGGCAGAGTCATAAAAAATAATAATTACTGTTTTAAGTTTTGACATAGCTTGTTATGCAACACCAAACTGATATACTCCTCCAACATTTTTTTTTTTTTTTGGTCATTTCTTCTTTCTACTTGAAAGCTCCTCTGATCATTTTGTAAACTCACAAGCCACAGGAGTGTTTCAATAATATATGAAGTATTTCCTTAGATTGGGAGTTCCAGTTTTATTTGAGGTTTTAAAATCTCTTCTACTTTCTTACTCAACTGTATCTTTAGAAGGAATATTTTATTTTTTTATTTTTATTTTTATTTATTTATTTGACAGAGAGAGATAGCAAGAGCAGGAACACAAGCAGGGGGAGTGGGAGAGGGAGAAGCAGGCTTCCAACGGAGCAGGGAGCCCAGCGTGGGGCTCGATCCCAGGACCCTGGGATCATGACCTGAGCCAAAGGCAGATGTTTAATGACTGAGCCACCCAGGTGCCCCACTCAACTGTATCTTTAACCAAGTTAATCCCAGTAACATCAAATTATTCAAGGGAAAATTATGACATAATACAAGATATTCGAATTATTAAATGTTTACATATTCTCAATTTTTATAAAAATCTTCTACATATCAATTAATAGGTGGATGGACTATCTTGGAAGAAGACAAGTGAATATACTTTACAATGAACTTGCACTGACAAGGACTAGACAATCAATGAGAATGGGACTGCCAAAAAAGTGAAAAGAGAAAAATCAATAAGGACTAGAGACAGAGAAGATCTAGAAGGGCAGCATGAGGATTTCCATAGACATAATCCCCAGCAAAACAATAATAACTGTCAAAAAGAAAAAAATCAATACCACTTAAACTCTATAGAAATTGTCTTAAGGACATACAGCAAATGAAGACGTATTTATTGGAAAAAAAATCTACTAAATCTCAGTAACAACAATGAGAGTCTGTAGCATTTGAACCACAATCTGTTCCATCCTTACCTCCCTCCCAGCTCATTGTGACAGAAAATCCATTCTGGGTGGGAGCAGCCAAGAACAGAGGGCTCTCTTCCCTGTCAAGCTCCCAGCCAAGGGCTACAGTATGTCCCAGGAAAGCAGGCCACTAGCATTTCTCATCCCCATCTCCCTCAAATCCATGTTGCAAAAGCTCTATCATAGATAAGAATAGTTGAAGGGTGTGAGGTTCACTTTCTCTACCCAATATTTATTCATATGACAGAAGTTCTACCTCAGGTGCAGCAGACCAAGATTATTGCTCCAGTTCACTCATAGGGCAAAGATGCCAAGCCAGGAGAGGTAGCCTGAGAAAAACCAGAGGCACAGCGCATGCACTGCATGCCACTTGTAAATCCGGGGTGTCATTCCTAGAGAATCAAGCCATTATCTCCTCCCCCCATTCTGGAGCAGTGGTGCAGAGGTTTTGCCCAGGAGAGAGACAAGATATAAGAACAAACAGTTCCAAATTGCTCCCTAAGGGAATGGACTTTACTAGGAATAGAGAGTGGGAAGTTCAGACCTGAGGGTACTCTCAAAAGTGATGGGGATTCTGGTAGTAAGTAATTAAGAATAGGCTAGTAGCATCATAGAGCAACAAGTTAAACCATAGGTCAGCTAGAAGTTAATCAGAGAAAACCAGAGAAAAATAGAGCAAGGAAGAGCCTTCCTGGGGTCAAAACAAACTTGAAAGACCAACCTCAAAAACTTCCCCTTCCAAGGGGCCCAAATTTAATTGGATCAAATTGTGAAGCAATTTATGTGCCAGGACATTATCAAAAACAAGAACATAATCAGTGAAGCTTAACTGCTAGGTGTGATATCCACATAGGCAGACAGGCTAACAGAAAGGCAATGGAAAGAGACAAGTAGTGCAGTGTGGGAAGAAAAGTGCTACATTAAAATATTCCAATAAAGTCACTAAATAAATAAAGAAGCAACAACAAACTCCATAGAGTAAGTGTCAGGGGAAGAAAAAGAATCTGTATACAGAGGTGTTATAATATATTATCTAAAATACTTGGTTTTCAATGAAAATGTATAAGCAAACAGAAAAGTATGACCCATACACAAGGGGGAGAAAGCAGGCACGTGAAAGTGCTTTGAGAAGAGCCCAGATGTAGCAAAAAGACTTTGAAGCAACTATAATTAAGTAAAGAGGTAATGGAAGAGGTAATGATGATACTGCCTCATTAAATTGGGAATATCAATTAAAATAAAGAAATTATATTAAAAAAAATAAGTTGAAATTCTGGACTTGAAAACTCAATAACTGAAGTGAAATACTCATTAGAGGGGCTCAACAGTAGCTTTGACCCAGCAGAAGAAATAATCAGCAAACTTGAAGACAATCAATAGAAATTATGCAATCTGAAGGACAGAAAGAAAAGAAAATGAAGAAAATAAACAGAGCTTCAGAGAAATGTGAAATGCCATTAAGCACACCAGCATACACATAATGGGAGTGCCAGAGGAGAGGAGAGAGAGAAAGCAGCAAAATAATATAGAGAGAGAGACATATATTTGAAGAATAATGGCTTAAACTTCCCAATTTGATTTTTTAAACAATCTACATATCCAAGAAGCTTATTAAACTCCAAATAGGATAAAAACAAAGAGATCCAAGGGCGCCTGGGTGGCTCAGATGGTTAAGCGTCTGCCTTCGGCTCAGGTCATGATCTCACCGTCCTGGGATCGAGCCCCACATCGGGCTCCCTGTTTGGCGGGGAGCCTGCTTCTCCCTCTCCCTCTACTATTCTCCCAGCTTGTGCTCTCTCGCTCTCTCCGTCAAATAAATAAATAAAATTAAAAAAAAAACAAACAAAAAAACAAAGAGATCCATACCCAGACATGTCGTCATAAAAATGTTGAAAGCTAAAGACAAAAACAAACAAACCAACAAAAAACTTGAAAGCAGCAAGAGAAAAAAACAAAACAAGGAAACCACCATAAAATTAACATCTAACATCACATCAGAAATAATGAAAGCCAGAAGTCCATGGGATAGCATTTTTCAAAGTGTTGAAAAGCATAAAAGATTATGAAGCAAGAAACTAAGAATCTTATACCATGTAAAACTCTTTCCAAAATTAATGTAAAATAAAGACATTCCCAAAACAGAAAATTCATTGCTAGTAGACTCTGCTTATAATAAACACTATAGAAAATTCTTTATGCTGAGAGCAAGTAATCCCAGACAACAATTAAAAGAAGTTGTATTACTATTAGAAATAATAAACTTAAAATTAAAAATGGCACTAGAGATAAAGAAGGACATTTTATAATGATAACAGGGTCAAACCATCAGGAAGATATAACCATTACAAACCATATGCTACCTAACAACAGAGCCCCAAAATACATGAAGCAAAAACTGACAGAATTGAAGGGGGAAAATACATAAACATTAATAGTTGAAGACTTCAATACCACACTTCCAGTAATAGCTACAATAATAAGACAGAAGATCAACAATGAAAGTGAAGGCTTGAACAACAGTGTAAACCAATTCAACCTAACAGCCTCCATTCTGGAACAGCAGGATATACATTTTTCTCAAGTGCCCATGAAACATTCTCTAGCATAGAGTGTATGCTAGGCAATAAAACAAGATTCTGTATATTTTAAAAGATGAAATAATTCCAAGTATGTTCTCCAACTGACATGAAATGAAATTAGGAATCAACAGTAAAGAGAAGTTGAGGAAATTCATAAATATGTGGAAATTAAACAGCTCACTCCTAAATAACCAGTGCAATAAGTCAAAGAAGAAATCACAAGTGAAATCAGAAAAATACTTTGAGATGAATAAAAATTAAGATACAACATACCAAAACTTATGGAGTGTATTTAAAGCAGTGTTTAGAAGGAAATTTATACCTATAAATGACTATATTTTTTAAAAAGAAGAAAGCTCTCAAATAAATAACTTTTAAAGACATTGGAAAAAATTGCAAACTGAACCTAAAGCAAACAAAAGTAAGAAATCAATGGAATGGAGAAAAAAATGGAGAAAATTAGCAAAACCAAAATTTGGTTCTTTGAAAAAAATCAACATAACAAACTTTTAGGTAAGTCAAGAAAAAAAGATAAAACACTTAAATTACTAAACTCCAGAATAAAAAGTTCATCACCAACCTTAAGAAATAAGAAGAGTAATGGAAAACTAAAAAAATATGTCAACAAATTAAATAACTGATGAAATAGACAAATTCTGAGAAAGGTACAAGTTACTGAAACTCCTTGGGAAAAAACAAAAAATCCGAGTAGACCTATAACAAATAAAGAAATTGAATTAGTAATGAAAAAACTTTCTACAAGGATATCCCAAGCCCATATGACTTTACTGATGAGTTCTACCAAACACTTAAAGAAGAATTAACACCAATGTTTCACAAACTCATCTAAATATGCAATAGGAGAAAACAATTCCCAACTTCCTCTGTAAATCCAGTATTACACTGATACAAAAACATCTCAAGAAAAGAAAACTACAGATCAATATCTCTTATGAATATAGATACAAAAAACCCTGACAAAATATCAGCAAACTGAATCCAGCAGCATATAAAAATAATTATATACTATGATCAAATGGAAATTACTCCAGGAATGTGAGGTTTGCTTAATATCTAGAAATCAATCAATATAATAAAACATATGTAGAATAAAGAACAAAAATTACATGATTATCTGCATAGATGCAGAAAAAGCATTTAACAAAATCCAATTGTCTCTCATGATTTAAAAAACCTCAACCAGGAAAAGAAGGAAAGTTTCTTAACCTGATAAAGGATGTTTATAAAAAATATAGAGTTAACATCAAACTTAATGGTGAAAGACTGAATGTTTCACTCTACATTCAGGAACATTACAAGGAAGTCTACTCTTGTTACTTGTATTCAATACTCTACTGCTGGTTCTAACCAGCACAATTAGGCAGGAAAAAGAAATAAAAAGCATCCAGACTTGAAATGAAAAAGTAAAGCTATCTCTATTTACTAATGACATGATCATTTATATAAAAAAATCCTAAGGAATCCACCAAAAAATAAATAAATAGAACTAATTAATAAGTTCATCAGACTTGTAAGGTAAAGGATCAATATACATAAATTAATTGGATTTCTATATCTAGCAATTAATAACCCTACAGTAAAATTAAGAAAATAATTTTATTTATAATAGCATCAAAACAACAAAACTCTTTAGAATAAATTTACCAATGTAAGTGCAAAATTTAGCTATGAAAACTATAAGTACTGCTGATAGAAGTTAATGAAAACAAAAATAAATAGAAAGATGTCCCATGTTCATGGATCAGACTTAATATTGTCAGTATTCACCAAATTGGTCTATAGAGTCAATGCAATCTCTGTCAAAATTTCACCTAGCTTTTTTTTCTTTTTTCAGAAATTGACAAGCTGATCCTAAAATCTATATGGAAAATTCAGGAGACCCAGAATAGCCAAAAAGAAGAAAAAAAATTATTTGAATGACAAAAACAATTTGGAGAGCATACACTTCTCAATTTCAAAACTTATCACAAGTTATAGTAATCAAACAAGTGTGGGACCAGAACAAGGTTAGACATATAGATCAGTAGAATAAATTGAGAATCCAGAAATAAAAGCTCACATTTACTATCAACTGATTTTTTCAGCAAGGGTACCAAGACAATTCAATGAGGAAAAATAGTCTTCTCATCAAATGCTGCTAGAACTGGATATCTACATTCAAAAAAAGTTGGAACCCTTTCTAACAACATACACAAAATTAACTCAAAATGTATCATAGATATAAATGTAGAAAATAAAACTATAAAACCTTTAGAAGAGAATTTAAGAATAAATCTTTATGAGTCTGCAGTCCTACAGAGAGTGATTTGGCTTCCTGAGCTGGTTGTTACAAGTTGTGGGTCAGAGTTCAATTGTTATATATAGTCTGGCTATTGTCCATCCAGTCTCAGAATCAAACACTAGCTATCTCTAGTTATTCTTATTATTCTTAGCTTCAGTTCCTTCATTTGTAAAATGTGATTAGCAGTAGCCTTTACTGCCTAGAACAATAATTTATACCCCATACAAATATTTCCTAAACTGAAAAAATAGATCCAATAATGCTAATACATCAGCTACTTGTGAGAAATATAATAGGCCTTTTATACTGAGGATAAACTGAAATAGAAGATAAAAGCACTTAGCACAGTGTGTGACCAAAGTAGGCAGAGGATTGTTAGACTTTTTTTTTTTTTTTGCTTTCCTTGGTTTTTCACCATAAGATCATCGTTATCCTGTTTTGGTAGTATGTATACAAAGTGAGACCCTACAACTGTATGTGGTAATGTATAGCATTACAATTACATGACTACAAAAAGATACTTTTTCCCTTCAAGAGCATATGGCTTTACTAAAGAAACCTGGAAAATATTCCTGCTGGCTTGCTGAGAGAATAAGCAACAGTCCTGAATCAATTTCTCCATGTATTGAATCACATACTTTAGGCTTCCATCCCTTTGTAGATGAGTCTATTCAGATTAAGGCTGTCAATTTTTCACACAAAGTTTTGCGTATGCAATTAAGTAGTTCAGCATTGAAGGAAAAGTCTTCATTTTTCTGTTCTGTCTACTAAAGAACACACACAAACAATGGGGTCGGCAGGGTGCTTTCTCCATACACGTTCCATTTGGTACAACTTAGTCCTCATCTCTCCTTTCAAGAATAATGTTGTTTACGGAACATTGGTTTAGACGGTGTGAATTGTTTCTCAGTTTCTCTCTTCTCCAAATTAGCAAATGCACCCCACACCCATAAAATGACAACAGCTAAAATGTGAACAGGCACAACAATAGCGGGGTCTGGAAAAGAAGTCTTTAAGCCATTCTGGGAGGGCATGCAGAACACATCCCAAGTCTGGTATGTCCTGTAAGGGACCAGCCTACTCTCACCTTCAATATATGGCTCAATTTTGTTACAGAAATCACTTAACTTTTGCATTCCAGATGCTTTCCTATAATCTGGCAAGGAGCTATAAATCCACAGCTTATACAAAATTAATTCTGAGAAGTTCAAGTAAACAGGAGTTGTATCTCCCACCTGGGTATTGGGGTGACTAACTTCCTAATACAAGAGAAAAATCAGTATGCTGACCAAGATCCAAAGATTCTAATAAGTTACATGTGGCAAGCATTTTAGTAAAATTCAAAGAAGTACAATAAAGCAAGAATTCTATAAAAGTTTATTATTTTCAATACTTTCTATTAGTAGTCTGAATTTTCAGGCGACTTGGCCAACTTTTTCGGAATACACTTGTGGCATATGAAACCCTTTTTGTTCTTTTCATTCATTTATTTATTTATGTAGTAACCATTGGCAAATGTTAATGAATAGCAGATAAAATATGTAACATTTAAAATGGAGTCTGAAGTTTTAAAGTGGACTGATTACCAATGCACAAAATAGGGAACATTGCAGTCTTTTTTAGTATAGTCACCTCTAATCCACTTTTAAGTAAGGGCTTTAACAGACAAACAAGCCTATTCTATTTCTCATAGATTGCTCACAAATACTAGCACTACTGGAAGTATATTTTTCTGGGATGGTTAAGAGAACACTTTTAAGGCCTATAAATTATTATCATCATCTAAGCCAAAATATCTTTGAGCTCAAAATGCCTCCCTGTCCAGTGGAATATAGACTAAAATAATTAAAGCTGGAGTCAACTCTACAACCAGCCTAGCCTTGGGCAAAAATCTGACATGAGACAAATTGCATTTTCCCAAACTTATCTCACTTTCACATTTCACATATACCAATTCAATTTTTTTCTGGCCTCATTATAGAACTTTATGGGAGGGAATATGCCCTTTTAGTTATATCATAAGCACTCACTATGGTAATTTACTCTGTAAACATATCTATAGAACACCAACTATCACCTCTGTTTAATTGGCTGAGTATTGATAGCTGGTATTAAAAAAGGACTCATGAATAAATTCTTACTGGTTGAAGTCACTTATGGCTCAACTAAGACAAATAGCAATCTGTAATACACATTCTCAAGAATGCAACAATTGCTAATATTTACTGAGGGCTTACTATGTACCAGGAACTCTGCTCAGGCTTTTTATATATTACCTGGTTTAATCTTCACAATAACTGCATGATATTGTTGCTATTATAATCTTTACTTTACACATGAAGAAACTAAGTCACAGAGGTTAAATGATGTCAATATCACATAGCCAGCAAGTGTCAGATGGACTTTGAGCCAAGGATCCAATCATATCACCCTTTATTATACACCATTTAATGTTCTCTTTCTATGGGAGTTGTGATAGCCACTCTTGTATTGTTTTGCACAATTTCGAATTTACACAGTATATGTAAGTTCTCATTTGTTCTAACTAAATACCTAATAGTGTCCAATTTAATATAATCTGAAGATAAATATCCCTAGAATACAATCTCTCTCTGAAAAATATCTCACATATTTGCATTGTACTTTATGCAAAATCCCCACTTGTGTGAAAGAAGCAAGAATCTGCTAATGTGCAAAGAGTGAATGTTCTGAATCTCTGAGTTCAGCCAGGGGGGCATGTTTACTGTGGCCCAGTACCAGATGTGAGGTCCAGCCAAGTGTTAGTCATTTGAGCCTCAATACAGTTGCTTAGTTCACCATAGAGTACAAGCCACCTGATTTCATATCTCTGAAACTAAGTCCAGTAGCTGTAAGTACACTTAAATTAGTCCTCTTTATAAAATCAGAAGAATTAAAATAAAAATAGATTTAAAAGGTAATGATTTTTTCACCAGTTAACTCAATCAAGCAAAGTAACGTGGGTTTTTTTTCCACTAAAATCAAAAGCTATTTGTAGCATAATGGTTGAGAGACCAGGGTGCCTGAGTTCAAGCTTCCCCAAATCCACTGTGTCTTTAGAAAGTTACTTAAAATCTCTGGGCTTCAGTTTCCTCATCTGAAAATTAGGAGTTATAAATTGGGAGTTAGGGTTGTTATAGGAATTTAATTAATAAATGTAGAGTTCTTCCAGGAGTGTGTCATCTGATCCTTGCTTACTGAAAAGTGTGTATTTCCACTGCAGGTCTTGCAAAGTGCTTTGGCGCCTTGATTCTGATTCCTTATTCTCTTTATCAATTTTTCTTAGGGGATAGAAATGATGGCTATCCTAATAAAGAGGAGAGAAAGAATGGCCAGAATATATCTATCATTTATTAAATGAAAGGTACCATGGATTATTGAAGCAATTTTTACCTGTGTTTATGTAAACAGGGAGATTATGGAGTCTCATTACAATCATGCAGGGTAAACAAAAATATGCTTAGAGATAAAGAGGATGGAAAGACTGAAAAATACTTCACATAGAAATTTTTGTTGCTGATATCACCAATGTAGTGCACCAGCATCTTTTCAGAAGTAAAAGCAACTTATGAATTCTGTGACATATTACGTTCCCACCTCAACTAATACATTTAGAGCAAAAATGTTCATATGCAAGTGTGTTAGTTGATCTACCTTACTGACCACCCAAAATGAGAACTATATTATATTTTATGACAACAAGCATTAAATTTTGTTACAAAACACTGGATGTTGCTTATCTCCTTAGCAATATCCAATGACCTACACAATTATGTGGAGAATTTCCATTTCAATAGGAGAGTAGAGAGAAATCTCAGGATTGGGAAAGATCTTTAAAAACAAATTTAAACAACAACAAATTCACTGTACAAAGAAAACCCAAACAGTACCAAGTCCCCACTTCCTCTGTTCTTTGGGTTTCTCAGTCTATCCAAGATAGCTGAGGGCTAGTGGCCACATGAATCTCCAGAGTTGTCAATTGAGTACAAGAGCGCTCATTTACCCGAGTTCCCCTATTCTAAGGAATTCAGCAATCATTCATGGCAACGAGGCCAAACATGCTGTTGGCTTGACCACAGAGTCATCGAACATCTCGCCCCTTCACTTTTGGCTCACCCAGTCCTTGTTCTTGGCCACATCAGAGGTTTTGGTCTGGCTGCTCATACTCAGTGTATAATCCTGGAAGAAGGAAAGAAAAATCAAAGATATGGTCAAACCAAGATTATCCTGGTCATGCTGTCCCAGTTCAATAATATATGCACAACCAGAGGAATATTTGGGCCTTGAAGTAATTTTAAATTAGAACTTGATAAACAAACTTAAGTGCAAAACAAGTATCCAAATGCACAAATATGAAACTGTCTTTAGCTGACTTGATTTTGCAATGTTTCTCTGGATAAAAACCATTCTTCTCCCCTTTTGCTCTAGAGATCTCACTCTACTGAGAAGAAAATCTGTCATTCAGTGTTTACGAATTTGTAAATTAAACACTTGTTGTTTATTCCCAAAGAAACACTATGACAGGCTCAATAATTACTTGATTCCTTAGCACATTTTCCTTTCCTTAGGTTCCTCCTTCCACCTGGGAAACTCCACATATGTGGTCTAAGATGAGATTAAAATATCCCATTTCCCCTTCTCATCCCAAGGCAGCTGACTCCTTCACCTTTGTACATACCTTTGTTAACCTACACATCAAATCATCCTGTCGCTGCTGGTTTTATGTCTGTTTCCCTCATAGATGGTGTCTCAAAGTCAGGGGCCATATATAGTAATATCTTGGTAACCCTAGTGCCCAGGCACAAAAGATACTCAATAAATACTATTGAATGAATGAATGAAGAAATCAGTGAATTGTTCAGCATATATGTCAATATTTGAATGGATTTCCTGGAAAAAGAATGCGAAAGAGGTGTTATACAACCAGTATGGTATCTAGCAACTTAGTGAAAGGCAGACCTTGAATTTTGGTCAGGCACTGGAAAGTCAAATTTAGTCCTAATGATTGTAGATAGGTTTCCAACCAAGAGAATAAAAGAGACATTCAAATGGGTTATTTGTTCTTATGGCTCATCTAAAAAGCATCCATGAATCTAGAGGGGGGAAACCCTGAATACTACAAGAAGTTGAGTGGTGTTGCAGACTGGGTAGATGGCACATATTTTTCAGGAGTTAGTACATTAACCCACATCTGAGAATATTACTGGACAGAGTGATAAATACAGAGACTTATAAGAATTTCTCTTTATGTAAATTTTCAATCAGAAAATAGGCATTTGACGCGAAGAGAACATGAACTAATGGAGTATTCTATATTCCCCTCAGGGCTTGAATCATTCTCTGCACACAGGAGAAGCTCATTAAATGTTGATTCAGCCACTCAGTAATTTCCTGCCTTCCAGGCCTGAACTGCCATAAAGTGCTCATTGTCTCTTGCTTTTTGCCCCATACAAAGTAGGTCTCTATCCTACTGCATGTCAACAAAAGGATCTCACATTGGGAAGGGCATTTCCAACATGGAGGAAATTGCTCAAATCCTACACATGCATGGATGTGCTCATGTTTGGAGTCTAAAAAAAAAAGCCTTATAAGCAAAAAGGTTAAAATGTAATTCAATGTCTCAGTCTTTAAGAAAAAGGTGATTCAGAATCCTTTCTCCAGCTCAGCTGACACTCATTTGGGAATACTAAAAAATATCCTAGTTATATCATACTTTCTACTCAGAATCACAAATCTTTCCAGATTTCAGAATACTCCTCCTAAATTTAGCTTCAGATTCATGTAAAATACAAGGCTCCATCAATGCCAATATTCTGGGGCCTGACGAGATTCTATTTCCATTAGAAACCCTAGCACAAGGGTCCCTAGGAAAGTATGGCATAATTTCACAAGAAAACATCCTCATATTACACCTGAATAAAATCTGGAATGATGACTACATAAATATGAAAGACCTAAAGGAACGATCATCAAGCTTAGATGTAAACATGAGGAGTTAGGGTTGGGGCAGACACCATCATTGGGAGTGTATGAAGAATTCATGACTTATTATTGTGGAATAAGGAGTGGAATTAATTAATTAGATATTTGGAGAATATCTGCATATCAGGCTGGACCTCCTACAAAGTTAAAAATGTATTTCTCACACACTTTCAGAGAAGTCATCAAGGAAGGAGTAGTGATTTATCAGATTGAGAAAACAAAATATCTGACTGCACAAGTATGGCCCAGGGTCCTACCTTCCTTTACCTTCAGACTAATTGGTGTATCGCGTGGGTACAGATTCTTACTTCTCCTGTTAGAAGCTGCAGAGACAGGCTTTGCCTTGCAAAGGGAGGCCTGAGGGTTTCCTGCTTCACTGCCTAGAACTGGGTGAAAAGGTTGATCCAATTCTGTCAAAAGACTGAGTCATGCAATTGTGGTCTCAGGCTGCATTTGCCAATTCAGCCTTATCCGAATAAAACTGGTATGTTGATCTCCATCTGTGTCCTGTGTCTACCTCTCCAGTGGTTCAGAAGCCACATTGGAAAGAGACATGATTATCACTCCCCAAACCCCAACAACCACCAATGTTTAAGAAAGGAGACATGCCTGGAAAAAAATAGCCCTTCTGTTGAGTAGTGTACCATGAGAATGTAATACCATGGAAACCAAGAGAGTCAATTTTCAAGAAGGAGGGGTGATTAACCATCAAGTTAACAGAGATTTTCATTTCAGTCAGGACAACAAATGTCCAAGCAGAAGTGCAGGGAGTGAAACAAAAGTTGGTCCTTACTAAAGTTGTCAGCTAACCAGCACCCAGCCACTGGATTTCAGCCAAGAAGAGAATACAAAGGCAGATTTAAAAGGTTCTGGTCACCAATCCCATTGTATGGAATGGGGTTTCCCATCACACCACCAAGCAAGCAATGCTTCTACACCAGCTGGGTGTCGAGTTTCATTCAGTTCTGACACTATCTTCCTGGAGATAACATAGGACCCCACAGGTTAAGGGCTCAGTCCTACAAGGCCATCCCCTACCCTTCAGATGCCAATCACAAGCTGGTTATCACCTATGCTTTTGACTAGCTATAGACTGGAGGTTCCAATGACCCCTCTCCTTGGTCTTCAGATGCCAGTCACATAGCCATACTTCGGAATAACTGGCTATAAATCAGAGGTTCCCAGGAACCCCCTCCCCAGGTTTGATTAATTTGCTAGAGTGGCTCACAGAACTCAGGGAAACATTTTATTTACCAGATCACTGTTTATTATAAAAGGACACAACTCAGGAACAGCCAGATTGAAGAAGTGCATAGGGCAAAGTATGGGGAGGGGCATGTAGGCATAGTTGATTAAATCATTGGCCATTGGCAATTGATTCAGCCTCTAGCCCCTCTCTTCTACACAGAGGTCGAAGGTGGGAGTGAAATTTCTAACCCTCTAATTACAGGATTGGCTCTTCTGACAACCAGCCCCCACCCTTAGGTGCTTTCCAAAGTCACCTCATTAACAAAACAAAAGACACCTTTATTGCTCTCAGCGCTTAGGAAATACCAAGGGTTTTAGAAGCTCTGCACCAGAAATGAGGACAAAGCCCAAATATATTTCTTATAAATCACAAGATCACACAGATGCCCTTAAGTAAGATGACATAAGGAGAATAAGGTCCCAGTTATAACCACAGTGTATGTTGGGGGGTGGGGGGTGGTAATCTATAGAACTGTTCCCTGGCCACTTTTTATTTGGTCAATCCAAGCAAATGTTCTTGTAATTGCTAGCTAACACATAAATAATGGTGGACTTGGGCCTTTAGCAAGGCTTAATACGGCAGAGAAAGTTAGGGCTGTTGCCAAGGCTACACTGCACACTAACAAATGCCATAAGAAAGCACTAAAGTAGGTAAGAATGTAGCATTCAAATCAGAAGTGTATGAAAGAATTATATGGCCTGCTTAACTTTTGCTGAGTATCCCTTTAATATCTCTTTATGATGAGAAACAGGCCAATTTCTCTGATTATAAATGCTCACTCATTACAGAAATGACTAGAGTGGATGAGCCATCCCATGAGTTCATAAATGGCTAACATGAAGCTTGTGTGTGTGTGGGGGGGGGGGGGAATATGTGTTTGAAACAACCTTCTGATTACTAAATAATTAAAGCAAGAAAATAAAAGAAATTTCTTCTTTCTAGCACTCAGGGAAAAGGTTGCAAATAGAGGAGAATTTGCTACTAAGAAATAGTGCTTCCAGAATGTACAACTGTGTGAAAATTAGGGGAATAGCTACTTGGAAAGAAAAAGCATAAGGTAATATGAAGAAAAACAAGGAGAAGAAAAGAGCTCACAGAGGAGACTACATTTACAATAATGAGCAAGAGAATCGGGGATGTCAGTCATGGTTGAATTAGCTCATATCACACATCCAATGGGGGCTAATTCTAAGGTCAAACCTGGCAAACCACTGTGGAGTCAATCCCATGGCTCTTCAGAAAGAGCAAGCAACAGTTAACTGCTGACAGGATATGAAAGTTTTGTGTAAGCCCAGAACCAGTCGATTTAAATTCAATTACACTATAAATCAAGGGGGAAATTTTTTTAGGAGAAAATTATATAAGTCTATGCCATCCAGATGAACTAAACCTAGAGACTTCTTTCAGAGAAAAAAAATCTCAGTTCAGAAATGGAGCAAATGTTTTAAACTTTTGAAGACATCTGAACAATGGCATTTCATTAATAGCCCCTATTTCAAATTTCCAGTAAAATACCTAAAATAGTACAATAAAAAATATTCACTGCCCCAGTGAATTGTAAGGGAAGAGACACTAATCCAGAAGTTGGGATGAATTTCTAAGTATAATGCTGGTGTACCCAGGTTGAGAAACACAATAAAAGGTTTATGCATGCTTCATAGGCTCAAAGGGTAGAAGCTAGCTATCCTAAAATTGGGTTGAAGGAAGCTTTAATCAGCTCACATCTGTCTACTTAAACCCCACCATCACCAGTCCTCCACCATCTAATCACAACTCAGATGCTGGGTCTGTTCCAAACAGAAAAAGGAAGAGCCATTACCTTACCATATGAAAATTGCACTGGTGGGGCATTCAGTGATATATTCCTTTTCCTTTCCATGTGCTCTCAGAATCTCTCTTTTTATATACATTCAGAAAATGCATTCCTGGCATTATTGGCCAGAGGTGGAGGAACATGGTGGGTGTTACTACTCTGCAATTTGTAATCCTCACAGACAACCAAAATGGCCTGAGGAATAGACTAGAAGAGTATTTAGGGCAATGTGTGCTGCGGGCTGAGGTATTCAACACACTCCATCTACTCACAGATTCAGAGAACTGTACAGTGAGAATTAGAGAGCTTACACATCCCTGTCCTGAAGACCTGAAAAGGTTGAATCTTTGATGGGGAAAAAAATGGCATGGAAATTATGCCCATTATTCAGACAGTGGGCCATTTTGAAATAGCTACAAACTGTGTTTCCACAGATACTGAGTCTGTGTAAATCTCTCCTCATGCATGGGCAATTAAGTGAGTATACAGAAAACAATCTATCATGGGTTGAAAAAAAGGTAAGAAGGTTCAGAGCAAAAAGATTACTTTTGAAATTGATTTGTTATAAAACCCAGAAATTAGTTTTTAGAAACGAACTGCTTCATATTTAATTAAGGAAAAGGAAAGCATGCCCCAAAATAGGGATTTCTTATATGGAAAAAACAAGATGAGAAAAAGAGACCATTGGCTCAGAAGCAAAGATAGAAACAGACATGAAAAAGAAGATGGATGACACAAAGAAATTCCACAAGGAGATAAAAGTACACTCAATAATTGAAATCTTCATGACGGGACTGAAGAGTAGAAATTACACGTGTCAAAAGTCAAAGGTACTGTCAATGTATAGCTTATAAAGTTCTCCCAGCACAGAGAAGACAAAGGTAAAGGGGAAAAATCTGAGAGAGAAGATGTAAAATAGGGGAAAAGGAGAACAAACACCCAACCTGTGAGGTACTACTGAGTCCTAAAGAAGATCCTAGAAATTAATAAAATAGAATTATTATTATAGGTTAAAAAAACAAACAACTTTCCTAAGAAGAAAAAGAGGCCAGATTAGAAATGCTCTCTATTTGTTTGTCAAAACTGATGACAAAAAGTAACCTATCCCTAGATAAATTCTAGCAAAATAGTTTATATAAAAATATACAAGAATAAATCTCTCTCCTCCCCACTTTTCCTCTCCCTCCCCTTCTCTGTCTCTCTCTCTCTCTCTCCCTTTCTGCTCTTCTGTCTCTCTCTTATATCCAGACAGCCAAATGGAAAAGGCAACAAAATTAATCTCACCCTAGACTATGTAACACTATGTCTCCTTATCAATATTTCAGAAGACAACCAAGTTGTGTTTGCAGAGCTGCCAAAAAGATATACTCAGGTAAGAAATCAGTCATGTGAGGACAATAGAAAAAAATTCCTTTTACTTTCATAAATGGGCCGGATATGTACCACTCTTAAATTACTCAAAAATGTACTTCCAGTCAATCAAGGGACGGATTAAAATGAAGAATTCAAAAATAGGGAATTCAGGTTACAAAGGGCGAGTGGTGAACAATAAAGTCTTAGTCATAAAATTAGTTTGAAGTAGTTGTTATTATAGTTAAAATGGTTACATAATGAATGAAAATGTGAAATAGTATACTTTTAAAGATAATAATGCAGAAAATAAAGTATTAACATCATTAACAAAATCTAGATTTATATTTACTGATTATCTTAATGACCAGGAAACAGAGGGGAAAAAGAAAGTTGAAAGAGGGATACATGGGTGAATAAATATCCTGTCCTGTAGGGATGTCTTTATTTTTGAGAAAAATGAAAGCTTAATTATTTTTTTGGAAAACTTCATGGTAACCATAGAGAGAACTATGAGTAGACATCTTTCATATCATTCAAAAATAAAGAAGCAACTGTTGTCCCTACATAAAAAGATGGAAAGTTGGCAATCAATGGCAATGTAGAAAAGAAAACACATCAAGTACAAAGAGGAAAAAATTTAACCTGTAAATTTTGATTATAAATATAATAACTAAAAGAGCTTAAACTCGTAGGTAAATGACATAGGCTTTGAGAGAAAAGCAAGAATAAGATACAAATACATGTGTTTATAAAAAATAGACACAAACCAAATGATACTCACTGGTTGAAATACATGTATTATTACCATATGAAAAAGAAGCCATGCAGAAAGCAAGACATTAGATTTGTGAAATAAAATTTATAAATAAAACAAAACTAATTTTAATCAGGTACTTGAACCTATCACTCTGTTTTATAGATTGTATTTAGAAATAGGTAAGACCATATTTTAAGATCACAAAGAAGTTTATTAAGTGATAATGTCAGATTCAAAATGATCAGATTCAGTTTTATATCCTATAAACAGATTTATACCTTCTTTGCAAACATCTAGAGAACATACATAACTATTAAGTACCAGGCCAGAAAAATTACCTAAATTCAAACGAGTAAAAATTATATAGGCCTTATTGTGTGATCACATTATATATATATTATATATATTTATAAACCCTATAGTATACAGCAAAAGTTTGAGAAACAAGCTCTTAAGCAACTGAAATAAAACTGAAAACAATGCCATATACAATCACTCCAAAGAAAACAAAATTCTTAGATATAAACCTAACTAAGCAAAAATAGAGTCTGTATGCTGCAAATCACAAAACCCTGATGAAAGAAATCAGAGGTCTTTGTCATAGCTTAGGTATTTCATACATAGCACATTAATACATAATAAAGGTGTCACTTCCCTAAACGATCCAGAGGATCAATGCAATTTCTAAAGGAAAGGAACTGTAAAGGAACTACAACAGCCCAAACATTCTGAAAATGAATAAGGTGGGAGGAATCACATTACTTGATAAGACTTGAATATATAGCTACACTAATTAAAATAATTAAGACAATGAAGAGGAGGGGAGAATGTTAAGAGGTAAAGTCATGCATGGAGTGTTAGCCAGCATGCCTCCAGCAGAGGCTTTAAAGGGCGTTCATAGTTTGTCTTGGCCTGTAGTGCCCCTGACATCTGCCATAAAAAGATCAGGCTCTGGGGAGCTACTGGTCCCAGAATGAAGAACAAGTAGAGCAAAGCCAAACCCACTCTGCAGTCTGCAAAACAGCTGCCTCAGCTGACCTGCAGAACTGTTAAGGAGAAAAATGAATGTATATTGTTGAGCTATGGAGATTTGGGAGGTTGTACTGGTACTTAGCCAGAGAAGCAGAGATGATTCTCCGTGAACACCATCCTGAAAGTACAAAGGGCAGAGTGGATTTACCATGAAAAGAAGACTCAATTTGAAAAGAATATGTTTTACTGAAACATCAATTTGCCCCAACACCCAAATTTTGTTTTGAAGCAACCTACAAAGTTACTGATCACACTGACCGATAAAAGCATCAGATCATGATTAGAGACTGTGTTAACACATGTGCCATATATATTGTTGAGCTGATTTGTGGACCAAAAAATTAAAATCACATGTGTTACTATCACTCGGCCTTATGTGTTACTATAATGTGAAACACAAATCAAAACCACAATGAGATACCACCTCACACCAGTTGGAATGGCTAAAATTAACAAGTCAGGAAACGACAGATGTTGGTGAGGATGCAGAGAAAGGAGAACCCTCTTACACTGTTGCTGGAAATGCAAGTTGGTACAGCCATTCTGGAAAACAGTATGGAGGTTCCTTATTTTGGAAATGTATTACTAAGAATGAAAATTCACTTTTGGTTTTATTTGTGCAATTTGAATTGATTTGCGTGCTTTTCCACTCAGAAGTCATCAATTTCTCCATGATATCCCCCCACCCCCAAAAGAATGTATATGAACATGAACATATACTCACACAAATAACCCCCACTATATTGAGTGATAATGTGAGAACAATCCATTTGCATCAAAGTTGATGAATCACTGGATTTCCCTAGAATACCATGTTTGTAAAGATACACAGAGAATGAGGAAGCCCTGAACTTGTAGGATGCATTGCAGTTTCAGAATTTGTTAGCAAATATCCCAGAGCTTAAAAATTCTCAGGATGATCTAGACGTGGAAAATAACATAGGAGTACATATACATCTTACTGTGTTTAACTTAATCAACCTAATTGTGATGATTAATTTTATAGGTCAACCTGACTGGTCATAAAGTACCCAAATATTTAGTTAAACATTATTTGGGGGCATATCTGTGAGGGTGTTTCTGAATGAGATCAGTGTTTGGAATGGTAGACTGAGTAAATCAGATTGCCATCTCCAATATGGGTGGGCAACATACAATCAGTTGAGGGCCTGAATAAGACAAAAAAGGCTGAGAAAGGGAGAATTTGCTCTCTCAGCCTGGCTGAAGGAGCTGGGACATCCGTCTTTTCCTGCCCTCAGACTGAGACTTACACCAACAGCACTCCTGGGTCTCAAGACTTCAGACCCAGACGGGAAATACACCACCAGTTGTCCTGGGTTTCCAGATGGCAGATCATGGGACTTCTTAGCCTCCATAACCCTGTGAGCCAATTCTCCATAATAAATCGCTTTGTATGTGTATCCTATTGGTTCTGTTTCTCTGGAGAACCCTTACTAATACACTATCTTAAACCAAAATGAGAAGGTTCACTGGAGTATCAGAAATTGTTTAAAGCTAAGAGTCTGATCTGTGCCTTGATAGTGTAATAATATTTTTTGTAATAATATTTTTAAAATCTTCTTCATAAGTTTAAAGAGGGTGTTTTATATACTGTTCTGGGGAACACTGACTTTGGAACTTACTGCATACAGGGCTAATTTGTATGAGACTAGGGAATATATGATTATCCCTGACAAGATCTACATCTGGATACTTTGAAGAAAATAGTTCTATCTTCCAGCATACTACCAGTATTTTCAACAATAAGTACAAAAACTGCATGTGAAAAGCTCGTATTATGGTTGGAAGGCCATCCACAGTGATAGGTCTGGGATGGTCATTAAAGACTACTAACCCACTAATTCCAAAATCACAGTGATAATATTACCTCTAAAAGGAGAGCAGATCATGGGGCGCCTGGGTGGCTCAGTCAGTTAAGTGCCCAACTCTTGGTTTCGGCTCAGATCATGATCTCAGGGTTGTGTGATTGAAACCCCCCCCACTGCCCCGTTGCCCCCCCTTAAATTTCCCCCTTTGTGGGCTCCATCTCCCTCTTCCCCTCTGCCCCTCCCCCTGCTCATGCACTCCCTCTCTCTCTTTAAAATAAATAAAATCTTTAAAAGAGGAACAGAGCAATGGAAAACATCACAGCAAAGAAAGAAATTCACATTCTTTAGTATAAGTTTGTATTGTTGTTTTCACCAAAAATAGCAAGCTATAAACCAAACAACTCATCAGAATTAGATTTGGATTTTTCCGCCATATTTAGGTTTATAATTTATCATCCCTATTATCCAGCTCTCAAAAGTAATGAGATATACTATAAAATTATGTTCCGGTTTATTGGTATAGATTTTTCAATTGGACACAGTGAGAATACTTACAAAACAGTAGTTTGAAGATAGTGATGACAGAATTTCTACAGAGATGTTGGATTATCTAGCTTTGTGATTGGAATTATATATGGTTTTGAAGATTACTGTATTCTAGTTTTTGAATATAATTAAAATCTTTATTGTTTACTGTTTGTTACATAGCATGATCTTCACTGAACACAAATTTCCATTAGAATTCTAACATTTTTCCTTTTTTGGCTTCATACTAATATTCAATGAAATATTCTGATGTATCTTGCAATATTTGCCTTTAGTGTATGCATGAGAATAGCACTGTAATTCCTTCAAAATTATTTTTTGCTTTATATTTTGTACCTGTTATTTCAGCAAATAATTTGTTTTCTGGGGTGCCTGGGTGACTTGGTAGGTTGAGCAACCAACTCTTGGTTTTGGCTCAGGTCGTGGTCTTGGGGTCATGTGTTCAAGCCGCACATAGGGCTCCAAGCTCAGTGAGGAGTCTCCTTTCCCTCTCCTTCTAACCCTTCCCACACTTGCACATGCATGCATGCACTCTCTCTTTCTAAAATAAAGAAATCTTTAAAGAATAATCATTTGTTTTCACATACTTTTGCTGACTGTGTAGGAATTCATGTAAATGTATTTTATTTTGCTATTTAATGTGTAACAAAGTTTACTGAGGTATTTCATTACTTGCATAATTTATGTAGACTTGTCCACATTTATTTTATCTTGTGGATTGCTTTTTAGTACCAATATTCACTGAGATAGTGTTAGAATATGTACTATGTGTGCCGTGGAACTCAATTTATCAGTAAATCTGTTACATTTTATTGACTGTTATGTGTTACTACAAATATATTTCTTTTTAACTATGTGATTTTATACTTTTGTCTAATTTATCGAAAATTACTGCATACTCAGAATTTATTACTTACTACTAGACTCTGGTATACTGTACAATGTAATTCATTTCTAATAGGCCATATCAAAAGAACACGGGAGTCAATATGAAACAGCTCCCATTAACCAAAGATGGAACAATCTGAGCATCAAAAAAACTTTGAATGCTATTGACTAAAACACATCAACTATATAAAAATTCATATAAAAGAGAGAAAGCTACTCCTCCCCCCCAAAAATAAAAAAAGTAGAACAAGCTATCCTAAAATTTGTATGGAATCACAAAAGACTCTGAATAGACAAGCAATCTTGAGAAAGAAGAACAAAGCTAGAAGCATCACACTTCCTAATTTCAAACTATATTACAAAGCTATAGAAAAACAGTATGGTTTTGGCATAAAAACAGATGCATAGATTAACAGAACAGGATAAAAAGCCCAGAAATACACCCACCCATATATAGTCAGTTAATTTATGACAAAGGAGCCAAGAATACACAATGGGGAAAGGATAGTCTCTCCAATAAATGGCATTGGGAAAACTGGACAGTCACATGCAAAAGAATGAAACTGCATCACTCTCTTACACCATACACAAAAATCAACTCAAAATGGATTAAAGATATAAACATAAGAAGGTCTAAAACCATAAAACTACTATCTAAAAGAAAACATAGGTAGTGAGCTCCTTGACGTTGATCTTGATGATGACTTTTTGGACTTAATACCAAAAGCAAAGGCAATAAAAGCAAAAATAAAATAGGAGTATATCAAACTAAAAAGCTTTTGCACAGCAAAGGAAACAATCAACAGAATGAAAAGGCAACCTATGGAATGGGAGAAAATATTTGCAAATCATACATCTGATAAGGGGTTAATATCCAAAATGTACTTTTTAAAAAACACATGTAACTCAATAGCAAAAAAACAAACAATCCAATTTAAAAATACACAGAGGATCTGAATAGACATTTTTCCAAAGCAGACATATAAATGGCCAACACGTATAGGAAAAGGTATGCAAGACCACTAATCACCAAAGAAATGCAAATCAAAGTCACAATGAGATATCACCTCATACCTATTAAAATGACTCTTACCAAAAGACAAAATAGCAAGTGTTAGCATGGATGTGAGAAAAAGAAAACCCTTGTGCACGGTTGGTGGGAAGTGAACTGATATAGCTGCTATGGAAAACAGTATGGAGGCTCGCCCCAGCAATTTTACTTCTGGGAATATATTCAAAGGGACTAAAAGCACTATTTCAAAAAGAAATTACTAGTTAGATCACCAATTAGTAATGAACACCCTCATGTTCATTGCAGCATTATTTACAATGGCTACGACTTGGAAACAACCTGAGTGTCCATAGCTGGATGAATGGATAAAGAAGAGGTAGGTATATATACAATGGAATACTACTCTGCCATTATGAAGAAGGAAATCCTGCCAGTTAACAACATGGATGGGCCTGGAGGGCATTATGCTAAGTGAAATAAGTCAGACAGAGAAAGACAAATACTATATAATCTTACTTATATGTGGACTCTAAAAGAAAACCAGAACAAAACAAATAAGAAACATAGACACAGAGAACAGAGGCTGCAGGTGTTGGTAGGCAAGGTGGAGGGTGGGTAAAATGTGTAAAGGTGATCAAAAGGTACAAACTTCCAATTATAAAATAAATAAGTCCTAGGGACAGTATGTCCAGCATGGTGACTATAGTTAATAATACTGTATTGCATATTTGAAACTGTTAAAAGAGCAGATCTTTAAAGTCTTCATCACAAGAAAAACACATGTTTGTAACTAGGCCTGTTGACGGATGTTAACTAGACTTATTGTGGTGATCATTTCACAATGTATACAAATATTGAACCATTATGTTATACACTTGAAACTGATATAATGTTATATGTCAAATGTATCTCAATAAAAAAAGAATCATAGGATGTATATATGTAAATGAATAAACACGATTGGAAAGCAAAACAAAAACCAGGAAAAAAAGTATAAAAGTTTATTGAATGGTTTGTTATTTGCCTTGTAAATAAATTTCTCTCATATCTTACTGAAAAATAAACAAACAAGCAAACAAACACCATACTGGACACCAGTGAAAGCAACTAGGACACTAACTCCTTATTTTAACTATCTGAATATTAGCTACTAAATAAAATACTGAGCATTTATCTTGCCTTTTTCCTGTATATCAGAGTAGCCAAATAGCTCTAAATGATAAGAAAATTCCAACTATTAAACATGCAAGAAAGCATAGAATTAGAAAAATCACCATTTTGTACCTTTTAAGTAATATTTGTCAGGAAAAAGTCATCAGTGTGTTAAACCATTAGATGACAGTGTTCATAAGAATTATAATGGAGGCATCAGGCTGTCACCACCTGAAATCAATGATCAATCTTAGCATTATAAAAGTGAGACACCCAGATGTTGTATGCTTCCTGCCATGATACAATATGAAGCATTCAGTTCCACTTCTGAAATATTCTTACCAAAAAAATTAAACATGTATCTATGAAAACTTCTAGAGCTAACTTCTGGTCAAATGTAATATATTAATTTAACTTAGATAAAGCAAATATAGCACAATCTTGGTAGTCATTAAATCTGGGTGAAAAATAGAGAGTGATTCACTGTACTAGTTTTTCTAATTTTGTGTATAGTTGAAAATTTTGTAATTAAAAATAACTGTCATGCAGAATTGGGATACATCTTATATTCCTATATATCTTAAAACCCCAAAATATGGCCCCATGATGGCATGACGAGGTTACACAGACCTTAAAACACTATGAGAGAAGTGATTTTTGAATCTGGTATCTGTTGGAATTGTCACCAGCTTCTCACAATAAGACTTGCATCTTTCAGGGCGCCTGGGTGGCTCAGGTGGTTAAGCGTCCAACTCATGATTTCGGCTCAGGTTATGATCTTAGGATTGTGAGATTGAGCCTGGCATCAGCCTCTGTACTGGGCGTAGAGTCTGCTTAAGATTCTCTCTCTCCCTCTCCCACTGCCCCTCCCCACCCTTCAAAAAAAAGAATTGCATCTTTCATTGATATTTTTAATAGGACAAAGTAGATGACCAAAGACAATAGTCCAGCTGCAGCAGAAAGAAACAGAACCCATAATGATTGTAACTTACAATGATAACGTTCATTAAGTGCATATTCTGTGCCAGGCACTGTGCTATGATGCACTTCACCCTCATTTCAATCATAATCATCACAACATAATGGATATTGATATATCTGGTTAACAGATAAACTACAGCTAAGAGAGATGTTAAGTAATTTGGTTAAGACCACAGAGCTAGTATATGGCAGAGACAGAATTCAAAGCCAGAAGTTATAGTACAAAGATCCTATTTTCAACTCTTCACTAGGGGTAGCATATACTCAAATCCATGGTCCCCTTCCCTACAACCCAGTATTCCACACAAACTAAAAAAGAAGGGGAGCCTGGGTGGCTCAGTCCATTAAGCATCTGCCTTCGGCTCAGGTCCTGATCTCAGGGTCCTGGGATCGAGTCCCGCATCGGGCTCCCTACTCATCGGGGGAGTCTGGTTCTCCCTCTCCCTCTCCCCTCCCCCCTGCTTGTGCTCTCTCGCTCTCTCTCAAATAAGTAAATAAAATCCTTTTTAAAAAGTGTTTTGCAAGTATGGTGAATGTATATTATGATGTGCTTATCTATAGTTTCAAGAAAGAAAACTACAGTTGACCCTTGAACAACACAGAGGTTAGGGGTGCCAACCCCTTACAGCCAAAAATCCATTTGTAACTTTGGACTCCCCCAAAACTTGATTACTAATAGCCTACCATTAGCCAGAATCCTTACTGATAACATAAACAGTTGATTGACACATATTTTGTTATATGTATTCTATACCATATTCTTACAAGAATGCTAGAGAAAAGAAAATGCTATTAAGAAAAACATAAGGAAAACGCATTTACAGTACTGTACTGTATTGGAAAAAAAATCCATGTAAAAATGGATCCACACAGTCAAACCCATGTTGTTCAGGGGTCAACTGTATATAATCTCAGCACCTGAATCTCTCCACCATATGAGTTTTGGAGACAGGAAAAAACTACCTCCCACTATTGTGATTGAAAATGCAGGCATTTACTAATTTCCCTTGGGCTAGGGTATGAGCTATGCCCTAGACTCTGGTAGATAATACACATGCTTGCTCTAGATTTTGAACGGAGAACCAGTACACCAAAGAAATAGGAAACATAGAGAATTCTCTCTCGTTGCAGTGCTTCTGCAGCAAGATTGAGTGTCCTAGTCTGCAAGTGACTGGAATATCCAATGTTCAGTGCTCGTTGTTTAATTGTGGGACCTACAGGTTTCAGCGCTCAGCCAGAGAAGCAGTAGGCCCTTAGAAAGATTTGAAGCCTAGTATTGGACTTTGCTATCTGCACAGCTTCCACACTGGTTCTCCAAACCTCTTGGTGATTCTGTGATTTACCCAATAGCCATTTAATAAATTGCTTCTCTGCTCAAACAGCCAGAGTGAATTTCCTGCAACTACATACATTAGCTGATTTCCCAAAAAAGGGTCAATTTAGATCCTAATGTCAAAGCATACACCAAATATCAAATGGATGAATGGATTAACTGTTTAAAAATAATATATTTAAAATGAGAAAAATATAGGCAAATATCTGATCTCTGAATAGGGAAGGTCTTTCTTGGATGTCGAGTAAAAATTTCTTACATGAATAAAAGGGTTCTATAATTTAAAAAATAATGACATAAACTAAGCTAAAGGAAATATTTGTAACATTTGTGGTACAGTTTTACTATATATATATATGTAATGTTTTACAGGTTAATGGTAAAAACATCAATCAGTAAAATGACAAAATATGTGAATAGAAAATTCACAAAAAAGAAAATATACATACAAGCCAATATATATTTGAGAAACAATTCAAGCTCAATAATGAAATAAGGCCCATAAGTAACCCAGAATTCCCATTCATTGGTGCAATAAATGCCATGTGCCTTCTATGTGCTATGTTAGGTGATAATAATACGTCAGTAAACAAAGGTAAGCCAATGATATCACTCTCTATCTCAGATCTCTTCTAGAGCTGTCATTAATCCTCACAACAGCCAGGTATATTTCTCACTCTCATTTTTTTATTCTTTCCTGAAATCTTGTGAGAAAAGCTTAGGATTAGGAAAGTATTCAAAGACAGAATATGAAAAATGAGCAATTATGCATAATAATCCACAAAGTAGATAAACATATGGGACTAGTTAACTGAAATTCATCAACTTTATGAGTAAGTGAACAATGATCAGGAAGTGAGAAAATTAGTTACTCCTAAAGATAAGTCATTTTTTAGGAAAAATGAGACAGACATGTTATTTTGATAAATGTCTATGACTTGCTTACTCAGGCTCCAAAATTATTCAGAGGAAATTGCAGTATGTGACAAAAACTCAAATATTCCCCACAGTCCTACAAATTTGGCACTTGACGCTGTCTATCTCCTCTGTAGTGGTGATTTATACCAGAATTAAAAGTGCTCCTTGATCACTGGTTTTCATTTCTAAAACTACAAATTTATCTTTAACTTGGTATGGTCAGTCAACCACTTAGGAGGGGCCAATTCAATCCTCACGGCTGTAATACATTTTAGAAGGAAATTCTTGGAAAGCTACAGGTCATAGGTGATACACTTCATGGGATAACTTTGCTGAATTTGTCCTGGGATTCGGATTCGTGGGCCTCGGCAAAGATACTCACTCCAGTATGTGTTTTTAATTGATCCAGTAACTTGTGATTTTCTGAGTTACATCTCTAAAAAGTAACAATTAGATTATGAGAATTAAAATATGTTGAATTACAGAGAGTTAAACATTAATTTAGCAATCATCTAGTCCCAATCTCTACCAACTGTAGCCACTGACTCTTTCTCCCTCAAATCCTGACTTACTTCAATTCAACCTGGATTCAGTCCTGGCATCACCACCTTCCATAAGAAGCCTGAGCATAAACTTGTTTTACAGCAATAAAGATCACTATGGGATTCCCTTTGTTCTCACCACAGAGAAAAATGTCAACATATTTTTTAATTTGAACAAGTCTACTAATTCTAAAGTCAGTTAAGTTTCTACCCAAAGTAAATAATACATTTTATTCACATTTTCAAGATGTAAAAATCTTAAAATACAATTTAAAATATTTAAATTGCATATTCATGAATTAATAATTTAGGATATTGTATTAGTCTTCTATTGCTGTATAACAAGTTACCACAAATTTAGGGGCTTAAAATATCCTTTTATTATCTCACAGTTCTATAGGTCAGAAGTCCAGATGGGTTTTTTTATGTTCTCTGCTCATGGTCTCCCAAGACCAAAATCATGGTGTCAGCCTGGCTGGGGAGAAATCCATTTCCAAGTTTGGTAAACCTGCAATAACAAAGATTCACCAGACTGAGTGGCTTAAACAACAGAAATTTATTTTCTTCATAGCTCTAGAAGCTAGAAGTCGAAGATCACAGTGCTGTCAGGGGTGGTTTACAGATGGCCATCTTCTACTTGTCTTCATTTGGTTTTCTCCATGTGCCTGTTGGTGTCCCAATTTCCTTTTGTAAGAACACCATATCAGATTAGGGCCCACCCTAATGATGTCATTTTAATTTAATTACCTCTTTAAAGATCCTATCTCTAAATACAGTCACATTCTGAGGCACTAAGGGATAGGACTTCAGTATATAATCTTGGGGGACACAATTCAGGCCATAACAAAGCTAATTCAGGTTGCCGTTGATTCCAGTTCTTTGTATTTGTATGCCTGAGGCTCCCTTTTCCTTAGTGGCTGTCAACAAGGGGCCACTCTCTGCTCCTAAAGGCCACCCATATTCCTTCTCATGTAGTTCTTTTCATCTTCAAACCAGCATTTGGTCCTTGAATTCTTCTCATACCTTGAATTCCCCTGGCTTTTCCTACTGCAATCGGCTGGAGAAAAAACTCTCTGCTTTTAAGGGTTTGTGTGATTAGATCAGGTCCAAAAAGATACTCTCCCTATCTTAAGGTCAACTATGCCGCATGGCCATAGTACAGTCAGAGTGACGACTCCTACGCACAGATTCCAGGGATTAGATAGAGCAGGACATCTTTGGAACGTCATTTTACAAATTCTGCTTACCACAAATACTGAAGCTACATTTTCATCAAATGGGACGTTTTGGCATGGCGAAAATAAAAAATATAATCAGACATGAATTGACCTAGAAGAATTTGGGTATGAGGACAGTCTCCCATGTGGTTCTCATCACCCTGATTGGATATTCTTTGGAGTTAGCAGGAGGAAAGACAGGCTCTGTTCTGTACTCTACATAGCATTTTACCAAAGGCCTCAGCTATTCCATAAATCTGAAGACAGTTTTAAATTTAGAATGACAATAGGCCACTGGCTAAATTTAGGGTCAAGAACTTAACAGGAAATAACTTCTTTAAAGGCGGTTTTCAAAAAATATCCCTAGTCAATTTTATTTTCCTTATTGTCTAAATTACTCCATATTACTTGCTTAGGTGGTTATGCAAGAATACTCTTTCCTTTATACTGATTGAACACATGTGTAACCGTGTAGGCTTTAATAAAAAACTCATCACCTAGCCGCTAAACAATTTATATTCTAATGGGAGAGGAAACTAGGTGGTGAGTTTACGGAGAAAGAAAATGCACAAAAACTATGTTTATATGTCATATAACTTGAAAATGAAATAAAACTTTGCTGGGTCCTTCATCATCTCTTGATCAGATTACTGCAATAACCTTCCTACTGATCTTTCTTACTTTGGTCTTATTCTGTTTCCCTCCAATCCATTCTCCACTGCTACCAAAGTAATCTCCCCAAAATACACCTTACTACCTACAAGGTGAAATCCAAGCTCCTTAGCATGGTTCATGTCATCCATGAATCCCTAATGGCCCTCAACCATTTTTCCAGGCTCATCTCCTATCATGCTGCTCAGCTACTCATGCTTCAGCCAAGTGATCTATCATTGAGTATTTTTGTAAACACATTATTTTTTACTATTTATTCTCAAGATATAACGGATAGTACTAAAATGTGTTAAATGAATGAATAAATCATGCTCTGGCATGCCTCTGCATATTTCTATATGTTGGTGCTTAAAAAAATTCCCTCTCTATCCTCCATTGTTCCTCTCTGAATTCCCATTCATGCTACCAAATCCTGCTCAGGTGTCATCCTTTCCTGAAGCTTTTCCTGATCAACATCCCCCTCCTACAATGGATTTAATTATTCTTTCATTTATCCCACTTTATATCCTTGTGAATTTTCAAGCATACAAATCACATTTTAATCACATGTTATGTTCTTTTTGTGAGTTGTAGGCCAACAGCACCAGCATTACTGGGGAACTTTTTAGATTTGCAAATTTGGGATTCTCACCTTAGAGCTGCTGAATCAAAAATTCTGGGGCTGGGGCCTAGCAAGCTCTCCATGTGATTTTGATAAATGCTAAAATTTGAGAACCTACTGTCCTAAGGACTTGCTTTACTCATATCCCAAATACCTAACACAAAGTAGACGATAAGCAAATGTTTACTGAGCTGAAACTTTAGCTTCCAAGTCTTTAATTCAATAAAAACACCTCTAGTTTTCTGGGTAACTTCCCCAGACAAGTTTCCCAAATGTTTGAAAAAAATAAAAAGAAGAAGACAGAGACTGAAGGACAGCTATTGACCCTGGGCTAATTTATTTTGGCAATGAAACTAGTAAAAAATATGTATATAAAGTTGTGAAGAACATTTCCAAAACATCTTTGTAAAATGTTTACAGAGTATGTCCAAGAAACATGGAGCCAATACCAGAGTTTAGTACCAATTTATTTTTCCCTTCAAAAAAATGATCTCAAACCATAAATTTAAGTTATGTGAGGGTCATGAAGTTACTGGCAGGAAATATTCTCTCATTGAAACTTAGGAGAATTGTGTTGTCATAGTTGTTGTGAGTTTCTCTTTACACAGGAAATTATGTGCTGGGCTGTGAATCTTGAGCATCTTGGAAATTAACAGATGCTGTCTCTCTGGCCCTTTATCTCCAAAATAGCATCCTCTTTTATCAAGAATGATACTATTAAATGGAAGAAATTAATCCTCATCTGCTTGGAATCACCATTGCCTAATTAACTGATTTTGTGCTATTTCAAAGGAGCCTAAAGAAATTAGAAGCAATCAAAAGTAGAGCCTGGCAGCAAATGCTCTCAATCCAATCCCTGGGATTATAGCTATCAAATAACAGTAAATAAGGGAATTATTTGGCCAAGAAGTAACCTGGTGTTCTTGAACATTCCTCTGGCACTTTCACTGCTTAAGATTATTACATGTACAGGACACTTTGAGCAACTCATTATTGATAACATTCTCATGGCATAAATCAATACTTTTAATACTTCCCCTGTGAAAGAGAAGATCAGAGCAGGAGGAGAAAGATCTTTCATACCTATGATGAGCCTCCTCCCTAGAATTTATTATAGCTAACAGCACCTGT
Organism: Leptonychotes weddellii; assembly: GCF_054177405.1. Taxonomy (NCBI): domain Eukaryota; kingdom Metazoa; phylum Chordata; class Mammalia; order Carnivora; family Phocidae; genus Leptonychotes; species Leptonychotes weddellii. Next base: position 125,773,574 of record NC_138370.1, on the reverse strand, counting down.
TAGTCCACCAACACTCCTACTACTTTTTGAAAAGAGCTGTTCCTTATTCCATGAAGTTAAAAATCCATGCAGAAGAGCCTGAGTTGAAGGAAATTTTCCGAGCTGACAAGAGGGATGTACAGAACCTTCATGTTCTCTTCCTCTGTCCTTTTGCTTATCAACTAAAAAAAATTGTGTAAATTTCAGCTACAGAGAAGGAGTGTAAGAATTTTGATAAGGAAAGAGCTAGAGCCTAATAAATCTTTGTCTAAAGCATGCAAGTCCTTAGAAGTGATCTAAGAAACAAAGTTTTACTCCCTGCATTCAAAGCAAGAAGATTCCAGAAACTTCTGCATTGCCTACTGTTATGGTCTAAATGTCTGTGTACCCCAAAATACATGTTGAAATCCTAATGCCCAATGTGACTGTATTAGGAGGGGGGGGCCTTTGAGAGGTGCCTAGGTCATAATGGTCTGGCCCTCATGAATGGGATCAGCACTTTTATTAAAGAAACCTGATAGAGCTCCTTAGCCCTTTCCAACATGTGAGGACACAGTGAGAAGCCATCAGCTATGAACAAGGAATAAGGTCCTCACCAGAACATGACCATACAGGCACTCTGACTTGGACTTCCTAGCTTTCTAGAACTGCATGAAATAAATTTCTGTTGTTTATAAGCCACCTAGTCTGTGACATTTTGTTACAGCCGCCCAAATGGGCTAAGGCACCTACTATGTACTTGCTACATATAGAAAAAAACTCAAAGATCTCGGCTTATCTATCCAAATTGCTAAAACCACTAAACACCCTGCTGTAAAGATCAAGGTCTACGTCAAATAATCCAACAGAAAGATGTAAATGTGTTTGGAAGAGCTGAAAAACCAAGGATGGGTCCTTGAGACAACCCAGAAATTAGTAACAGAAGGAATCCGTGACCACCTTTAGGTCTAGAGGGACTAGAAGAGGAGAAGATGAGGGGACCAATCCCAAAAGCCAAGCTATGCTGGTTTCATGAGCTGACTGCCCAGGATTAGCTGGAACAATGATGGAGGGCCATCCTACAAAAGCCTGTAACCATGATGAGACACAACCCCTGCCAGAGGGGATTCTCCCCAACCCAAGCAAATGAGGGAGGTGTAAATGCCCAGGCATCTTGTCCTCCAATCTCCCACCAGTATCTTCCATTGGCCAAAACTAGCCAGAAAGTGTCTGCAAGGAAAAAAATGGAGTGGGTAGAAGGGAGTTGGGAAAATGGATCTGAGAACAAATAGGCCACTCTGAGCAGCTCATTGTTGATAACACTTCTATGGTAGAAGTCATCTCACTTTTCATCCTAGTTTTTGTTTTTAATGCTTTTGGGGACATTAAAATGCAATGGGATACATGGAGCTTAATTTAAGTTTTAAAGATTAATGAATGAATCAGCAGTTCTTATATATGGAGTATTCCTATCTTAGAAACAAAAACTGTTTTAAAGCTACTCCCAGAGTACAGCCATGGGAAAATATACCCCAGCATTTTTAAAAATTTATGTAGCATCATAAATGTACCCATATGTTATAGCAATTATGCTTCTCTGAAATGAAAATCTTGCATTCCATAATAGCCTGGGAGAATGGATCGCCTATGAAAGCATAAGGTACTAACTTCAGAAAGCTCACATGGAAACACATGAGATGAAGTGTGGTTGTATATATCTTGTAGAATATAGAAAAGACTGATAGTTTAGGTAAGGGCAATTTTTTAAACAAGTAGTGATTATCATGATAATAACTAAAACACATTTAATTAAAATATATTGAACACTAAGTCAAATGTTAACTTAGTAATCATCTCTTACAAATCTCTACCTAATGCAACCATTGACTATTTCTCCCCCAAATTCTGATTTATTTGAATTCAACCTGGATTACATGCCTCTCATCCATAGGGAATTAGGGGCTTGTATGCCTACAGGGTAAATTGAAAATAGGCATCATTTGTTGAGCACTTGCCATCTGCCAAGTCTTGTGCTAAACTTGTTAGATGCTTCATCACATTTAGTCCTCCACAAAACCCTACGAGACGGGTACTGTCAATACTCCATTTTGCAGATGAAGATATTGAGGCATAGAGAGATTAAGTAATTTGCACAAAGTTACACAGCAGATTACCCAAGCAGATTTTTAGTCTGGTGGAGTATGTGTCTTTGCCACTAAAATATACTGTTTCTCTTAGACGAAAGAAGAGCAAAACTTAATGTTGAAGATAAAGTAAATAGAAATGACAATGACCCCAAAATGAGTAAAATAAATGCTACAAGAAAAGGTACAGAGTGTTATAGGGTAGGCTCAGAACGGGTCTGACGAGATCAGTTCGGTCCATCAAAAGTTCATTCAGCCCCTTACATTCCAGGATTTATGTCAGGTTCTAGGAATGTAAAGATAAAGACATGGTGCCTTCCTAGAAGTGCACAGAGGCTAGTAGAGAAAAGGGATCTGTGTATATACTAATGCAATAAGATGCACTATACAAATTATGTACAAACACAACATGTGCAAGGTATAAAATAGGCACTACCATTTTAAAATTGAGATTACAAATAAAGGTAATGATATATTATAGATATTTTACTCATCAGTTCCTGAAAAAATCCCCAAGAATTACAAATTCTAATTCATATCATGTCTTCTAGATAGATGTTTTTATTTCCCTACTGCCCAATACTATTCATTCCTTTGCAAAAATTAGTCACTTTTAGTATTGGATAGACCTTGAGAGGTCATTGCCATTGTCCTACACCCTTACCCCATCTCTGTCTTAACATACCAGACAGATGAGAAAATACTCCACTTCTGTGGGCAGCCAGAAGATGGGATTTCACAACCTCAGTAGTTCACTCCAAAGTTTAACAGTCCATTGGGTCAGCCAGTTTTCTCTCCCACACTATCTTATGGCCAGTGTTTTGTTCTTTCTAGAGGAAAAAAAGCCTAGGCTCTTGGACATCATATGTATATTGGTTATAAACTATGGAGATTGAAATATCCTCAGAAACCTCAAAGCTTCACTCAGAACCTTTGGTCCCCAGACATCCTAACCCCTTGCTGCCATCATCTTTACCTGTAGAACACAGACTAATGGCCTTAAATCAATGCATAAAAAACAAAACAACATAATCACACTACTGGGTATTTATCCCAAAAAAATACAAAAGCACTAATTCGGGGGGGAGGACGGTGGGGGAGGGGGTACCTGGATGATGGATATTAAGGAGGGTACAGGATGGAAGGAGCCCTGGGTGTTATATAAGACTGATGAATCACTGAACTCTACCTCTGAAACTAATAATATACTACATGTTAATTAATTGAATTTAAATTTTAAAAATTAAAAAAAAAAGAACAAAAGATACTCCTGTGCCAAGAAACAAGGAACTAGAGATAGATAGATAGAGACACAGATATTTTTAAAAAGCACTAATTCAAAGGGATACATACACCCCTATGTTTATTGCAACATTATTTACAATAGCTAAATTATGGAAGCAGTCCAAATGTCCATCAACAGATGAAAGGATAAAGAAGATGTAGTATATGCATACAATGGAATATTATTCAGCCATAAAAGAGAATGAAATTGTGCCATTTGTAACATTGATGGACCTAGAGGGTATAAAGCTAAGTGAAATAAGTCAGTCAGAGAAAGATAAACACTACATGAAATCATGTAGTATTTAGAATTAAAAAACAAAACAAATGAGAAAAGGAAAAAAGAGAGAGAGTGACAAACCAAGAAACTGACTCTTAACTGCAGAGACCAAACTGATGGTCACCAGAGGGGAGGTGGGTGGGGGGATGGGCAAAATAGGGGATGGGGATTAAAGAATGCACTTATCATGATGAACAATGAGTAATGTAGAGAATTGTTGAATCACTGTATTGTACACCTGGAACTAATATAACACTATATGTTAACTATACTGGAATTAAATTTAAAAATTAAATTAAATTTAGATTAAAATTTAAATTAAAATAAATTGAAAACTTAATTAAAGAAAAACTAGTACCTACAAAGTGTTAGGACTTACACTAGGCATTTTCACATAGAGCATCCCACCTAATTCATACACCTAATGAGAAAAAAATATTATATATATTCTTTGGAGGATGTCTTCCTATTCCATAAGGGATATCTTTCTCCACAGAATAGGTATAATAATTTATTTTTATGAATAAGATTAATGGCATTATTTTTTACACAACAATTTTATTTTCCCCAATGACAGAAATGTCAAAGAGATTTGACTGTCACTATGAAAAGTTATACATTGTGACACTGGTGATAAGAAAAGAAACGTAATAGTCTCTATTACCCAACTGAGAAATTCTTACTGGAGCTCATTTTCCCAAGTAAATGCCTGCAGAAACACTTTCTTCTTCTTCCATCAGAGATCCATCTATCTTTTTGCTGTTTGAGGCAAAAAGAAACCCAGCACTCTCTAGTTGCTTCTTGAATAGGATCTTGTAAGATGTGCACCACAATTTATTTCTCAGTACTTTATATAATATTCTTTAAATGTGTACTATCATGCTTAAAATTTTAAAATAAAGTCAGGCTTTTTCCAACAGAAAGTAAATCCAGTTTGGTTAATTAATTTGAACATAAAGATGACTTTGCAAATTAAGATTTTGGCAAATATGTTCTATAAATTAAATGAGCTAAATTTGCAACTTCAACATTTTGGGGAATATATATTTAAGGCAATGTGAAAAGATTAGAATATTTTTTCAAGTCCTAAAACCATAAAACTCTTAAAAGAAAACATAGGCAGTAATCTCTTGGACATCAGCCTTGTCAATATTTTTCTAGACATGTCTCCTCAGGCAAAGGAAATAAAAGCAAAGATAAAGTGTTGGGACTACTTCAAAACAAAAAGCTTTTACACAGTGAAGGAAACCATCAACAAAACAAAAAGGCAACATACTGAATGGGAGAAGATATTTACAAATGATATATCTGATAAGGGGTTAATATCCAAAATATATAAAGCACTTACACAACTCAACACCAAAAGACAAATAGTCCAATTAAAAAAATGGGCAGAGAACCCGAATAGGCATTTTTCCAAAGATACATAGATGGCCAATAGACATGTGAAAAGATGCTCAACCTCATTAATCATCAGGAAAATTCAAATCAACACCACAATGAGATAACCCCTCCCACCAATGAGAATGGCTAATATCAAAAAGACAAGAAATAACAAATGTTGGCAAGGATGTGGAGAAAAAGGAACCCTCCTGCACTGTTGGTAGGAATGTAAGTTGGCACAGCCACTGTGGAAAACAGTATGGAGGTCAAAAATTAAAAATACAAATAACATATGATCCAGAATTCCACTACTGGGTATTTACCCAAAGAAAATGAAAGCACTAATTCAAAAATATATATGCACCCCTATGTTTATTGCAGCAATATTTACAATAGCCAAGATGTGGAAGCCACCCAAGTGTCAACTGATAGATGAACAGATAAAGATGATGTGATAATTATATATATATCTGCAGATAGATAGATAGATACATATATAAAATTTTACCATTTGCAACAACATGGGTGGACCTAGAAGGTATTATGCTAAGTGAAATAAGTTAGTCAGAAAAAGACAAATACCATGTGATTTCACTTATACGTGGAATCTAAAAAACAAAACAAACAAAGCAGAAACAGACCTATAAATACAGAGAACAAACTGATAGTTGCCAGGGGTAAGGGGATGGGAGGATGGACAAAATGGGTGAAAGAGAGTGTAAGGTACAGGCTTCCAATCGTGGAATGAATAAGTCATGGGAGTAAAAGGTACAGCATACAGAATATAGTCAATGGTATTATTATAAAGTTGTATGGTGACAGACGGTAGCTACACTTGTGGGTGAGCATAGCATAATGTATAAACTTGTTGAATCACTATGTTGTACACCAATAACTAATGTAACATTGTGTGTCAATTATACTTCAATAAAAGAGACAATAAATAAACATTCTTCCTTAAATAAAAAAGGATGTGATACATCATAGACACACACACACACTGGAATATTGCTCAGCCATAAAAAAAATTAAATCCTACCATTTGTGACAAAATGGGTGGACCTAGAAGATATGTTAAACAAAATAAGTCAGACAGAAAAAGGAAAATACCATATAATTCCACTTACATGTGGAATCTAAAAAATAAAACGAGAACAAAGGAAACAGAAAGAGACTCATAAATATGGAGAACAAATTCGTGGTTGCCAGGGGTGGGGAGAATGAGCTAAATAGGTGAAGGGGACTAAGAGGTACAAACTTCCAGTTACAAAATAAAGAAGTCACGGGGATGATAAGTACAGCACAGGGAATATACTCAATAAATTGTAATAACTTTGTATGGTGATAGATGGTGAGTACACACAGCATGATGAGCATTTTGTAGTGTATGTAATTGTCAAATCACCATGTTGTACACTTAAACCTAATATAATATTGCATGTCAACTATACTTCAATTTTAAAAAATGTTATTTTGGCAAAGATGCATAAAATTAACATTCTAAATTTCCCACCTTTTTAGTATACTGGATTAAACAAGGAGTTTCTAACTTAAAAAGCAGCATATACTACTGATAATTATTTGGTAAGTCTTGGTAGAGCCTTTTGGGGTAGAACTCCCAGGAACTGAGAAAGTAAATGATTCTAATGACTGGATAACAAATCCTTTTACAAGTCAAGTGATTTCTTAGTCTTTGCTTTTAACTAAAGTTGAAAGAGATATAATCTAACACAGAATTTTTCATGATAGATTTTAGGATGTATATTAGCTATCTATTGCTGAGTGATAAATTTCCCCCAAACTTGGTGGCTTGAGACACCATACATTAGCTCAAAGTTTCTATGGGTCTGGAGTCCAAGCATGGCTTAGCTGGGTCCTCCAGCTGAGGGCATCTCAAGAGGCTGCAATCGAAGTGTCAGCAATGCTAATGTCATCTTGAAGAATCAACTGGGGCAGAATCCACTTTCATGCTCATTTAGTGCTTGTTGGCAGGATTTAGTTCCTTGGAGGCTACTGGACTAAGGGCCTCTGTTCCTCACTGGCTCTCAGCCAGAGGCTGCTGTGGTTCCTTGCCATGTGAGCCTCTCTTTAGGACAGCGCTTAGCATGGCAACTGGCTTCATCAGAGTGAGTGAGTGAGAGAGTGGGAGAGTGCCAGATGGAAGTCACAGTCCTTTATGACCTAATCTCAGAAGTGATCCACATCACTTTTGTCATTCCATTCATTAGAAGCAAGTCACTGTTTAGCCTGCACTCAAGAGGAAGGGACCACACAAGGTGTGAATGTTGGGAGGTGGGAGTCAGTTGGGACTATCTTAAAAGCTGCCTACCACAGATTTGTTTCTGTTGTTTTTAATAACCACAACAACAATGGTCTAATTTAGTTTGCTGTGGAGTTTTGATGATATTAAGTTGGCATCATGACCCCACTGAAATGTGGGAATACCAGATTCTAACAGAGCTACCCCTTTCCTTTTTTTTTTTTTAAAGATTTTATTTATTTATTTGAGAGAGAGAGAATGAGAGAGAGCACATGAGAGGGGGGAGGGTCAGAGGGAGAGGCAGACTCCCCGCCGAGCAGGGAGCCCGATGCGGGACTCGATCCCGGGACTCCAGGATCATGACCCGAGCCGAAGGCAGTCGCTTAACCAACTAAGCCACCCAGGCGCCCTGAACTACCCCTTTCCTGATGTTCCAAATGGAATTATAAGCTTCAGGGACAATAACAAAGACAACAAAAAGGCAATGTAAAATTTTTTTCTTAACTGAACTTGAATTGGAAACCCCTAGACACATACACATACACACACACACACACAAACATACACACACACTCTAATAAGTTTAAGCTTATGGTTTTGCCTCAAAATAATTCCTAATTCAAAACCCTAACATTACTAAGAGTTGGCCATGTAGGAAGAAAGGAAAAGTGAAGAGATGAAAGTACCTGAGAATACTCATGAGCATGCCCAAATTTATACAATAGTCCCCCTAACCACGGGGGACACGTTCCAAGACCCCCAGTGGGTACCTGAAATCATGGAGAGTACCAAACCCTATAAATACTGTTTTTTTTCTTTACATACATACCTATGATAAAGTTTAATTTCTAAATTAAGCACAGCAAGAGATTAAGAACAACTAATAGTACAATATGAACAATATACTGTAATAAAAGTTAGGCGAATGTGGTCTCTCTCAACATCTTATTCTGCTGTACTCACCCTTCTTCTTGTGATGATGTAAGATGTTAAAATGCATACATGACCAGATAACATGAGGCAAATGACATAGTTATTGTGACAAAACGTTAGCCTACTGTTAACCTTCTCATGATAAATCAGAAGGAGGATCATCTGCTTCTGAACTGTGATAACTAAACAGATAACTGGAAACTCGGACAACAAAGCTGAAACCACAGTTCAGAAGCAAATGATCCTTCTTCTGACAAATAGTAGGAAGGTCAACAGTAGCTTAACGTCACATCACAATACTTATGTCACTTACCTCATGCTATTTGATCACGTAGGCATTTTATCATCTCACATCATCACAAGAAAAAGGGTGAATACAATACAACAAGGTAGCTTGAGAGAGAGAAAGACCACATTCACATAACTTTTATTACAGTGTAATGTTATAATTACTCTATTTTATTATTGTTGTTAACCTCTTACTGTGCCTATTTTATAAATTAAACCTTATCATAGGTATGTATGTATAGGAAAAAACAGTATATATAGGGTTCAGTACTCTCCATGGGTTCAGGCATCCACTGGAGGTCTTGGAACTATCCTCTGTGGATAAGGGGGAAAAACTATATATGCCTAAATCCAGAAAACAAAAGAGGAAATGAGTCTGACAAAGAGAGTTTTAAGAGGACATTTGAAAGACAAAGCCCAATGTGAATGGAAGCCAAACATGTAAATGTGGTAAGATAACTGCTTGCTGGCCTTGATGGAGACAAAACAATCTCCTTCTTGTTAACTTCCGATCATGTATGCGCCATTCTCCATTTCACCATAATGAAATGGAACACCTCGCTTACCCGGATGTCATTTATCCAACAAATTGAAGTCATTGAAACTCAACAAAACACCAGAAAGAGAAATACTACAGAACAGCCTCAGTAAATATACAAGGTGCATGTACTTTACTAAGAAAGATTCTTGGGCTCTTATTTTACTTTATTTTTTTTTTAAAGATTTTATTTATTTATTTGAGAGAGAGCAAAAGTGAGAGAGATCACAGAAGGAGAGGGAGAAGCAGACCCACCGCTGAGCGGAGAACTCAATGCAGGGCTCAATCCCAGGACCCCAAAATCATGACCTGAGCTGAAGGCGACATCAGCATTAAAGAAAAAGCTCAGCCCAACTGACTGAGCCACCCAGATGCCCCACTGGGCTCTTCTTTTAAAATTGTTTACCCTGAGTATATAGAAGATTAGAAAATAAGATGTGGGGAGCGAGTAAAAGAATGCCCTTCTATAGTACTCATAAGAAAGAACAGAGATAGGAAATTAAAAATCCATAATTTACATGGAGATATTTAATGCAGAAAAAAACTCAATCATCCCTGAGGTCATCACCCTAGTTCATAAGGCATCATAATTGAGGTCCTCATTTAGCAAACATTTATTGAGAGCCTGCCTTGTGTTAGTCGGGGACACTGTGGATACAACAGACAAGAAAACACATCCTACCTTGGAACTCGTCTTCTACAAAACAGAGACATTACATAAAGAAAGAATATGTCAGAAAGTGCTAAATAGGGATATTTTCAAGTGTGAGTATTTCCCTCTGCTGTGGTTCTGAGGAAATGGAAAAATAAGACAAAAATGAGAGATTGAGAATAGGTCAAGTATCACCTTTATTATGGATAAAGACTAAGTTGCGGGATGTGGCTGACAAGTTAAATAAGCCAGTAATTCTAAGCCCCCAAATAGGACAGGCTTTCCCCACACAGTCACAGGCAAGCCTAGACAAGGGAAGGCATCGTCTTGTGGGGGAAGTGCTTAGACTAAGACTTAGGGCATGTAGAACCAGGACAAAGCTGACTGCTGAGTAGGAATCTGTCTCCCAAGAGAGAAGTGTAGGAGCTGAACCCCACACATGCACAGTTTATTCTTTCCACATGTTCAAATTAGGTAAGTCATTTCTTCCTCCTTAGCTGTGCTCTGAGCAGAGGACTGGAGAGGCACTGTTAGTATTATACTAATTTAACTCCCTCAACATGGAAGGCAACATCAGCATTAAAGAAAAAGCATTTGCTACCTTTTTCTCCAACAGTTGCTCACTTTTTGATCTTTTAATCTTAGGCTTAACCAGTAAGTCTATGGTCAACCATGGGTTTTGCTATCTCTCTCAGAGTCATGGTAAGAAATTTACTAGAACAGTCCTGCTGTTGGCTTCTTGAGGCCACACCTCCAATACCAGCCACTTTTTTGAGGATATTTTTGGGAGGTTTAGAATTTTCTCCCAGAAAACCCTAAAACTGGTTACAACAATATAATTAAACCAACTCCAAGTCACTCTGTACTAAGGTTGGCAGCTCCCTATTTGATTTCTCATACCCAACTGTGATAAGCCACATTATCTAAAAGAAAGCATATCAGAGATTTTTTAGTAAAAATAAACAATTTAAAGCACTCTGTAATAATATGCCAACACGGAGATGCCCCACAATTAGATATAAACTCCTTTCTGTTGTGTAATTTCAGAGAAAAATGCAAACTTCAGAGATTAAAACTCTGTGACTTAGTGTCCAAAAGTACTAAAATTCAGCGGAACCAAAGACTCTCGCCCATGTAAGTTAAAGGTCAACAAAATTCAGATCCAAATTTTTCCTCCAAAGTGTCTCACTCTGCTTTGAAGGGGTTCTTGTTGCCTGGGTGAAGTTGGGGGTCCTTTAATCAGCCGCAGTGTGTGCTGTCTCTTACGGGAAGAGAGTGGTTGCCTCAGGGCTGCTCAGCGCAATGCCAAGTCTTTGATGTACTTCCCTTATTATAGAGTCCAAAAAGTTAATTGGACACATAAGTATATCACGGCACCAGCCAGCACCCACTAAATTAGAAAATAAACAAATCCCCACCCCCACCCCCAAAACTGTTATCTTAAGAAAAATTATGTTTCTGAAACTAAATATTTAGTGTTGCAAAGACTCAATGTTATCTTTAAAAAATGAGGCTAGTTTTCCCAGAATGTTAGTCAGCTAAACCTGGTACCCAAAGCCCCAGACCTGGAGACTTACCTTGGGTCAGGAGAACTTAAGTTTGGTTAATTTTGGCATTAAACATTTAGCACGAGGAGGAGGAGAGAGGTATGTGGCATTGAGAAGTTACTGTCTTCTCACAAGGCTGAAATTTTATGCTGGTGAGAGAACCAGACACCAGTTCTCTGTCAAAGACCCTTATTTTCCCTTTGTACATATCTAATTTCCATTTCCCTTTGAACCCCCAATTATGGCACCCCATTAGATAGAACCCAGGATCGTCAGATTCACAGGCCCTTGAAATCAGATATTTTTTGGTCCTAGGCCACAATAGCTGTTTCCTCTACTTCTCATCAAAGGATTGTTAGACCTGAAAAAGCTGCCTCCTGGAGAATATGTCTCCCTCAAACAAAATTAACCGATCAAGAACCAACTTGAGACCAGGGAGTGAGAGGGCACTCTTGACCTATGTGCGGAAAGAACACATACATCCAAACTTAACCTTCCACAATCCCTTCCTGAATGGAATTTGGGGCCTTGAATGTCATACTGCCTGTCAGGCCTGGCACTAACAATTAAAACTAGACCCAGCCCTCCGCCCTCCCCTCCCCCAGTAATGCTCTGTAGTGTCCATGGGACTTGGTTGCTTTGCTGTTTAAAGGTAATGAATGTGCTCCCTTCCCCTAATGTCATAAAGGACTACCACTTGGAAAACCACTTCAGCCTACTGTGGGATCCTCGCTCCAGCGCTTACACTGCGGGATCCTCGCTCCAGCGCTATGCAAGGCAGAGCTGCACCTGTGTGCTGAGTGGCAGTGGCCTACACCGGAGCCCCACAGATCCGCTGAGGTCCTCGAGCTTGCCCGCACCTGAGGAGGGCCCGCACCTCCTACCCTTTTGCTTGCCACTTTTGTGAGGGCTAACACAGTCAGCATGTGCCAAGGCCCACGAGAGCCCGGTGCCCTTGCTGAGGCCCCTATTTAGCCCTTCTTTTCAGAGACCTACAACCCACAGTCTTGACACTGTAGAAAGAGAATGGACTCTGGAAATACCTGTCTACAAGGGAATCATCCACCCAAGGTAAAATATTGCATGGCCTAAGGCTGAAAGCCTCTTGCCTCAGCCACAGCAGTTAAAAACTGCCCAAGTATAATCCTCTACAAATAGCTAAAGTCATTATACCCTATCCACACAATAAAATCCCCAGTCAAAAGCTGCATGCTCTCTGGGGTGCCTGGGTGGCTCAGTCCGCTAAGCGTTGGTTAAGCGTCTGACCCTTGGTTTTGGCTCAGGCCATGATCTCATGGGTGGTGGTGGGGGTGGGAGGATTGAACCCTGCATGGGGCTCGGTGCTCAGCAGGGAGTCTGCTTGAAGATTCTCTCCCTCTGCCCCTCCCCCAACTCGTGTGTGCACACGTGTGTGCTCTCTCTCAAACAAATAAATCTTAAAAAAAAAAAAAAGCTGCAGACTCTCACCACACCAGAAACCTCAATTGTTCACATATTACTGTGCTTCCCCCAGTTTCCAGTCCTTTCTTTATTTCTCAGTGCATCAAACATTACGGTCTCAAGGGGTCCGGGAAATATCACTCTTTTCCCCTAAATTCTGAACAAATTAACATATATAATGACAAAGCAGACAGAGGCTGAAATAGCACCTTTGTTACTGATAAGGGCTAAATAAGAGGGTCTGGCTAAACAGGCCAAAAAGTCATCGAACCTCAGATTGAGGCAAACTTACCCACACCGTCACAGACAGCACTAAAGGGAGCAGGTTACCTCACCTGCTCTTGGAGAGAAACGCACCAAGAGAAAAAAAAAATGAGATGAGCTAAAAACACCCAGTTTGTTCTTACCCAATATGCCAATCAGTTAAGCCATCCCACCTTCCCTGGGGTGGAGTGAACAAAGAGGACAAGAGTTTTACCCTAATTGTGCTCCCTCCACATTAAAGGAAACACCTGGATAGAGTAAGTGGCTAAAACAAGGCAACAGTAAATGGAACAAAGGAAATAAAACCATGTCAGCTTGATAAGGAATGCTAGTGAGAGGCGCCTGAGTGGCTCAGTCAGTTCAGCGCCTGCTTCCTGATTTCGGCTCAGGTCATGACCTCAGGATCATGAGATCGAGCCCCACATTGGCCTCCACACTGGGTATAGAGCCTGCTTGAGATTCTCTCTCTCCCTTTCCCTCTGCCCCTCCCCCCCATGGGCTCGTGCTCTCTCTCTCTCTCTCTCTTAAACACACACACACAAAAGGAATGAGAGTAGGATGGCTAACATGATACTTGAAACAGAGACCTGGCCAAGTAGGGGAGCAAGCTGTGTGGTATCTGGAAGAAGACAGAGAGAACAGACGATGCAAAGGTCCTGAGGAAGAAACGTGTTTGATATGTTAGAGCAGTGGTTCTCCATCAGGATCCATTTTCCCCCCAACCCTTGGAGACCATTTGGCAACATCTGCAGATACTTTTTATTGTCACAATGCAGGGATGTTACTGTCATCTACTGAGTAGAGGCCGGGACCCTAGCAAACATTTTGCAATGTACAGGACAACCCCTCCAGAACAAAGCATATGCGAATAGTGCCAAGATGGAGAAACTCTGTATTAGAAGCACACAGAGCAAGCCAGTGGAGGAGAGACTGAAGATGAAGTCAGAGAGGAGGCAGAGGCCAAGGTCACGCAGAACCTTGTAGATCATGGTAAGGGCTTTGGATTTTACTCTGCAACAATTGGAAAGCCATTGCAGGGTTTTGTGAACTCCAACAGAGAGAGAATGCTGGTGCTAGTGGAGGTGGTGAGAAGGGCTGGGCTTCTGAATATATTTTGAAGATAGAATGAATTTACTGATGGCTTAGATATGTGGGGTGAGAGACAGAGGTGCCAAAGATGACTCCAAATGTTTTGACCTGAGCACCTGGAAGAGTGGAAATGTCATTTGCTGAAATAAAAATGACAGTAGGAGGAAGAGCTTTTAGAAGGAAGAGAGAGGGGCTCGTTTGGAGAGGTCAGGTATGAGATGTTCATTAGGCATCAAGTGAAAGAGACAACTGTGCAACTGAACATAAGAGAGAAGTTCAGAGGGAGGTTCTGGCTGGTGGTGTTTAAAGTGCTTAAAACCCACGAAGTTAGGAAGCTTCACCAAGAGAAGATGACACAGAAGGGCTGAGCCTGGGGCATTTGAAAGTTTAGGACGTGGGGAAACAAGAAGGAACCCTCAGAGGAGACAGAGAAGCCACTAAACCTGGAGTCAAACAAAGAGAGTGGGGTCTTGGAAACCAAAGTTATGTATAATCATGACTTTAAGCCACTGATAAAAAGATGGAATATTATTCAGTATGCTCTTTTTAAGATATAATGGTGGGGTTAGTTAAAATACATCTACATTTTAACAAGATATTCACTAAAATAGGGACACCTGGGTGGCTAAGTCCGTTAAGCATCTGCCTTCGGCTCAGGTCATGATCTTGGGGTCCTGGGATCGAGCCCCGCATCGGGCTTCCTGCTCAGTGGGGAGTCTGCGTCTCTCACTGCCCCTCCAACTCATGTGCTCTCTCTCAAACGAATAAATAAAATCCTTTTTTAAAAAAGATATTCACGGGGCGCCTGGGTGGCTCAGTCGTTAAGCGTCTGCCTTCGGCTCAGGTCATGATCCCGGGGTCCTGGGATCGAGCCCCGCGTCGGGCTCCCTGCTCCACGGGGAGCCTGCTTCTCCCTCTCTCACTTCCCCTGCTTGTGTTCCCTCTCTCACTGTGTCTCTCTCTGTCAAATAAATAAATAAAATTAAAAAAAAAAAAAGATATTCACTAAAATATAATTTAAGTAGGCTTTATAAATTATCCCAGTTATTTTGAAAATTCATAGATGGTGAATACTGGAGTTTCCAAACAGTGCTCTGATGTAATATGGGCACCCAGTACAGAAGTCCCTTATTTTTATTCGGCTTTCAGCTTACACAGTTGTTATTTATTTATTTATTTATTTTAAAGATTTTATTTATTTATTTGACAGAGAGAGAGAGACAGCGAGAGAGGGAACACAAGCAGGGGGAGTGGCAGAGGGAGAAGCAGGCTTCCCGCCGAGCAGGGAGCCCGATGCGGGACTCGATCCCAGGACCCTGAGACCATGACCTGAGCCGAAGGCAGACACTCAACGACTAAGCCACCCAGGCGCCCCCACAATTGTTTTTTATAGCATGCTATATTTCATTGATCTTTAAGATTCATATTTTTAACATTTTGGCAGCTCTAAAATTAGGATGTGTCTCACAACTGAGGTGATAGGAAGCATTGTGTTTCAATTACCAGTGTTTTTTTTTCTTTTGTAGTGGGTAAAAAATAAAGGTTCCTCACATAAGCAAAGGATCATAAATTTGATAATATTTAGATAATGTCTTAGGAATGTGACTAAGGTTCAGAACTCCATATACTAAACTGTGGAATAAAGACAAGAAATCAAGTCAACATTAGCTGACTCCCTTTTTATTAGGCAGACAACCATCACCCCCTACAGGCTAAAAAGATTCTCTCCACTCTGACTAGAATTTGCAGGTGCAGAACTAGGAGGGATGTTATTAAGAACCCCTCACATTCTCTCTTTAGTCTCTTCAAGGTGCTTTGGCAGCCCAGAAGAAAGCTTAGGTATGAAGTGAGACAGATGACTAGTTTTACGACGTAAAGAGTATCAGGGAATACCTCCCCGCAGTATCCACACCCTTTTACAACTACGCGTAGCCAGCTTTTTGCATAAAACCCATAAACCACACCTTAGTTCCGGCCTGCATCACCCCTCATCTGGATTACCTAACTGCTTTTCTAACTGGCCATCCCACTCCCAGACTTTTACTACTTCTAGCCCCACATGCAATCTATAAACACATCCATAAACAAATGTTTATCTTCAAAATATCTCCAGAATCCCAGTTTCTCACTTTCATGCTATCATTCTCTGTTGCAATAATCCCCCTACCTGTTCTCCACCTTCTACCTTTGTTTCCCCACAGCCACTCCTCAGCACAGATCCAGAAGGATCCTTTTCAAATGTAAGATCGTGTCACCCGTCTGCCCTGAAACTTCTACTAGCATCTTCTGTCTTCAGAGTAAAAGCCAAAGTCCCCACCATGGCTACATCAGGGATCAGCAAATTATAATCCACCTGCTCTGTTTTGGACACAGCCATAACCCATTCATTCACATATTGTCTGAGGCTTCTTTCATGCTACAATGGCAGAGTCATGCATTGATTATTCATTTCATAATAATGTTATTAGTACTATGCAGTAATATATAACATTTGATCCATCACAATTTCAAGAGAAATAACACTTATGAGAAAATAAATCTGAATGAGAGAAAAACCTAAGTTCCCCAGGGGCTGCACCTCATAGGCATGGTCACACTTCAGGGGTGGGGGCAGTACCTGAGCATGGGAAGTGTGCTCATGAGCATGATCACATGATCTGTGACTTGGCTCTTCAGGGAAGAGGGCAGGGGGAAATTAATGGGAAGACAAATTTAGCTGAGAGAGTGAGAGAGGCTCTTAGCAGCTGTCATGAATGGCATGCAATTTGGAGAGACAATGGAACAAATGACTGGAATATTCTAGAGTATTTCTTAGAAGCGTCTTTATGCATTAGACCCTCTAAGATCTCTGGGCCTGCTTCTTTCAGAAAATGACCCCAAATGCCTACATTATTCATCAAGGCTTCTGGATGCCTCTTCTATTTCCTTTTATTTAATTCCATGTAAAGTTTGAGCCACGTGGTACATCGATTTTTATTTTTTTTTTTAAGATTTTTTATTTATTTTTTTATTTATTTATCTGAGAGAGAGAATGGGAGACTGAGAGCATGAGAGGGGGAGGATCAGAGGGAGAAGCAGACTCCCTGCCGAGCAGGGAGCCCGATGTGGGACTCGATCCCGGGACTCCAGGATCATGACCTGAGCCGAAGGCAGTCGCTTAACCAACTGAGCCACCCAGGCGCCCCTCGATTTTTATTTATGTTACATTTGCCAACATTCTTTGAGAGCTTCCTATGTGCCAGGAACTGCACTAAGTGCTTTGCATGAATTATCCCATTAAATCCTCCCCCAAAATAAGCCATTTAGAGATTTTCATTTCCTCATTTTCACAGATGAGGAAATTGAGGCTTGCGGAGGTAAATAAATGTGTTCAAGGTCATAGTTGGTAAGCTGTAGATCCAAGGTTTGAACTATCAGATTGGCTCTCTGACAGCAAGTACCAAAAGTGTGAAGGTGAGTAACTTGCTTCCTGAGCAAGGACCTCCCAGCGCGGCGTGGAGGATGTGGTGGAGGGGGCGCGGTGGTAAGCAGAGGAGCGATTAGCATATCCCATCGGACCTCACAACTCTTACCTCTAGCTTAGGTGCTTCGTCTCCTCACAGCTCATGACTTCCTTCCAACTTGGGGACTCAGACCATGCACAGAAGATATGACACTTCCTTTCTAGTAAAATCTTCGGTGGCTCACTGAGGGCAAGGGGTTGTATTTTATTCATCTTTGTTTTCATGTGACTGGAACAGTCTCTGGGAAATGGTAGTTTTTATTAAACTTGTGTTGAATTCATCCTAAGACCCAGAAGAATATTTTAATCTATCTGCTTTCCAGGGTCAAGGTGTGGTATTTAGAATAACCACAAATTCTAAATTAGAATAAATTTAGAATAATTTAGAAAATACACACAAATAAAATGAGCCCAAACTGCTTATCATGGATAGAGATGCAGAAAACTATTGTTTAAATTACAAATCTTACCTAGGAGGAACAACACATTGAATGATAATCGATCACTGACACTGTCACCGAAATAGAATTTTCAGTTTTATCACTGGAATCTGGAAGAGCCTCGGGGAAAATGACACAGGAAGAGTAATTATGATGAAGGGTAATGCCTCGGGGTAACAGGAAAGGAGAGTAGAGCTTTGTAAAGGAGAAAGAAGCTTAGGAAAATTACTTGATCAATTTGCTCTTTTACCCATGATTTTAATTATTTCTTGCTCCATATAATCATCATTATATCTTTAAAAATAGGGCAGAGATTCTGTAACAAATGAAATTGCAAGCCCTGGCTCCTCCTTCCCCATGAGGTCCATCCAGTCTAACTCTATTCAACTTCAGTCTCTGGCATTAAATATCCTACCTGACTTTTGTGTCTTAGGCCCCACCAAGAAACTAAAGTGGCTCTCAGGGTGGAGCATTCCCATTGGCGCTGGTACTTTGTAGTTGCCTATTTGGGGAAAATAGCAACAATCTCCTCCACACTCTATTTTCCTGGATTGATTTTCCTTATTATTCAAGAGGAATGTAATGTATCAGCAGGCAGATCCGCTGGGCCCTGCCAATCTGTAAGTAAAAAGACACTGTAAGCTACATATTACCCAGTGCTCGTTTGCCAAGAAGTCTGACTTGATTGTTAGGAATAACTACGTTATGGTCAGGCAGCCTATTCCTACACATGCATGTCTAATTCTTCCTCCAGAGACCCCTGTTCTCATATAGACACTGTCTCACAAGTAGCATTGAGTTGCAATGCCATTGCCTTTTGGTTAAATTAAAAGTCATGTTATCCAACCCCAAGATAGTCACATAAATAACTTAGCCTTATGAGAAAGAAAGTCTGTAAGGAATACATTCTGGATTCAGGTACTGGGATATTTGGCAAATGCTTGGACTTGTGGTGAAGCTGGGGATGAAATATGAACACTATTTGGCTTTTGGCTACGTGAAGCATAGGAAATCGATCCCAGAATCTCCAGCTATTACAAGCATACCTGAGATGGTGGAAAAGCCCGGGCAAGTACAACTGGTAAAGCTGGAGTTGGAGTTAGTGCCCACATGATCAATTTCGCTAACACCATTGTCTGGCTGCTTATCAAGGCCCCTACCCAAATTATTTCAAAGGCCAAGATAAAAGAAGTCATAGAAAACATGCAATATGCCCCGTTTGAGAGCTTATTGGATCTAGGCTTTTTTTTTTTTTCACTTAAATAATTAATATGCATCTTTTTCCTTCTCTAACTCTAAATTTTCTTGAGGCTCAGTCCAAGCAAACATTTTCTGAGGTTTCAGGGGAACATTTTTTCACTAAACCCAGACCATTTTACACATAGGAAAAGAGGTAAAATTCAAAGCACAGGGTCTTATCTTTGCTTTATTCGGTTTCATGGCTGCCTAGGGAATAATAAAAGCCACGGTAGGAGTGTTTATTTCCTGCACTGCCAAATCACAGTGCCATATTGTTAAGCGAACAGTGAAATCCATACTAATTGTTAAAAGACAAAGTCAAATAAAAAATACTCAATAATACTATTCTTAACATTCAACTCCATAAAACGCACAAAAAATATAAGGTGTGATTCTGAAGAGTAGCCTGTCTTATTAAAAGATCAAGTTATTCTGGGGCATCTGCGTGGCTCAGTTGTTAAGCGTCTGCCTTCGGCTCAGGTCATGATCCCAGGGTCCTGGGATTGAGCCCCACATCGGGCTCCCGGCTCCGCGGGAAAGCCTGCTTCTCCCTCTCCCACTCCCCCTGCTTGTGTTCCCTCTCTCGCTGTGTCTTTCTCTGTCAAATAAATAAATAAAATCTTTAAAAAAAAAAAAGATCAAGTTATTCACTTTTTATACACATATAGATTTCATTTAAGCTTGACTTACATTCCTTTTCTCTATTTATCAATATACTATAAAATGATTTAAGCAGTCATATGCTGTTTTTAACACCAAGATGTGTTATTTAGCATGAAAAGCAGTATTCTGGAATGCCTTGTATTCTTGATTCAGAATTATTTTTGTTTGTTTGTTTTTTGTTTTTCAGATCTCTACACTAAATTAAATTTCTTAAGTGGATCTTGCCTAAGCCAGTATGTAGGCCATTTTTCTTCATTCTAATCCTATCAGAATGTATTAGAATGAAAATCATCATTCTTAGTACTATTGACACTTGTGTTAGTCAGGGTTTTTAAGAGAAACAAAACTGATAGAATATATATATATATATAACATATATAACATATTACATATGTATGTTTTATTATATGAAGACACATATTATAAGGAAGGGACTCACATAAGGAGGCTAAGAAGTCCCAGGACCTGCAGTCAGCTACAGACCCAAGAGAGCTGAAGGTGTTACTTCTAGTCTGAAAGCTGGCAGGCTTGAGACCCAAGAAGAGCTGATGTTTCAATTTAAGTTCAAAGGTAGGAAAAAAGACTAATGTTCCAGCTCAACAGTCAGGGAGGAGGAGCTCCATGTTGTTCTTGGGAAGATCAATCTCTTTGTTCTCTTCAGGACTTCAGATGGGACGAGGGCCACCCACACAAGGGAAGGCAATCAGCTTTACTCAGTCTACCAATTCAGGGGTTCATCTCATCAGAAAACACCCTCCTAGACACACCCAGAATAATGTTGGACCAAATATTTGGGCACCCGGAGGCTCCATCGAGTTGACACACAGAATTGACCATCACAACATTTGAGCACATCCTTTGATTTGGTTCTTCTTCCCAAGAACCAAATTCTAGTTTTTCTGCTCATGGAGGAAAATGGCAGGGCCACACAGGGACAGCAACCCAGAATGGTCTCCCTGATCCTTAATCTTCGGAAACCATGTAAAAATACTTTCTACTATTTTCCAGACTTCTCAATATCAGGTCTGCTGAGTTGTTTTTTTTTATTTATGTCAGAGAGCGCACTAGCAGGGGGAGTGGCAGGGAGAGGGAGAAGCAGGCTCCGCACTGAGCAAGAGAGCCCGACGCGGGGCTCGATCCCAGGACCCCAGGACCCCAGGATCATGACCTGAGCCGAAGGCAGACGCTTAACCCACTGAGCCACCCAGGCATCCTGAGTTCTGCTGAGGTTTTATCTTTTCTACAAAACGTGAAATGTTTCCTCGCCTACCTGTCTATGCCACAACACCATGGGCACCCAGGGGTTTAGCAAGCACAGGCTTCCCTTACGTGACTGGGAATTACCTGCTCCTACTCCGAACCAGGCAGAACAAACTCTGAACAATCCAACCCGTTCTGGCCCTCCTAATCATTACAATTACATGCACACATTCTATCCTTGAAGTCTGTTTTCATTTTTCAAGGAAAAGATGATGTCTGTTCGGGGCGCCTGGGTGGCTCAGTCAGTTAAGCGTCTGCCTTCGGCTCAGGTCATGATCCCAGGGTCCTGGGATCGAGCCCCACATCGGGCTCCCTGCTTGGCGGGAAGCCTGCTTCTCCCCTCCCACTCCCCCTGCCTGTGTTCCCTCTCTCGCTGTGTCTCTCTCTGTCAAATAAATAAATCTTTAAAAAAAAAAAAAAAAAAGATGATGTCTGTTCTTTAATTTGACCCCAAATGAAAAATTCCATCATAGTCCTGATGCCTGACACAATCAGTCTGATTCATAGATAAAGGTGATTGCATTCTTTTCCAATCTCTTTCCTTGCATTAGGTGAAATGCCTTAAAATATATCCCAAATAAAGAGAATATGAATGACAAATGGTAGCCTATAAACTATCATTTTGAGAAAGAAAGGAATTTAGAAAGTATCACTGAAAGCCAAAATCAAGAGTTCTTATCCTAAGTTTACATGAAAAAAAATGATTTGTTGCTTATTTCTATGTATTAATGGTACTAAAAGCCTTTTTGCCCTCGTTGGAACTAAATGATGTAATCTGTGGTATTTAATAAAGTGCATCTGAATGGCAGGATGTCACATATTGCTGAAATTGAACAAATGAGGGGAAGTACCACTGTCAGTTCTTCCATACTGCGGTACTCCCCTTCTTTTCTCAGGATCAAAGTTATTTCTAACACTCACATCATGCTTCTGTGTATCAGCAACTCTTCCAAGTACTTTCCATGCAAAAGCTCATTTACCTTCAGAACAATTCTATGAAACAAATACTACTGTTTTTATTCCTCTTTTATAGGTGAGACAAAAAGAAGCACAGGGAGTTAAAGAATTCATGTAAGGTCCCATAAGTAGTTGCTCTAAGAGATGGACTAAAACCCAGACATAGGGTTGCAGAGTCTGTGATCCTAACCATGATGCACAGTATCTACCTCATGTATCAGACATGGTACCTCAAGTCCAACATGCAGTCCAAGTTAGGCTACCAGCTTTGATTTATATATCAGCAAAGCTTCATTTCTTTCTTAATTTTTAGGTAAAGAGTAAGTATAAATAGAAAATAAATATTTTCTTTTGGTGTCCCAGCATTTCATCCTTCTTCAGGGTCTGCACCCATTTTGGAGCCCCCTGGCTAAAATATCAGGCTCACCTTCACAATAATTCCTTTCTTGGAGACTCTGAAGACTGTTAATTCTCTCCTTTGTTTTTTTTTGGGGGGGGGAGGTTGTTTTTACTATCCACATAACCAATAACCCTTGCAGCATTTATGCATCTCCCTTAAGACAAGCCAAGTTAGAGGAGTGTGAGAGGAGAAGTAAAACTAAGGAATGTTTTCTCCATGACACGCATTTTGCTTCTTCTAGCTCATTAAATTAATAAGCATTTCACCAATCGAGACAAGCCTCTATAAATTAAGCAAAATTTACTACGTATCTCATCCTCTGCTCCTGTAGTTAATGATCGATAATTCAATTCCCTTCATTCTTAAATAAACTGTTGCTAATTTTAAGATTTTTCATTTTTTCTAGGTAAGCTTTTGGTGAATTTTGTCTACCAACTCCTTGATTTGCTCTTGAGACTGCTTCCCATATCTCAAATGGATGGAAATAACTTCAGGGTCTCTGCTCACTTCACAGTGATTTGACTTCTTTAAGAACCGCTTATTACACCACACCACCTTTCCAACACACACACACACACACACACACACTTCTGACCCTATGTTAGCCAATCATACTTTTCTTAGGAATTTGCAATAAAGGCTCAGACACAGCTAATTAACTTCTGCCACATGACTAGAACCAAGATAATGCCAACTTAAGAACTGGGGGTAGCCATCTCCCCCCATGCACACAAAGAAGCAGTTAATAGAAAAGAATAAAGCAGAATGATGAGCAGATCAGAGACCAGAGACTGAAGAGAAAGAGTGTTGCCTGGATTAGAGATTTATCTTTTCAATTCCTGCTCCAGTAGGCCATACGTGCAGATATTCTTGGGTTCTATGAAATAGCAAAATATTTTCTAATACATTCTTTTTCTTGATATTGATTTTTTGAACTATCTCAGATTGGCTTTATTCATTAAAAACGCATGTTATACTGTGTTTCCCATCCTCCCCTATGAACTATTTATGTCAGTTCATGGCCTCACAAGGCCACTTCTATAACAGCCAAGAAAAATACACAATTTGATCAAAATTTCACTCAATATATGCTGACATGCTATAATTACCCCAATCCATTAGCACAATCACAGTGACTAAGAGTATACAAAAGATGACACTCCCAGTTACCCTCAAAGCTGCCAGGATATTGCAGTAGCCTAAGAAGGAAAGAATATTCGACAGATAAAAATCAGAGTGACTGAGCGGTGATGAAAATGGAGACTGGCAGGTATGTTCAGAATCATTCACTGCTTCATCAGTAATTCAGGACTGCATCCCGTAACTAATGAGAATGCAGCATAGGCTGAATTATGCTATAGTAACTTCCAAATCCCAGTGGCTTAAGGAAAAAAACAAATGTATTTATAATTTATGCTATATGCCTATTGTGGGCTCATAGAGACTCTTCTCCAAAGAGTCACTCAAAACTCCAGACTAAAGGAAATTTTACTGTTTTGTAGCTTCACCATCTGGAACATGCAAATGCCACGGTCCCTACAGCAGAGGAAAAGTATTTGGTGAGTCAGACTCCAATTTTTCTATACTTCTGCATGAAACCAACACATGTCACTTTTGCCCACAGTCAATTGGCCAGAACTGGTCACATGGCCTGCCTCATGCAGGGGGCTGGTAAATGTTAGGGAGCAGATGGAAGCTTTGGTGAGCATCTCTGTCTCTGGCACAAATCATGAACAGATTTAAATTTTCTTTTTTTAATTTTTTCATTGAGCATACTTCCTAATTTCTTGAAGATAATATCAGTCAGCATTTTAATCAAAGTAATTGTACTTAACTCAGAGTACAGACCAGTGACAAAGGGCCAAAACAACTTTGTGAGATGTAACACCTCAATGGGAAGATAATGTCTAGAGTGTCTAGAAGCTCAATTGACTACATTCACACACAGGGAAAACCCTGTTTTGATATAGGACTATACTAGGACTCAGGAGATCTGAGCTTTTGCCTTGGCCTATTGCTAAACATTTATCACTTTCTCATTAATTTATCTGAATCTCAGTGCTTTTTCTGTAAAATGGCAAAAGGAAGGCATGGCCTGGATCAGTGCCTTCTGACCACAAACCAACAGATTAAAGCTGGTCATAAGTAAACTCTACTCATATGTCACAAGGGGAAAATGAATAATGTAAATTTTTCACATACTAAATTTATTTAATAGAAGGGATAGAAGGGTCGCCTGGGTGGCCCAGTTGGTTAAGTGTCTGTCTTCGGCTCAGGTCATGATCCCAGGGTCCTGGGATCGAGTCCCACATAGGGCTCCTTGCTCAGCCAGGAGCCTTCTTCTCCCTCTAACTGCCGCTCTCTCTCTTTCTGCCTTACAGTTAATAAAGTCTTAAAAAAAAAAAAAAAAAATAGAAGGGATTATCCTATATGCTGAGAGTAGGTATTTCTTAAATTTTTGTTGTTAAATAGCCTTTCTTCTATGAAATGAGGGTGATAGTATAAATTTTTCATTTTCTTTTCTTTCCTTTTTTTTTTAGAGAGATCGTGAGTGAGGGTGGGGGAGGGGCAGAGATTCTAAGCAGGCTCCACACCCAGCATGGAGCCCAGCTTGATCCCAACATCTTGAGATCATGACCTGAGCCAAAATCAAGAGTCTGACATTTAACTGAGCCACCCAAGCAAGCGCCCCTCCTTTTGTTTTCTTAATCAGCAAATTAATAGTTCTTAATCCTATTACAGCCATCAAATTTTAGATGATATAATATATGAATCTCTGTTTTTGGCCATGAAGAACAGGGACTGGATTTACCCTCCCACATTAAATAAGTAGAAAACCAGATGAATTACATCAACAACCTTTTTCAGACATTGGACAACAGACACTACAGGGCTGTGATCTCTGATAATATGAAAATGAATGAGATACACCCTAGTTTCCTGCCTGGAAATTTCCATGCCTCAATATATGGAGAGGAAGCACAAACAGAGCACTGAGTCATCTCACTGAGTTAAGGAAATACAGATCAGAATATGGGAAGGTGAAAGCATCTAGAATTTGTGGGGCAGAATACCTGAGAGGAGAGAGTTCTTCTTGACTCTTTTGCTCAATACTGATCTGTGCTTGCATGGGTCATACTCCCCAAGGTGATAATCTTAAGAACCACCAAACGGGAGTGTGCCAAACAAACAATTCACAGGGTTCACTCAGCACTAAGAATAGTTTCTATCCCACAAGCCAGGTTGAAAAGATCTCATAAAATAGGAGACGGTAGGTAGAGTCCTCAAAACTGTACTTTCATAGTCTAAAGACTACTCTAGACATGCCCAAGCAAATCTTAAAAGCAAGCCTCAACTGCGTCAAACAAATTCCAAGTAACTTACCTGCCTGCCAGAACAAAGCCCAAAAATATTTAAAAGAATAAAACAAAATCCAGAAACAAACAACATAAAATTCACAATATCTGGCATCAAAACAAAAATTACCAGGCACAAAAAGAAACAGGAAAGTGTGACCCATAAGTAAGAAAAATACCAACCAATAGAAACAAATCCAGAAATAACAGAGTTAATGGAATTAGGAGACAAGGGCATTAGAGCCAGGATGTGGCTGTGCCACAGTCTGAGGCTGCCACTTACTGGCCTCTTAAGGTTTCCTAGTGAGTAAAATCAACAAGTAAATAAATATAAGTAATATCAGCATAAAACTAAGAACTATAATAGATATAGAATAAGAAATGGCAGTAGGGAAAATGCCCAATTTTGCTAGACCAGTCACAGAGGAGGAAACTGTGGTCATTTGATTTTGTTATTTTGCCAAATATTTTTTGAGCACTTAATAATTGTTCTGCTAATGAGAAAATATTAACTCCTAAGCAAGTGTTTTATTTATAACCATATTATAAGTAATAGCTTTCCTTATTATTAAATATTAAACATCAAAACAAATACTACTTCTAATAGAATATTTAATACAAATTCTGTGATAAATGTAGACCCATTCATTCTATGAGCATTTGCTTAACACCTACTTTAAGGTACTATCTAGACGGACTAGACAGATACAATGAGATATGGTTCTTTTTTTTTTAAGATTTATTTATTTGAGAGAGAGTGCATACAAGAGCATTCACGAGCAGGGGGGAGAGGCAGAGGGAGAGAGAATCCTGAAGCAGACTCCTCGCTGGGCACAAAGCCTGCCTACAGGGGGCTCAATCCCAGGACACTGAGATCATGACCTGAGCTGAAATCAAGAGGTGGCCACTTAACCAACTGAGCCACCAAGGTGTCCCTGATGAGATATGGTTCTTACTCAAAATAAACTTAAAGTTCATCATATGCCAACTCTGATAAGTTTGCTGGAACCTATAATCATTCTGAAACTTACACATTGTTCTCTAAACTTAAGCTAATTTCACATCAAGTTCTGGGAGTTTATTTTCAATTCGGTTCACTTAGGAAAGTATTTCTGGAACTATCTTTTTTCTTAGCCTGCTATTGAAATCATGCCACACAGATTTCAACTCCACTCAATTATTTTAGCTCTAAATTGACTTTATATAAGGAAAAGTTAAAAAAAAAATAGCAACAAGAGAAAAAAAAATAGTACACCAATTATAAGCCAGGCATTGGGCCAATGGTTGGCATTATAAAGATGAAAAGATAGAGTTTCCCTTCAAAGAGATCACAGTCTGACAGAGGCAATAAAAATGGATGCAGAGAGCTATAATGTAGGGTGATGCATGCCATACTAGAAGGGAGTATGATGTTCTATGGGAGAAGGATAAATGTGCAATTAACTTGGTCAGAGAGCTACAAACTACCAAAAAAAATCAACTTTTTTTCAGATTACATCATTTTATTGCTTATGCTATTTCAAAATAGTTACATGGTGCCTGGCATACAGCTGGTATTCCAGGTATGCTTGTTGATGAAAATGTAACCAGAATGATTTTTATGTTTTTTTCATTCTTCAGTTTGACTTGAAAACAGTTTTTATAATTATTACTTAATGAATAACCCTCCAGACTTCTATGCTTATTTCTATGCATTTATGAATGTGTGTGTGAATATGTGTGCATAAGGAAAGCTCAAAAGGTTGATATTTTAAAGTTGTGAGCTGCTTCGAAGTCTCTCAGTGATGATGACCTGTCACCTTGGACAAATCTTCATTCTTAGCTGAATCTTATCAGTGGACTATTTTGATCATATGATGTAAGGTAAAAGTAGAACTGGAGTTTCCAGGTTTGGCCAAGTTACACTCCCTAGTATGCTGAATCTGAGAATACCAGAGAAAAGATGCTTGAATTCACATTAGGAGTTTGAGAGCATCCCTGTATGAAAGAGATTGAAACTGATTCTCCATCTCTTAGAATTAAATGTAAATAGAACATCTCTGCAGTATTGAGGAGGTCCCAGTTTAGGCCAGTTCTCTCTACAAAGTATACTAAGGGCTGTGAAGGAGTCATTAAGGGTGACAAAACATGGTCAAGGATTGGTGAACTTGGCTCAATGCCAGGACCTCAGTTGTCATGAGGGAGGCGGGGTTTGAGCTTGTCAAAAAGCCAAAATTAGAACCCATCCCCCCTATGGGATCAATCACCCTATCACTCTAGGTTGGGTGAACTTTAAGGAAGGTGATCATATAATTTATTATCCAAATCAAGATATTTTTGAGAGTGAAAGGGGATACTACTAATAATTTTTGCTTTGCTAAAAATGGCTATGTGTATGACTATCAGTTAAAGAGATTTAACACTGGGAACCCAGAACAATATGGATATGTCTCACTTTGACTGTTTATAGCACTGACCATGGGTGAGAATTTTTCCTCCCAACATCTGGAAGAATCACTGCAAGTTTGTTGTTGTTGTTTTTTTTCCTGTTGGCCACTGGGCATGCATTTTATTTATTTTTCTTCTTCTTTTTTTTTTGGCCCTGAAAAGCTTAAAATAATTTACTCTCTGCCTCTTTACAGAACAAGTTGGCAAGCCTTGATCTACATCATTCAGGGTATATAGTAATATTTCTTTACATGAACATTTAACATTTCTTTCTCTTTTGTCTGTGTTCCAGATTAGCAGAATCACTGCAGTTTAATGAATGGCCTGCATGAGTAGACATAGAAGATGAAGGCAGAGTCAAGCCCAGCGACATTGCTTCACCAAATCAAAGAGGATAGGACTTCAACACAAGAAGAGACAGAGGCAGTAAGCGACGAATGCATTTGAAATGCCGCGTTTCAGATACCTTGTGCTTGGTGGCTGACTTAAAGGCAGGGTAACCTTTTAGAACTAATTTCCTACAGTGGTCATAAAGACCTCTGGCCCATACTTACCCTGAGGGTCTCAGACTTATTCTGAGGGTCTCAGGACTTAATGTCACTCCTCAAAGAGAATCTCCCTAGTCTTTTGGTATAAATTAAGTGCCCCACTAAAATGTCAGCACATAGGGGATAGGTAAAACCAGAGGATTATATTGCTTAAAAAAGATGTGTAAAGTATGACATGAGCGATAGAAACCCTGGAAAACACCAGTGTTTGAAGGGATAGAGAGAAGTTACAGACTGGTGGCTAAAAGTGCAATCGCTAACATTTTCAAGTGATGGCTACGTGCCAGGGATTCTATTAACTGTTTCTTCACACAATATATTGTATCTACTCATGAAATGTTTATTTATGTGAGGTAAAATGCCTCAAGCTGTTTATTCAGTTGTTAACAAGACAGACACTTCTGCTGTCCTGGAGCTTGTACAACCTGGGGAGGAACTAGTTACATGATTGTAACTGTGGGAGCAGTCTGACAGGGAAACAGGGAGCCCTACCAGGGAGCCTGGCCCAGTCTAGTAGGTTTGGGAAGGATTTCTCAGATGTTCGAAAACTCGGATCCAAGTCAGGGTTTGGTGAGGAAAGGGAACACCTGGAGTTTCGTTTGAGGCACACGGAGTTTGTGGGCGCCTGTGACCACACATAGGTGGATAGGTGACTGTGTAGCTCAGAGGACAGCCCGAGCTAGAAAAATGAATCTGGGAGTCATCAATGGATAGATAAGAACTGAATCTGTGGGCATGGATGAAATCACCCAGGGAAAGAATAAAACATGAGAAGAGGCTTTCAAGAAACTCCAGCCACTTAAATACAAAATAAAAAAAGGATGAGCCAGAAAAGGTGACTGAAAGTGGAGGAGGGGCAGAGAGCTAAGTGAAAAAAGAGAGTATGGCGTCCAGGAAGCCAAGAGAAGCAAGTGACATAAAGATAGAGGGGTCAAAATTATTGAGTATTGTGAGAGTTCAAGAAGATGAGAAGGAACAATGCCTGGGATTTCTGGACACAGAATCGCAAACTGTACTGGGCAAGTCATTGCAGGGAAGCTTGGGTCTGAAGACTTCAGTGCTCCGAACGAGGGTAAAGAGCTTAGCACGTATTGTTCTCTATTTTACTCACACCTGCCCTGTGAGGAGGATACTGTTACTACCTTTATCGTACAAATGGTGAAACTGGGGTTTTGAAAGGTTGAGAATCCTGTGCAAAGCCTCACAGTGAGTAAGTAGCAGAGGCAGAACACAAAACTCGGTCTCGTAGATTCCAGAGGCTGCACTATAGAGTAGTGCCATGAAATCCAAGAAAGAATTTCAAGGAGTTGGTTAACCTTTTAAATGATGCAGCGAGGAAAATTGAATGATAAATGAAAAAGATTCATTGGATTTTGTAACTAAGAATTCAATGGAGGGTGCCTGTGTGGCTCAGTCAGTTAAGTGTCTGACTCTTGATTTCAGCTCAGGTCATGATCTCTGGGTCATGAGATCAAGTCCTGAATCTGGCTCCACCCTGGGCATGCAGCCTGCTTAAGATCTCTCTCTTGGCGCCTGGGTGGCTCAGTCAGTTAAGCGTCTGCCTTGGGCTCAGGTCATTATCCCAGAGTCCTGGGATGGAGTCCCACGTCGGGTCCTTGCTCAGCAGGGAGGCTGCTTCTCCCTCTGCTGCTCCCTGCTCCGGCTTGTGCTCGCTCTCTCTTTCTCTCTGTCAAATAAATTAAAAAAATCTTAAAAAAGAGTCTCTCTCTCTCTCCCTCTGCCCCACCCTCTCTCTTTCTCGCTCTAAAAAAAAAAATGAGAGTAAAGTGGTTACTCTCAGGGTGAAACACCTTCTTTGAAGACTAGAGGAAAGACAGGAAGGAGGTTCATGATTTGAGGCAAAGGAAGAGGCAGCTGGCTTAATTTTTCTTGTGAAGTAGGAGGTTATATTGTCTTCTGAGACTGATGGGTACCAGGGTCAGGCTTTAGGGATTTCGGATATTGGTTAAAAGGGAAACATGACATTAGTGGTGAGGGGCAATGTGCTATTTAAAACAGATGGAGTTTGGGTTGTCTGGATGGCTCCGTCGGTTAAGCGCCCAACTCTTGATCTCGGCTGCAGTGTTGATCTCAGGATTGTGGGATCGGGCCCCATGTTGGGCTCCTCACTCAGCACAGAATCTGCTGGGAATTCTCCCTCTGCCCTTCCCTCCACTGTGCTCGCTCGCTCTCTAAATAAATAAATAAATCTTAAAAAAAAATAAGCCAGATGGGTTTTGAGGGAACCAACAAATAGTCCCTCCTTTCTCCACATAGGTTTGAAAATAACTGAGAGAGTGACATGTAAAAGTCAAATAAACTGAGATCAGAATGTTCCCTTTAAAAATTACTTTGGGGGCGCCTGGGTGGCTCAGTTGGTTAAGCGACTGCCTTCGGCTCAGGTCATGATCCTGGAGTCCCGGGATCGAGTCCCACATTGGGCTCTCTGCTCAGCAGGGGGTCTGCTTCTCCCTCTGCCCTCTTCCCTTTCGTGCTCTCTGTCTCTCATTCTCTCTCTCTCAAATAAATAAATAAAATCTTTAAAAAAAAATAAATAAATAAAAATTACTTTGGGAGCTATGTGAGAACATGCCTTAGGCGAGCAGAGTAAAAAAACAAAAAAAAGTGAGGGGGGAGAACCTGCCCCTTAAAATTCACGTTCCGGAAGCATGGTGCAGAATGTGCACTCCCTCCAGGCAGGCAAACACCATGACTCAGGAGCAGGGAGGATATGGGCTGCACGTGCCCAGTCTCTTGTTCCAGATTTGCCAAAGGACAGGACAAAGGGACAAGGAGAGGCCAAATGTGTTACTTAAATGAATGTCCCTCTGCCTGGAAAAAAGAAACCTGGGGGATAAGCATACTGCATTAACAAAGGTAGGTAGCCTTCTACCTTCCAGAGGAGGCCATACCCAAGAACGTGAGCTGGCCTAAGATGAAGGAAAATCTCTCCTTGCAAAACCTCTGAGGGTGCTTCATGCTGCTAACAGAGCACAGAGGCTCTGTTTTAGCAAGCTTTTTGACTCTTTTGAGTATGCAAATGTAGGTCTGGGCTTAAGTTTGCAGTCATGGCTGAAGAAAGTGGAATTGCTCTGAATAATAGAATAGGATGAATTTTTGATCTGGGGACAGTCAGCAAAGGATGGAGGGGAGAGGAGCAAAATGCAGAGCAGACAGGGTTCCACAGAGCAGTGCTCGGCATTCAGAGCCAGAGAGGAAGTCAGGGAAACCGTACTCCACACCTCCCAACCCTGGCACTTAAAAAAAAAAAAAAAAAAAAGAAGATGGTTTTGCCCAAAATATCAGGACCGGTCTTGAGTTTCCACCAACATGTGATGCAAGATTACAGCAAGGGAGTTGCATCAATTTCAGTTAAATCTGACAGGTAAAGTAATCCCAGAAAGCTGGAGTACTTGGAGAGGATCCAAGCCTGGGACACTGCAGCCCCTTCTGACTGCTGAAATCGCACATGTGCAGGAGGGTGGCAGAGAGAGGGATCAGGGATGGTACAAAGTTCTGGGGACAAGGTGGGGCTGCAAGAGCACTGCGGGGGGTGTGGAGGGGGGGAGGCGGGCAGAGATGGTTTTTATAACTAAAAAATTGTTCGTACATTTTGACCTTGAACATCCTTGGGGACCTTGGAAAGTTTGTTTTCCAGGGTGCTGTCAGAAAAGGAATAAAACACGTAGGCCACTCTAGCTGAAATCTCTGCAACTGCCCCTTCCCATCTGTTCCTCTAGGCACGCAGCCTGTTTCACTTAATTTACACATAACGACTTTCTAATTACTGATTTAAGGGCCTCGCCTGAGAGGTTTCCTTAGAAACTGCTTCAGAAACAGTTTAATGTTACAAAAATCTAAACTTAGAACAGAAAATTGAGTAGAAAATTAAAAGAAAATAAGTTGGTGTCATTATTAGAATAAATGGTGTAATTGTGACCTATCAACAGTCATTGGCATCCCCATTTGAGCCCCTGCCTCACGTTGCTGAGATTTTTCTTCCCATGTATTCAAAAGGCTTTTCAAGAAAGAATAAAGATTTCTAAGATTTTTTTTCTCCTCTCCCATTTGGAAATATTTGTATTAAAAAAAAAAAGTCTCCTGCCCAAAGCAAAAACTCAGAGCACTCCTATATCCATTTAAAATCTTTTGGGTACATTCTAGGCAACAATCACTGCGCTGGGACAGCAAAACCACTGGGTCTCAAGAGCACTCTGGCTGCAAACCTTGAACTTCTCCTTTCCTTCTAAAACAGTTTAGGTATTCAGAACTCTGTGGCAAAAGCACGTTATTGCAGCAGAAGGTTAAAGAATTTGCCTTCAAATTTCAGCTCTACCACTTGTTATGTTCTGTGACCTTTCACAAGCCACAAACACTCACCAGTCATTAAGTTATTAGGCTCATTAATAAAACAGATAAAAATGGTATCTACTTGAGGGGTTTGAGGAAAAAATGAGGTAATGCATTGTGTATGTCAATCACAGCATTTACGTGATCTTCTTTTCCAGTTATTCAAACTAAAACAAGTATTAAACTCCTGCTATCTACACACCAGGCACCATCCCAGGTGCTAGGAATACAGCGACGAAGATGATGCAGACGGTACTCATTCTCTGAGCTCACAGTCTTGTCCCCTTCTCCATAACCATTCTTAACCAGGCTCTTTAATGGAACACTTAAAAATTTCAGGTCATAATAATAATCCCACAAATGACTGCCAATTGTGTTTATGTGCTAGAAGTTTTCAGGATATACATTTGAATAACGTTATGATTATATAAAAGGGTATACTTAGGAGAGTATCAAAATTTAAAATATAAGCAATGAATAGGCATTGATTGGGCTTAATTGAGAACTGAGAGTTCTCTCTAAACGTTGGGACTCTGCATCTTCATATTTGAAAAAATAAAAATAACTGATACCCTATTAATTTTTTTCCTATTCAGTTAATGAATATTTTTAAAAATACATACCTCATTTCCCCTGATTCTCTGTCTAGAGGTAGAGAATTCAAAATACAGAGTACTTTCTGGGTAGCACTAGAAAGAGAATTTTGAGACCTATTCTATTTTGGCCCTTTTACCCCTCAGCCTCACCCCACCCATCATTAAACCTTTAACTGGAAAACTTTCAAAACTGACAAAATGTGCTGTTAACATCCCTGAAATAAAAACAATAAAACAGGGGCGCCTGGGTGGCTCAGTTGGTTGGGCGACTGCCTTCGGCTCAGGTCATGATCCCAGGGTCCTGGGATCGGGTCCCGCGTCGGGCTCCCGGCTCGGCGGGAAGCCTGCTTCTCCCTCTCCCTCTCCCACTCCCCCTGCTTGTGTTCCTGCTCTCGCTGTCTCTGTCTCTGTCAAATAAATAAATAAAATCTTTAAAAAAAAAAACAAAAAAAAACAATAAAACAGTTCTCAAATGCAGGCAATGTGCCCTACTGACTAAGGGTTTCACTATCATATAATTAAGAATAGTAACTTGTTTCTCCTCATCGTAGACAGAAAATCACTAGCAGCACAAGCACCAGCTTCAGATTTATTTAAAGATAACACATGAATGAGGTATCTAAAAGCACTTGGCTCCTTTAATGATTAACACATTTTATGACATTCCTTCGAACGATGGAGAAATACTACCCAGCATCTTATTGCCTTCTGTACTTTCTGCACATAAAATATCCCTTTCCCTGACACAGAATTTCTTTCTGTGTCTCTTTTTTCCCCTGCTCCTTTGCCAACTGTATTTTTATGCATGTTCCCAATCACATTTATCTTTCAACCCTTTCGGGAGTGTTGCTGCATGAGTAGGCAAAGAAAAGAATCCCTAAGATGGATACAATTTGAGTATGTGAAGAGAGAACTTCTGAGAGAAGAAAAGAGCCTTCAGAATCAGTACATGTAGAACTATATGTATATTGGGTACAGTGAGTACACACATACACAGAATGTAACAATTTACGTCCACAGAGAAGAGTAAGCTCAAGTACTTGTTTGATATAAATTTTAAACAAAGAAAAATCATCATTCTGTTTTTAAACATCAAAAGAATGAATGCTTAATAAGCTAAGAGCCTGCATGTGAAACAAAATCACAGGGTTAAAGGAAATGGCTCAGATATTCACAAATCCTCCCACCTGTCTCTTACTAGTCCCATATATACTATTAGTGTTGCATTAAATACCATCTATTCTGTTATAATGTGATCCTTATGTTCCTAAGAAACCTTAGTTATCTAAAATCATGCTATAAAAACAATGGTTTCAGTGGAGGGAAAAGAGATTGGGAGCTAGAGAGTTTCAGAGTCTTAACAACGAATTTAGTTTTCCTATAGGACTCTCAGTAATAAAGTTGACTTTTTAATGGCTCTAAGCTATACATATATAGCTATAAATGGAACTTCCAATTCTTGATAATTACTAACTCAAGAGAAAGAGTTTGCTTTTATAATGTTGCACTGATTAACACAGTATTTCTTAGATTTTTATATTTGTTTTGCCTATTGTTAAGAACAAATCTCAAAGCCAGTCAATTGAGCTGCTGCAAGCAAAGAGGTTTTTTTACCCCTACATTCATTTTCATTATGACCACATATCCATATATTCTATGTAATGTAAGTCATGGTCCTTTATTAATCATTACTTTTTAAGTTTGGAAAACTGGCATGTTTTTTCCTCTCAAATTGAGTTTCAGCAAAAGAATTAAAGTATAATAACCACCAACTCACTAATAAAGTCTCTACTTCCTCCATAATGCCCACAGAAGTTTAAGGATATGACAGATACCTGAACACATGGATATTTTAAGTGCAACTCCTGCTTTGGACTAGGAGACAGATCATATGATATCTACTCCCTCAACAGGTAATCATCATCACTAGAAATCTGGAAAGGTGTTAAGATATTAGTAATTTACTTTAAAATAATTCAGCAGAGATGATATGGAATTATGGATGTGCCAGTTAGTTTAAGCTTCAACTCTAAGGCAAACAATTATTCTATAAAATTCAGACTATAGCTGCACCCCTATGGGGAATGCTAAGGCTTGATCTGAGCCATTGGATTAGAAGGAATTCAGTAGCGTTATTCCTGCCTCTGTACTGATGGATGTGTGCTTTGAGCAAACTGTTCTTGTAATGAGGCAGCCAAAGCTTCTAAAAGGACACAGAGCTGGGACTGCATCAAGCTTACCAAGCAAAGAATATAAAATGATTTGTACCTATTTTCTTTTCTTTTTTTTTAAGATTTATTTGGGAGGGTGGGAGAGCAGAGGGAGAGGGAGAGAGAATCTTAAGCAGACTCCACACGGAGCCCAGAGCCTGATGCGAGGCTCAACCCCACAACCCTGAGATCGTGACCTGAGCTGAAACCAAGAGTCGGATGCTTAACCGACTGTGTCACCCAGGTGCCCCATGTTTTGTACCTATTTTCTAAAGAACATTTATTTAAGAAGTACCTGAATATGTGGCATTTTTGTTCACAAATTGCTTTCATTCTAACCTCGTAGTCAAGTTATAGGGCATTAACTGAGACCAGGTCCCAATAAAAAGTGGCCATATGTAGCCTAAAAGTTTATGTCCTGGCTTCCAAGCTAAAATTTCTATGTGATATTGAATAAAATCTTACTAAAATAAGAAACAATATTTATTCCCTTGATTCAGGTAAGGGTAGTTTAGGAGAAAAGGATGAGTAAGGTTAGAAAAAGTAGATGATCTATAATTACTTTGTTGCAGTCATCACTGGACTAAAAAATTTTGAAAACTTGCTCCAGAGTAATCTTCTGGGAGTTTCTTATTTGGATAATGATGATATTCTCAGGAATAACAATTTATCCCATGCATTAAGCAATTAAATGGTGAACAAAGTAGCATAGAAAAAACAACTTGAGGGGCGCCTGGGTGGCTCAGTCGGTTAAGCGACTGCCTTCGGCTCAGGTCATGATCCTGGAGTCCCGGGATCGAGTCCCGCGTCGGGCTCCCTGCTCGGCGGGGAGCCTGCTTCTCCCTCTGACCCTCCCCCCTCTCATGGGCTCTCTCTCTCTCTCATTCTGTCTCAAATAAATGGATAAAATCTTTAAAAAAAAAGAAAAAAAGGAAAAAACAACTTGAGGAGACACATGACAAATTCAGTAGGTAAAAGAATGATCTTTTTTTGATTCTGAATCTTCAGAATGTGATACAGAAGCCACTACATGAAGTGCATAAAAGAACTTTACCAACTAAAACAGGAGCAGGCGTCCACAAGCCCCCCCCCCCCACCCAGGCTCCTGACTGATATCTAGAGCAAACGTGGGGACCTCCAAGAAGGGCCTCGGGTCCTACAGTGTGGAAGTCACTCCTTTGAATTGGAAATGTGAAGGGGCGTCTGGCTGGCTTAGTGGGTAGAGTATGCGACTCTTGATCTCGAGGTCGTAAGTTCAAGCTCCACGTTGGGCATGGAGCCTACTTAAAAATAAAGAAAGAAAGAAATGGAGATCTGAATTGCAAATGTTAAAAGGTAGAGCCTGAGAGAGAAGAGAAGACATTTGCCAAAGATGGCAATACTAGCTAATGGAAGTCTGAAGACTGAACTCAGTTCTCCAGCTTCTAATATAGTACAGTATTCTTTCTGCCATTTCACACTACCTCTTGAGCTTTGGATAACTTCGGAAGGTCTTTGAATTAAGGAGCCATGAGATTAGGTAAACCCAGAAATTGTATATTAGTTATTTAAGAAATACTATACTCCAGATTCCAGATAGAAATAATAATAAGGTTAATTTGCATTTGTAAAAATTGAGGAGGCTATAAACCATTACAGTGAAAACAAAGCTGAAGATGATAAGAGAATGACAGGATGAAAATTTAAATAAAATATATACTTAAATATAAAAGACAACAGTAATAAAGCATGAGAAAAATCTATTAACCAGGCAAATCTCTGTAAAAAGCATTTAACATTTTTCTGTGTTAATTATAGGTTTGCATGAAAACACTTCGTATTAACTTAAAGGCCACTTTCCATTTGAGTTAACACACTTAATGTTACTAAGTGTCATGCTGAGGGAAAACAGCCAACAAACTCAAGAATAATGCTCTGTATGCATTTCCTAAAGTTCTATATGCCTCTAGAGACTATACGCCACTCTATGGTCTATAAAGGGCTTCCAAATACATTACTTTATTATTTATTTCAGCTTAGATATTTGTTATCAAATTATTATAAACTATTTAACTGTTATTAAATTAAGTTTGTTATAAAATTGTGATTAGTCAAAAGCATCAAGACGATGTAAGAAAGGTCAAGTATCAGTTAATATTTTCACAAGCTGACATATTAGTTTTGTATTGCTGCATTACAAATTACCACAAATTCAGCAGTGTAAGACAATATCCATTTATTAGCTTGCAGTTCTGTATGTCAGAAGTCTGGATACCTGGAATCTCTGCTTGGAGTTTCACAGGCAGAAATCAAGGTGATGGCCATGGTGGGATCTTATCTGGAAGGTCTGAGGAGAATCTGCATCCAGGCTCTTTCACATTGTTGGTAGAATCGAGTTTCTTGCCTGTGTAGGACTGAGGTCTTCATTTACCTCCTGGCTGTTGGCCAAAGGTTATCCTCAGCAAGTTGAAGCCACCCTTCAGTTCTTGCATGTGGCCCCCTCCATCTTCAAAGCCATCAATGGTGCATCAAATCCTTCCTGAGCTTTCAATCTATCTGACTTCCTCTTTTGCCATCAGATGGAGAAAACTCTGCTTTTAAAGTGCTCTTGTGATTTGGGGGGCCTGGGTGGCTCAGTCTGACTCTTGATTTTGGTTGGCGTCATGATCTCAGGGTTGTGGGATTGAGCCCCACATCGGGCTCTGCTCTGTGCATGGAATCTGCTTAGCATCCTCTCTCCCTCTCCTTCTGTCCCTCCCTCCCTAAAAAAAAAAAAAAAGTGCTCACGTGATTACATTAGGTCTACCTTGATGATCTCTCTTTTGATTAACTCAGAACCAACTAATTAGCAACCTTAATTACATCTGCAAAATGTCTTTGCCATGTAAGATAACAGAATCACACACACGATGTTCAGTACTAGAGATTAGGGCAAGAGATGTCTAAAGTCATCTTTAGATTCTAGCCAACCACAGTTGATATCTGCAATTAAAACAACTGCTTTGTCACTCTTCCCCAGTAGAAAAAGTTCTTTATTTTTAATTTCACCCTCCCAGTCCCCAACACCTGTCATTTCCCTCTCCCCCATGAGGATTTCATAATGCATTCATTCTTCCCCACCCCCTTCTCTTAGGCTTTGTGGGCATATTTTAGTATTTATTTTAAAATCCATTATAATGTATTCCCTGTGTTTCAGCCATCCTTAATTAAACATTATGTTATTTATTCTCAGATAGATTATATTCACCCATTAAGATTTAATTCTTGTTTATCTTATTCACTGCAGTATCCCCCTTGTCAACAATTATGTTGGCACGTATTAGGCACACAGTAAATACCTGTCAACTGAATGAGTGAATCTGTTCATATGGCAAGGCTCATTGTTCATCATTTATTCCTGTCCTCTTCATCTTTCTTCTGGCTTGCGTTCTTAATTTGAGTTCATTTATATCTCAGTTAGACTATCTCAAGTATTTTTCTCAGAGGGGTTACTTGGATGACTCTATTTTGTCACCTATCCTTGAATGTCTTTATTCAGGTGAATAATATCTTGGCTGGATATAGCACTCTTGAGGTATTATTCTTTTTCTCTGATGTTATTCAATTGTCTTTTAGTTTCTTTTGTTTACAGATGGTATTCTAGTGGTGTTATGATTCTTTTTTCTCAGTGGATAATTTAATCTTTCTTCCTGGAAGACTGTAAAAAGTTTTTACCAGAAAATAATTGGGTATCTTTTCTTAACAGTTCAGCCTGGAACCCTGTGAGTGCTTTAAATCTGCCGACTCCAGACAGCTCAGCCTTGAAAAACGTTCCCCTAGAATTTGACAGTGTCTCCTCCATCTGTTTTCTTTTCCGCTTCTGAATACCTACTACCCATATGTTCAGTTTCCTGGATTTACCCTCCAATATTTTATCTTTTCCATCATAATTTCCATCTAGCTGATTACAAGCCAGACCCTCAGGCAGCAGCTTTTAAAGTATGCAAATATATACAGTACTGTGGGACTGCAAGCGTAAGCCCCACTGGCCACCAGAGTCAGGCAATGTACAGATGTCCCCTGGTGGCAAGCTGCAAAAATCAGGGCACCAGATAAGCATATCTTGTTTGGGGGAGATACGGGCAGAGGAAGAGTTCGAGGATGATGTTCATCAGTCTCCATTCCCTGAGAGCACCTCTGCTGGCCTCTAGTTGTGTGCTAAACCAGACTCCTGCCCCTCAGACCAAAGCTCCAGGACAAGCACAAGCAAGCAGGCCTCTCTGACAGAAAGACTGGAGTGTGTCTCCGTTTGCTGTCTGTGCAGTGACCCAGGAGTGGTAGCCTGCCAAGAACTGTCTCTCTGATCTGTACAGTCTCATGGGACTCAGGATCATAAGCACACCTGGCCTCCAGAGCCAGGTGATCAAGGGGTGTCCCCTGGTTGGCACCTATAAAACCAGGAGCACCAGACACGTGTAAAAGCTCCCTTCCAGAAAATACTGATGCTCTGGAGTAAGGCAGAGGGAGAGCACCAAGATGGCGCCCACTGGCTGGAATGAGGCAGAGAGAGAACATAAAAATGTTGCCTGCTGGGGAGAAAGGGGAAAGAAGAAGAAGAAGAAGGCGGCACCTGCCAGCCAGAATGAGACACAAGGGAAGCATATAGATGGTGACTGCAGGGGAAAAAAATAAATAAAAAGAGTAAAAAAAGAAAAAAAGATAGTGCCTGCTGGCTAGAGGGAGGCAGAGGAAGAGGGTGAAGACGGTACCCACCAGCCAGCAGGCCCCTAGATGTGTAATGAATTAGATGCTTGCCCCTCAGACCAAGGCCTTAAAATTAGCAAATGAGCCTCATGAACACAAAGTCTGGGTACCTCTCTATCAGCTGCCTCTGCACTGAGCCCCAAGGCAGGTAAGTCCAAGTGCTCAAACCCTTCAGAAGCTGTTTCTCAGAACCTCACAGCCTGTGGGTCCCATGGACATAAGCCCCGGTATTTTTCAAAGCTAGATGTTTTGGGGCTTGTTTCTCAGGTCTTAAAAGTTGTGGTGCCCAGTGTGGGGTTCAACCCCTCCTCCTCAGGAGGAAACTCAGGGTTTGGAGTTCCCTCCCAATTGTGGGTCACTGCACTGGGGACAGGGCTTATGGCAAGATTGTGTCCTAGCTTCTCCTATCTGCTTTGAGGTGGGACTTCTCTCACTCACCAGATGCACAGGAGTTGCTCAGATAATTTTTAGGTTTTTTTGTTTTTTTCCCCCAGAAGAATTTGTTCCATATGTAGCTGCAGGCTGGGTTTGTCCATGGGAGGTCGGGAGCCGGGTAGCCTCCTACACCACCATCTTGAACCGGAATCTCCTCCCCAGTGCTTCTATTTCTGTACTTCTGTGGCATTTGTTCTGATAGATCTACTTGTTCCTTCTCTCTTGGATGGCTCTCAGCTAGGCTGCTATCTTTCTTTGTAGCATCTTTGGGACTTGGATTTTATTGTTGAGAAAGCATAAAAGGCAGTGAGACCCATGGGCAGTGATAGGCAAAGCATTCTCAGGACCTGGGGCATGTGATGAAAAATAGGGTACCAGTCCTGCAGAATTTCCCTGTCATCTCCCACTCTGAATGGCAGGGAAGACGCAAATTAGCCTTTCAGCTCTCTTAGTCTGTGGACACTTAGGGAAGGGGAGACTTAGCACACTCACCTGAAACTGAGGTGGATGTTCCCCCAAGATTTTCTGAGGATTAAGTGCCCTGTGCTTGCCACGTGCTTACAAGGTGCTCTGTAATCCAGGCAAGCCCTGTACCAATTCTCACCAAAAGGAGCTGACAGTGCCTAAAGCCTCACCCACACCCCAAGGTCCACAGGCTCAACAGATACCTGGCTCAGGGGAGTCAAGTAGTTTCAAATTGGAAGTGGAAGAAAGCAAGCTGTGTCACCCCGTTCCTAGAGTCACTCAAACTTATTTAATCACAGAAGGAATATTTTCATTGAAGGACAACTGTTACCATCCTAATAACCAGGGTTTAGAATTAGAAGTTTGCAGAACATACTTTGGGAAATGCAGGTAAACATCCACTTAGCAAGCCTTTTAATGCAAACTCACTTGTTTGGTAAAAGATGTTTTCATAATGCAGGCTTTGGTTATGATCAATGTTTCAAAAACAGTGCTTTTGATAAACCAAAAAAAAAAAATCACTGAAAAGGAAATGAAAGTAAAACAAATGCTCTAACTTTACATGATGTTATCTGTGTATTTTGAAAACAATTTCACTATTCAGTGGGAATTTAAATGAAGGCACACACAAATTTAATACTCAAAAGAGGGGAAAACTGGCATCAGGGTATTCTCTGCTCGCCAAGCTGAAAGAATGTTATTGAAGATTCCTTACATAAACGTTCCTTGACCTTTGAGTGAACCAGCAGGTCTTAAACATTGCATTAGCCAAAGCAAATTCCCATAGCAAATAAAGTTTTTAGATGAATGCATTAGATTTTCCCCTCTTCAGTCTAAAGAGGAATAGCCATCAAGCATCACCAGTTAACATTTTCAGGTTGATTCTCAAAGACCACTGGGAGTCTGATACAGAGTAAACATTGTTCCGGTTCTAACAGAGAGACAGGGGTCAAGTAGCTGATGGAAAAATGACTTAAATCCTTTTTATAAGATTGTTGCCCGAAACAATCACTGCTCAAAATGTCCAGTCCCCATATGCTATGGTCTTATAACTGTGGGTGGCAGTTTTTAGGGAATTGGATGATGTGGGTGTTTTAACATCCATTACAGAAATGGGATGTTTCAAATAAAACATTATTTTATTTGAATAAATAAAAAAAATAGAAATAGTTTTACATCGCACTGACCACTGTAAGAATCCTTTTTTTTTTTTTTAAAGATTTTATTTATTTCAGAGAGAGAGCATGGCGGGGGGGAGGGGCAGGTGGAGAAGCAGAC
Organism: Leptonychotes weddellii; assembly: GCF_054177405.1. Classification (NCBI taxonomy): domain Eukaryota; kingdom Metazoa; phylum Chordata; class Mammalia; order Carnivora; family Phocidae; genus Leptonychotes; species Leptonychotes weddellii. The sequence goes on along the minus strand of NC_138370.1, from coordinate 125,730,666 downwards.
TCCCCAGTGAGCAGGGAGCCCAATGTGGGGCTGGATCCCAGGACCCTGAGATCATGACCAGAGCTGAAGGCAGACGTTTAACTGACTGAGCCACCCCAGGTGCCCCCACTGTGAGACTTCTGTTAAAAATAAGATTGTTAATCTAGAAGAAGAAGATTAATAATTGATTATTCTGAAATTTAGAGCTTTTTCATTAATGCTTCAGTCACATGTTTAAAAGATGCTTTGGCTTTTGGGGGGCACCTGGGAGGCTCAATTGGTTAAGTGTCCGACTCTTGATTTCAGCTCAGGTCTTGATCTCAGGGTCCTGAGATCAAGCCCTGTGTTGTGTGCTCCATGCTAGGCATGGAGCCTATTTAAAAAAAAAAAAAAAGTACTTTAGTACTTTGACCTTTTCTAGATTGTTTCCGTACTCCTTCCCTCTTCTATTCTAGCATAGCAGGAGAATGCACAGTGCTTAAAATTTTCAAAACCATTTATATGTCTGGTTTCCATTATTTATTTATGAAAACATAGGATCCATCTTATATGTCTCATCTATCTAGATTTCAGAATTCTCTCTGTAGAAAAAACTTTAAATCACACCAATTAGGCCCGACTTTCTCAAGTGTTAAATGACAGGTTAATGACAAACATTTTCATTCAAGTAACTGTGTTCTTAAGACCAATGTTAAAGTTCACAAAAATTACGTAGTTCAAAAATGCTGGGAGCATGGCAGAAAAGCCACAGTTTTGTTTACTTTTGCAAAAGACAAGACCAACTCTGAGGTGTTACAGAATTAAGATAGTGCTGTATGAAGGCAGGTGCAGGAAACGGTTAACCAAAGCCAACAGTCACTTACTCTGTGGCTCAGGCATTGCCACTGTTGGTGGCTGAAGTGATTTTTTTATTCTCTTGTCATCTGTTGGATGCTTTTAGCAGTTGTTAAGGATGAACCCAATGAAAGAACAAATACTCCAAATCCAAAATATTTCCTGGAGACTTCGCCAAAGTAAATAACAAAACAAATGACTTTCAACATGATGGCTACTCCTTCTGGTGTCTTCTGACTTTTGGTGCTCCAGATGAGCAGAACTCAGCAAGTGGGCTTCTGCCTTCAGTGCTCTCCACTTAGCTGTCACCCCAGTCTTGGAAAGGTGACCTCAGCAGCTTCTGCCCACTCTACATTTGCTTCTTCCAAGAGAGAAGGAGTATGGTACAGTGTTTAAGGGCTTTTGAATCGGGTAGTCATGATGCCAAATCTTACAATTTTCTGGACCTCTTCCAAGCCTCAATGTCTTCCCCAGCAAAACAGCTTAATAGTCCTATCTCACAGGCTTACCATGAGGATGAAATGGGACAAGGTTTGGAAAGGACACACTAGCATAGTGTCTGGCATGTGATAATCAGTAATGAATGTAACTGAAAATACACAGCCTCTCTCCTGAGTCTCTTCTCTCTCTTTTCTCCTTGCACTAGCGACATGCAGAAAAGGAAGTGCTGGAACAAGGCATCGCACTTGCATTTTCTGATGCATGAAGCCCTTCCCTCTCCTGTCATCTGTTCTACAGTTGAAGGAGACAAGACTTTTCATAATCAGACCTTTCACATTCTCTCACCCTGGTCTCCTGCCTCTTCTCCACCCCACAATGAGCTTTTCTCCAACTGTCCACGCAAACACTCCATGCAACTTCAAACTTTATGCTGGTGCAGGTTGCTCTTCCTGCCTCAAAGGCACTTCCCAACTTGAGTCCACCAAAGTCCTACTCATCCTTTAGCAAAAATAGACTCCTTTTGTGAATGTGAAGTACATCTCCGTCAGCCTTCTGAGCTTCTCTCTCTTCTGTACTCCCCTAGCACTTTGTTTTCAGCTTTCTAAGTCTTGGATCATCTTGCAATTTAATGATGAATTGCCAGGATGGTCTTTCCTAGAAGAGTGTGAATCTGTCCAGGACAGCACCCATCTTTTATGCTAGTAGGATTTAGACCAGTGTCTGGCACTTAATATTTACTAAGATGTTTGTAATTAAAGTAAATGGACACTCATCTTCTCAGTTGCCCCAATAAATCCCATCCTTTCCCATTCACATCAAATCTCCCATAATCTCTATTTTGATGTTCACTGCTCTGAAAAGATGAAAGACACACTATATATGTGTACCGAATGAACACTTTAGACACCTAAAACTTACACAATTATGTGTCCATTGTATCTCAGTAAAGCTGGAAAACACAAATCAACAAATCATGAAAGATAGCCACTGACACCCTGCCTCAATTTGGCTCCCCCAAAAGCAGACTCTGAAACAAGAATTTTTAATGCAAGCAATTTATTTGAGAGGTAATCCCCAAAACACCGAGAGGAAAGTGGGAGAAGTGAGACAAGAAAGAGGAAGCGGCAAATAAAAGTGAATCCCACGTGGGTGCCCGGGGTGGAGTCCTATGAGAAAACAGTGTAAAAGAAAAATGTCTCACCTGACGAGTAAAGGAGCTCAAGAACTCATCCACCAACTCTGACAGTCACTGGGGGAGATTGCTCCTGGAGAATGTCAAGTCCCTGGCCCATGCCTTGGCAGAGTAACCACCCTTGGCTTTAAAGAAAGTATCAGACAGAGTTGATCTGTCTTACTGAGGTGTGAGGCTTGCCTGAGAAATAAGAGCAGGGCATCAAGAGCAGACTACCTCTCAGTAGTGGCTCCCCCCTGGAAGCTTTGGTATAGCCCCATCAGGAGCAAGGCCCCGATTCCAACCCACATTCAGGGTGACAAACAAGGAATTTAAATAGCAAAAATTTTCTTCCCAGAGATAGCAAGCCAACATGAAAGAGTAAAAAGGATTTTTACAGCAGCTGCTCCTTATTTATAGTTTGCTGCTAGGATTGTGAGCTAGAAAAATACATAAATGGATTATGTGGAGAATGTTGCTTGCAGGCAGAGGGGACCCCCTCATAGTCTCATGGCTCTCAAGGGAAGCATCCATTCCTTTGATGATCTAGTCCAATATTTAAATGTCCTTGACTTCAAACAATAAAAATAGCTTTGTGGACATTTACTGTGCATCAGGGTGCAAAGCTGAGCTCATTTAATCCTCACAGCCACCTTATCAGATAATTATTGTTATATCAGTATTTTTCATATCAGAAAACCGAAATCAGGTAAGTTAAGGAAACTGCCCAAAGTTATATAGACTGCTAATAAGTGTTTGGAGATGGGACTCTCACCTAAGTCTCTTCGAATCCAGTATTCATATTCTTAATTTATACTGATTAAGTTCATTACCCCATGTGCTCAATAAGGAGAAAGATCCAGTTAGTCAGCATTTTCTTCAAATACCCCTTCTTTAAGTTAAATTATATTCATTGCTTTAGCCATTCCTCATAGAACTTACTTTCCTGTCTTCTACTCACATATGTTTCTGTCTCCCCACCTCTTAATTTTTTATATTGTTTAATAAAATATGTCAAACTGCTGGGTGTAAAGACCTCATCTAATTCCTGGCAAGTCCATAAATCACAAAACTATTATTGAAAACTATGCATAAGCACTTATGTTCCAATCTTGAATTATGCTAGCCAGATAAAAGTATTACTCCCAGATTTAAAAAAAAATGATAGCATGTAGGACATAAAGCAATCCTGAAGCAGAGTAAATTCATTATAATCTTGAGAATAACTAAATGGTGCTTTGGGTGGTGAAAGTATTCTGATTATGCTCATAAATAGGCTAACAAAAAAAATTCATTCTTCAACTACCACATTCAAGGAAAATTTTGTCTTAAAGTTGATTTATGTTTGCAAATGCGTGGTGAGCTCTTTCAGCAAGGATCCTTTCCCAGACTCCTTAAACTGGCACAGTTTCTATAAAGTTTATTTTACTTCTTTGCAATCAGATCTAGGGCATATGATATATATAGTGTGGCAAGTTTCAATTTTTCTTAAAATTTAGCATCATTACTGTCACTCTGTGGGTCTTAAATTTCAGCAATTTCCAAAATTGTAACTGTATACTAATCAAAATCATTAGTTGTTATATATTACTTTTTTGGCTTTCCTGTATTATAACCTGAATGTAAGGTTTAATGGAGGAAAGCACAAGCATGGGTAAGTGTATGGTACTCATCACTCATTCTTCTATGGCCCTGATAAGATGAGAGATGCAGCTACTTGCCCCTCTCTGACGTGAGTGACTTTTGGTGCATATGATGGCTTTCTTAGTTTGCCCCTCCAGATCCCTTTCTCCCTACTGCTCTGTGCCTCTATGGCTGGCTTGCACGGACTCTATCAATGAGCTCCCTCACCCTCTGCTTTGTGCAATGGGGAGCACTGATTCTACCTATAAGTCAGTTTTTAACATCATACTACAGTAGTTTATTCATTCATGCACAGAATAAATATCTATTGAGTCCCTCCTGTGTGTCACATTCTGTACTAGTCACTGGAGATCCAATGGTTGCTAGGTAAATGTAGCACTTATGTTTCATGATCGTAACATTTTCGCTTTTGAATCCCATGTTGAAAGTATCTTTCGGGCGCCTGGGTGGCTCAGTTGGTTAAGCGACTGCCTTCGGCTCAGGTCATGATCCTGGAGTCCCGGGATCGAGTCCCACATCGGGCTCCCTGCTCGGCAGGGAGTCTGCTTCTCCCTCTGACCCTCCTGACTCTCATGCTCTCTCTATCTCATTCTCTCTCTCAAATAAATAAATAAAATCTTAAAAAAAAAGAAAGTATCTTTCTACTGGGCTGTATTTATTAAGTAATTTTCTACTTTTAAAAATTAATCAAAGACCATCAACAGATAAGCAGATAAACAAAATATTGTCTATACATACAACGGAATATTACTCAGCCATAAAAAGAAATGGAGTACCTATACGGGCTACAGTGCAGATGAACCTCAAAAATATTAGGCTTAGTGACAGAAGTTAGATATAAAAGGTCACATATTGTATGACTCCATCTACATTTAATATCCAAAATAAATAAATCCCAAAAGACAGAAAGTAGATTGGTGGCTGCCTGGGGCTAGGGGGAGCAGGAAATAGGGAGTGACTACTTACTGGGTATGAGGTTTTATTTGGAGTGATAAAAATGTTTTGTAACTACTAGGAGGAAGCATTTGCACTTTATGAATATAGTAAGTGCCAATAAATTATACACTCTAAAATGGTTAATTTTATGTTATATGAATTTCACCTCAATAAATATAGTGGCCAATCAGCATTCTACCAGCAGGGATAACCAGAGATTACTATGTTAAGGTGAGGTAATGGCAGCTAAAAGCAAAAAATGAAACAAAACAAATGAACAAAAAAATTAGGCTTTAATTTGTATATAATCTAATCTTTTTTAAAGATTTTTTAAATTTTTTATTTAAATTCAATTTAGTTAACAAATAGTGTATTATTAGTTCCAGGGGTAGAATTTAGTGATTCCTCAGTTGCATATAACACCCAGTGCTCATTACATCAAGTTCCCTCCTTAATGCCCATCACTCAATTATCCCTTCCCCCCACCCACCTCCCCTTCAGCGACCCTCAGTTTTTTTTCCCTATAGTTAAGAGTCTCTTACGGTTTGCCTCCCTCTCTGTTTTTATCGTATTTTATTTTTCCTTCCCTTCCCCTATGTTCATCTGTTCTGACCTCATTAATCAGACAGCTTTCTAACTACCGGTTCTATATCTAAATTATCCTTAAACCAAGAAATTAAGTACTACTGAGAGGCTACCCAAGCATTCCAGGTACTATACTACGTTTTATTATAAATTTATATATTAACTTTCTGCTTTACATAATAAAAATAGTCATGATAATAACAAAACGATGAAAATCCACAACATAATTGTAGCCATCTAACATTTACTGAGTGGTTAGTATTGCCAGAAATGGGCTAAGTGCTTGAGAAGCATCATTTCATTCACACTTCACATTTTATTCACATTATTTCACTACAATAGTAATATATGAGGTACTATTATTACCCTACCTTTTCCAGAGGATGACACTGAGACTCAGAGGTCAAATACTGTGACCAAGTTCAAAATCTAGTAAAAAGCAAAGTCAAGGTTTAATCAAGCAATCTATCTCCAGCAACCCACGTGGTTAATCTCTCTGCTATGCCGCTATACACAAAGCTTTGGTGGATTTGCTAAGCTCTGTTTCCTGGATGACAGGAAATTCAAGCATTAACAAAACTGAGTACCTAGGCCAAAAGGCGAGGTCCAGACCACATTTGGTGGTAATCCAGAGTCCTAGAAAAGCCCAGACTTGGTTTTGACTACTTGATATACCCAACATTTATGTTTTTTTTAATTGAAGTATAGTTGACACACAATGCTATATCAGTTTCAGATGTGTAACATAATGATTCAACAAGTCTATACCTGATGCTATGCTCACCGTAAGTGTAGCTACCATCTGTTACCATACCATGCTAAGACAATACCATTGACACTATCCCCTCCGATGCTGTACCTTTTATTCCCATGTCTTATTCATTCCATAACTGTAAGCCTGCACTTTCCACTCCCCTTCATCCATTTTGTCCATCCTCCCATCATCCTCCCCTCTGGCAACCATCAGTTTGTTCTCTGTGTTTATGGGTCTGTTCTGCTTTGTTTTGTTTCTTAGATTCCACATATAAGTGGAATTACATGGTATTTGTCTTTCTCTGCCTTATTTCACTTAGCATAATACCCTCTAGATCCACCCACGTTATCACAAATGGCAAGATTTCATTCTTTTTATGGCTGAGTAATATTTTCCATTGTGTATATATCCACATCTTCTTTATGCATTCATCTATTGGTGGATACTTGGGTTGCTTCCATATCTTGGCTATTGTAAATAATGCTGCAATAAAAATGGGAGTGCATATATCTTCTCAAATTAGTGTTTTGTTTTCTTTGGGTAAATACCCAGTAGTAGAACTAGTGGATCATATGGTATTTCTATTTTTAATGTTTTGAGGAACCTCCATACTATGTTCCACAGTGGCTGCATCAATTTACATTCCCACCAATACTGCATAAGGGTTCCCTTTTCTCCACACCCTTGCCAACACTTATCTCTTGTCTTTTTTTTCCAGCCATTCTGACAGGTGTAAGGTGATATCTCATCATGGTTTTGATTTGCATTTCCCTGATGATTAATGATGTTGAGCATCTTTTCATGTGTCTGTTGGCCATCTGTATGTCTTCTTTGGAGAAATACCTGTTCAGGTCCTCTGCCCATGTTTTTTAATTGAAGTATAGTTAAGCTCTGCCTATTTTTCAATTTGATTTTTTATGTGTGTTAAGTTGTGTAAATTCTTTATATAAGTTCTTTATATCCTTATCAGATATACCATTTGCAAATTATCTTCTCCCAAACTAGGAAACCTATTAAAAATAGTCCTTTAATAAATATTCTTTTATTTAATAATTCAGTGAATCACTAACACATTGGAGTATTAATATCTATAAACAGGTTCTTCAATTTTAGACACATAAAAGTATATCTATTACAATAGATTCAGTTTTACAATAAAGCAACAGCAATGTGAGCCTGTAGAGTTGTGTTACCCTGGATAACTCCTCTGATCCACTTTGCCCTATAAGTACAGTTTGGTCAAGAGACAAATCTTTTTACATATTTTATCCAGTAGATTTAATAGCAAAGTTCTACTGTACCCATATCAGCAATTCTATATGATATATGCTATTTTTAAATGTAGTTGCAAAATTAAACTTCCAGTTATTTAATCCTTAAGAGAAATAAGTATTATTATCAAGGATTAGTTTGTTGGAACTTTTAAAAAAGATTATTTATTTTTATTTTAGAGAGAGACAGGGAGAGAGAGAGAGTATGCAGCAGGAGGGGCAGGGGGAGAGGGAGAGAATCTCAAGATGACTCCCCACTGAGTGTGGAGACCAATGTGGGGCTCAATCAATGAGACCCTGAGATCATGACCTGAGCCAAAATCAAGAGTCAGATGCTTAACTGACTGAGCCACCCAGGTGCCCCAGTTTACTGAAACTTTTAAATTGCCAGACACATGCAGCTGTTTTTAGGTCTCGCTATATAAAACAATAATATAGAAGTATTATCCCTCAATTCATGAGAATTAGAGCACACCATCCCCACTTGGAATTTATTATGATCACTGCTGTGACTATTTAAATGCATATTTATTGTGTATATCTCACATAATGTTAAAGATTCAGAATAAAGTGTACTGAACAACCCAGATGTGTCATAGTGCAAATGATAGGAAGTATTGATTACTCAGAATGCCTGGAAAATAAGATTTCTGATTAATTAAACATTCTGGATTATAAGAAATACTTCTACATTTCTATAGTGGTTGAGCGACTCCTTAGGCAGTATTTGTGTTGACTACTATATTTGTGAACACAGCAAAGTGACAATCTCTGAGAGTTAAGTATTTTTCTAATTTCTAAAAATTATTAATATTCTCACCATGATTAGCACAAAGTAGACACTCAAAACAATACGTCAGTGGACACAAAGAAATATAAAGATATTCCATGCTTATGGACTGAAAGAATATTGTTAAAGTACCTATATTACTCAAAGCAATCTATAGATTTAATGCAATCTCTATCAAAATACCAATAGCATTTTTCACAGAACTAGAACAAACAATCCTAAAATTTGTATGGAACTACAAAAGACCCTGAATAGCCAAAGCAATCTTGAAAAAGAAAAACAAAACTGGAGGTATCATAGTTCTAGACTTCAAGTTATATTACAAAGCTGTAGTGATCAAAACAGTATGGTACTGGCACAAAAACAGACACATAGATCAACAGAACATAATAGAAAACCCAGAAATAAACCCACAATTATTTGGTCAATCTTCAACGAAGGAGGAAATAATATGCAATGGGAAAAAGACAGTCTCTTCAACTAATGATATTGGGAAAATTGGACAGCTATATGCAAAAGAATAAAACTGGACCAGTTTCTTCTACCATACACAAAAATAAACCCAAAATGAATTAAAGACCTAAATATGAGACATGAAACCATAAAAATCTTATAAGAGAGCACAGGCAGTAATTTCTCTGACATTAGCCATAGCAACATCTTTCTAGATATGTCTCCTGAGGCAAGACAAATAAAAGCAAAAATAAACTATTGGGACTACATCAAAATAAAAGGCTTCTGCACAGCAAAGGAAACCACCAACAAAGCTAAAAGACAACCTTCTGAATGGGAGAAGATATTTGCAAATAACATATCTGATAAAGGTTTAGTATCCAAAATATATAAAGAATGTATACAACTCAACACCAAAAAAACTAAGTAATCCAATTAAAAAACAGGCAGAAGACATGAACAGACATTTCCTCAAAGAAGACATACAGACGGCCAACAGACACATGAAAAGATACTCAACATCACTCATCATCAGGGAAATGCAAATCAAAACTACAGTAAAACTACCTTACATCTGTCAGAATGGTTAAAATAAAAAACACAGAAATAACAAGTGTTGGCAAGGATGTGGAGGAAAAGGAACTCTTGTGTACTGCTGGTGGGAATGCAAACTGGGGCAGCCACTGTGGGAAACAGTATGGAAGTTCCTCAAGAGGTTAAAAATAGAACTACCCTGCAGTCCAGCAATCTGGGTGTTTATCCCCAAAATACAAAAACACTAATTCAAAGGGATACATACACTCCTATGTTTACTGGAGCATTATTTACAATAGCCAAGATATGGAAGCAGCCCAAATGTCCATTGACAGATGAAGGCTAAAGAAAATGTGGTATATATGTACAATGGAATATTATTCAGTCATAAAAAGAATGAAATCTTGCCATTTACAGCAACATGGATGGAACTAGAGAGTATAATGCTAAGCAAAATGAGTCAGTCAAAGAAAGACAAATACCATATGCTCTCACTCATACGTGGAATTTAAGAAACAAAACAAACAAGTAAAGGAAAAAAAGAGAGAGAGAGATAGACAAACCAAGAAACACTCTTAACTCTAGAGAACAAACTGATGGTTACCAGAGGGGAGGTGGGTGGGGGGAATGGGTGAAATAGGTGATGGGGATGAAGGAGGGCACTTGTGATGAGCATCGTGTGTTGAATGGAAGTGTTGAATCACTACACTATATTGTACACCTGAAACTAACATAACACTGTATGTTAACTATACTGGAATTAAAATGAAAAATCTAATTAATAGATAAGGAAATAATATTTAAACATTTTTAAAAATTAAAAATTAAAAAGAAAAACAACAATACATCAACCCACTGGTGATGTTCTTGATACTGGTGAATGGAGAAAGAAGACTGCGAAAGATGTTGCTACAAGGATATTCCCTGAAGTTCACTGACTTCTTCACATGCCCATTGTCTGTTCTTGTGCTGGGAAGGAGTCTATGAAATTCTAAGTTCCTGCTTTGCTCACAAGCCCCTTCTAAGAAGAGCAGCCCAAAAGATACTTTGAAAACAGTTTCTACGATTCATACCATGGATGCTGAGTGAAACCTGGCACTTTGGCCTCAGAGAGGAGTACCCAAGTTAAAGGTTAGGCTACCACACAGTTTGATGTGGAGGAGGCTATACCTCTGAAGTGGCTTGCATGAACCTTGCCAGGCCAGGAAATTCACTGTGGTTAGTGACAAATAGACCATGGTGTATTATTTTTCTCTCAAGAAGTACTACTAGTTGGGGAAAATTTGGGGACACAAAGGGACTATATAGTTGAAGACTCTGTGGTCCCTTGCATCCTTGCAACTAAGTCTCATTACCTAGAATCACAACGCACTAGCAAGAGAAGAGTAATATACAGATTACTTGTGACCAATCAGTTTTTAGTGATTAATCAATTTAAACATAATAGACCCAGATTTTTATCATGTAGAAAAAGTGTGGCAGTGGAAATAATATGGACTTCAGAATAAAAATCATGCTTAAATCCAGATACCTTGACTTTACCATTTAACAGAACATCAGATAATATCAGGCAATTTATGAGGACCTTTATGAGCCTCAGTCTCCCTTTCTTTAACAGGGGCATAATATTTTATACTTCACAGATTCTTACAAGGAAAGGAACTAGTACAGGGGTCTGTCACACAGACAGAACTCAAGAAATATTTGTTGCCCTTCCAATACTCCCACTGATTCCCTATTTTAACTTTAGATGTATTTGTGCCCCCAAACCTAGCTAACAAACTTTCTCACTGCCAAATTAAAAAACAACAACAAAAACAAAAGAAAAACACAGCAGATACAGTTAAAAGAAGAATCCTGAAGTAGACAAAAATGTCGGGAATTGAGAAAGGGAGATAAGAGACCTTAAGATGGTAACAATTATTATTTTTTGAATATTAATATTGAACTTCTTGTTCATTTTGTAAGTGATACTTAAAATTAGGTGACACTTTCCAAGTCTAACAAGGGGAATTCAGAGAGAGAAAATAGTCTCTGTTGTTCTATCCATTTCCATAAGAATCCAAGAAAATCAGAGAACTCAAGACACAACCAAAGAATATGACATCTTAAAAACTTTATTTGCCCCCAACTTCATCAATCAAACTTTTCATAAGCTCACCTTTGGTATCAGCTAACACGTCCCTATTTTGTCTGAACAGGCCCATCTGATTCCCCCATCTGTAAATTCAGCTTATGTTCTCAGAGCAGCATTTTTTCTCCCTTAGGCCTTCACCTTCCATTTAATACCCTCTGCTACTTTTCTCCAAAATCCCTACAACAAATATTAGCTCACATACAAGGAAAGCAAGCAGAGTTTCAAAATGGGCCAGGGGCAGCATTCTTAAAAATAACTCTGAAAACAACACTCACTTATCCAATAAAAACAAGAGCAGAATTCAGAATAGTTATACTGTGGGATTTGTACATTTATCTGCTCTTTGAAAAGGTAAAATAAACATGAAACATTCCATCAAGTCCTAAGCAAAACTCACCTGCCATCACCACCACTCTCCTTTCCAATAAACACTTGCTGGCAGAAGCAGGAGAGAAATCCAAGTTTCTTGCCTCTTGAAGTGACAAGTACATTCTTTCCTCATTTGCCAAACTGCTTTTCTCCCTCCGAAGCTCCAGCTGTTCTCAAAACCCAGACACTGTTCCCTTCACTGGCTGGCCTCTGGCTCTAACCCTCAGCCAAGGGTGCATCTCCCTGAAATCTCTTGGGGACACTAACAGCCAGGACTTGGAAGCTTGTGCCTACTTAAACCGAGTTGGGTTTTTGGCAGGGAGAGAAGGGGTGGCGGTGCGGGGGGGCGGGGGGGGCACGGTGGGCGGATGAATGGGAAACACTGTGTCGGCACAAGAACTCAAACAATTGTGTTTGGACAATGCCTGATGCTTTGGTGCTGCCAAGTGATGGCTGATGATTCTCATAGTGGTTTGCAGACTTTGGCTGTGGGATTTTTGTTCACTGTGGTTCACAGCCTGGGACCCCCACGTTCTGCTATGGAAAATAAAAAAGTGTTTACAAAATAAGTATATCTATTATGACTACATTTTCTTTCAGTGATATGAATGAGAAGATCCATAGAACCATGGGATCTTGGGGGGGGTGGATTTTAAACCCATTCATTTATATAAATAAGCTCCACAAAGGACAATATGAATTAATTCTTCCTCAGCAATTATAAAGAGTGAACTGTTTATGTTTCTCTTTTTTTTTTTTAAAGATTTTATTTATTTATTTGACAGAGAGAGACACAGCGAGAGAGGGAACACAAGCAGGGGGAGTGGGAGAGGGAGAAGCGGGCTCCCCGCAGAGCAGGTAGCCCGATGTGGGACTCGATCCCAGGACCCTGGGATCATGACCTGAGCTGAAGGCAGTCGCTTAACCAACTGAGCCACCCAGGCGCCCCTGTTTATGTTTCTCTTGATTAATAATGTTCCACTCTTGACCATAATATGATAGAGGTGGGAGAAAAGGGATACAAAGGCACATTTGTTCAGGTCCAATTGCAGGAAATCAACAATCAGAAGAAAAGGCAAATACCTGCAATTTTTTAGAAATTCTGGGTTTTTAAAAAAGTTAAAGCTATCCTATGTCCAGGCTACTCTGACTTGATAAGTAACCTAGAATGAATTTTAATTCCACACATAGCTGTTAACCACTGTCTGCAGTGATTCTTGACATATAACACATTAACGTTATTACTTAAGAGATGGTAGCCAAAGACTAACCAGCTAAATTAGTGAGAACTAACATTTGATGAGGTGTGAAAGGGATCTAAAAACATAGTCTATTTCTCACCCTTATAACAGTATGACTGCACATGATCCAAAGCTAGAAATGCTGGCTCTTTCTGTTTGTTCCACCATCCCAAGGACATTTCTGTCATCTACATGGTCCAAGATGATCTTCACTGTAGCCAATAAGAAGTGGGAAAAGGGAATAAAGGTGGGGGAAGGGTAGGGAAGTCCACCACTTCCCTTAAGAGCATGACTCAGAATTTGCACACATCATTTTCACCTACAACCCCTTAACCATAATTTGGTCACATGATTATTGTCTGAAATATGTATTTATTTTGGGCACTATGTGACAGTTAAATGTCAAGAATTCTATTAATACAAGAATCAGCAAACTTATACCCATGGGCCAAATCTGGCCCACTGCCTGGGTTTAAGTGACCTATAAGCTAAGAATGATTTTTACATTTTTAAGTGGTTGAAAAAAAATCAAAAGGAGAATAATACTTCATGATGTGAAAATTATGTGAAATTCAAATTTCAGTGTCCATAGATAAGCTTTTATTAGAACACAGCCATACTCATTCATTTAAATATTATCTACAGCTGCTTTCATGCTACAAGGGCAGAGCTCAGTAGTTGTGACAAAAACCACATTGCCCACAAGGCCTAAAATATTTACTATCTGGCCATATATTAAAAGAACTTTCTGACATTTGCTTTAGAAGAAAGAAAGAAAAACAAAAAAACAGGAATTGATGGAAACTAGCTAACTTGGTCATACTGAAGTGGAGAAATTGGGAGTAGAGGAGGGTGGGTTTTAAAAGCGGCTGTAAATGAGTCCTAGTTCTTTAAAATTTCTTCAAATTGCTGAATTAGTTATCCATTTATATATTAAATATTATCCTAAAGCTCCTAACTCCTAAAATTCCTATTTAAACCATTAGGAAGGCTAATGGTTTAAATAGGAATCATGTATTGCTTAGTTTCTATGGGTCAGGAGACCAGAAGTCACTCACCTGGGGGGCGCTGGCTCAGAGCCTCTCAGGAGGTTGTAGTTAGGATACTGGCTGATACTGCAGTTTCATCTGATGGCCCGACTGGGGCTGAAGGTGCCACTTTCAGATTGTTCACTCACATGGCTGTCTGTGGGACGCCTCAGTTCCTCACCACATGGGCTTCTAGCCTGGCTACTAGCTTCCTCCACAGTGAATTATCTGAGCTTGAGAAAAGTAGAAATAGAAAGAGAAAGAGAAAAAATAAGCAGGAAGTCACAGTGTCTTTTATATCCTGTCTTTCAAGTCTCACACCATCACTTTCATTATATTCTTTGCATTAGAAGAGATTCACTAAGTCTACCCTAGCCCACATTAGGTGGACAAGGAATTATCTTCCATCTAGTGAAGATAAATATGAAATTTGTGGTCATTTTAAAACCACCACAATAGTACTTGAGGGAAAAAGTAAATAATCTGTCTTCAGATAATGCTAGGGGCATGAGGCTAGTGATTATGAAATAAGTATAAGTTACTTGACTGGGGAAAAAGGAATATTAAGGCTTACATTAGGGATGGCAGCTATTATATTAGAAATGATTTTAGCTCTCTTGCTTATGCCAATCAACTGGTAGTAGTTGCTTGGAGTACTATGTTGAGAAAATTCTGATTGACAGATATCAAGTACACGTATTTTCTGTCATTGGCGCAAAACTCAAAATTTTAAGCAATGAGAATTTGGAGAAAAAGCAATATGTGAGGCATGTTCAAGTCTCCAGAAAGCTTATCAAACCATGGCTCTTAGGCAGCTTCCCCAGGGTGTTTCTCTAGAATACTGGTATCCCATGAGATTCATTACCCTCTCTCCATCAATCCTTCCTTCCATGAAGCCTTCCTTCCATCAATAAGAACTTATTGAACACATTTGTGTTACACATAGATACTCTGGCCACCAGAGCTAAAATGAGGAACAAAATAAATGTCTCACCTTTATAGTAAACTAGGTATTTCGGTCTTCTGTAAAAGGCTTCATTTTTCTTCTCTTTTCCAAAAGTCATATGTTTTATTTCTGATTACTAACCAATTGCACTAAAAAATCTAGATCAATACCATAGAATAATGGTGATTTTTCATGTTTCTGGTCCCTATATTGCAGGGTTTCCCAGAGTATGTGTCACAGAAGTATTTCCACTGGGCATTATTAATAGGAATAACTTGAATAGAAGGGTTTCATGGCACATAAGATTGGAAAATGCCAGATTACACAATTGTAAACAGATTTCTCTACTGTAGGCAACTTTAATGGACCCATAAATCACCAGGAAAAAGATGGTGTAACATGCTGTATTTCCAAAAGTTCCTTGAGTTTAAAATCCTGTGTGTTTGTTTCGTTTTGTTTTTACAGAATGCTTATTCAGGTGGCCTGACAAATGCTGCTGGAGATTTAAAGTCACTGTTTCCTTATCTCCCTTTCAGCCACATCAGTTCCCTTACATTTCCCTAAGACCTTAGAGTTCAGTGAGACACATAAATGTCCATCATTACAGTAATATACAAAGCCTAGTTGGAAAAGAAATAGTGACAATTATTCTCATAGAGTGTTTCTTTAATATCTAAGTATTTCAAAGCCATAGAAGTGTTTTAAAACACATAACTTATATAGAATGTTTGCACATACATACATTTATGTAAAGATGTGCATGTGTGTGGGGGGGGTGTGGGTGTGTGGGTGTGCATTTTGGAGTCAAAACAGCTTTCCAAATTACCTGGAAATATATATTTATTAAGTGCACACAATGTGTCAGAAACTTATAAGCATTTAATACAATGATGAGCAAGAGAGAATGCTTTACAAATATTGCCATTAATGTAATTAATAACTCAAGAGTATTTGAGGACAAAAACCATTAAGCACATTATTATCCATTATGGATAGTTTGTAAATAAAAGTACAGGATACAGGGCGCCTGGGTGGCTCAGTCGTTAAGCGTCTGCCTTCGGCTCAGGTCATGGTCCCAGGGTCCTGGGATCGAGCCCCGCATCGGGCTCCCTGCTCGGCGGGAAGCCTGCTTCTCCCTCTCCCACTCCCCCTGCTTGTGTTCCCTCTCTCGCTGTGTCTCTCTCTGTCAAATAAATAAATAAAATCTTTAAAAAAAAAA
>NC_138370.1:125690114-125713834 GCF_054177405.1 Leptonychotes weddellii | reverse complement strand
ACCCTCAGTTTGTTTCCTGAGATTAAGAATTCCTCATATCAGTGAGATCATATGATACATGTCTTTCTCTGATTGACTTATTTTGCTCAGCATAATACCCTCCAGTTCCATCCATGTCATTGCAAATGGCAAGATCTCATTCCTTTCTGATGGCTGCATAATATTCCATTGTATATATATACCACATTTTCTTTATCCATTCATCTGTCGATGGACATCTTGGCTCTTTCCACAGTTTGGCTATTGTGGACATTGCTGCTATAAACATCGGGCTGCATGTACCCCTTCGGATCACTACACTTGTATCTTTGGGGTAAATACCCAGTAGTACAATTGTGGATCATATGGTAGCTCTATTTTCAACTTTTTTAGGAACCTCCATACTGTTTTCCAGAGTGGCTGCACCAGCTTGCATTCATACCAACAGTGCAGGAGAGTTCCCCTTTCTCCACATCCCCTCCGACATCTTTTAAATGAATGAGGCTCAGTTTAGTATCTTGCCTAAGTGAAAAACAAAACTAGGATATGAACTCATTCAATAACCAGTCATGTTCTTTCACCCAAACTGTACTGTACTGCCTTATTCGTTTACTGTGTCTCCATTTTGGAGGTCACGGAAGTGATAAATGAGCATAAAGGGAAACTGTAAGCCTAGAATATCCTTAGGCAGTGAAGTGGTAGTGGCTAGCTCTAGAAGCAGACCAGAAGTTCTAAATTGAACTGTTCTTTATCTTTGATTAATTAAGAATGAGAAACAACTATCTTATAATAAGTTCTCCCTGCTGGTAGACATTATTACTCAAAACAAGGTAGGAAGAAATAATCAGAGGAAAATTTGGTGACCAAAAAGAAATGGGGGAAAATTGCTTTAAATCAGTGTTAAATTAAGGTATGTGCATTTTAAGGGAAAAAAAGAGGCAGTAGCCAAGAACCGAAAAGCAAAGAGTAGCATCTGTCAGGAGATTTAAAAAAAAAAAAGGTGGGGGCATGAGGAAAGCCATTGGAGTCCTGAAATCACCTGAGTGAGGCTGACTCAAGTTTCTCAGGTTGTCAAAACCATTAAGAGTCATAGAAGCTGCTTTTATCCCACAATGGCATCTGTTTAATAGTCGTGGGTGAACCCATTACACACGATTACCATGGCCTTATGATTCTTGTTTCCTTGTGAAAGTGTGTTTCCTGCTCTGAATCATCCTGTAATCTGCTCCACAGGGTTTCCATTTGTTTAGATCAAGTGTGAAAAAGAACTGCCTGAATCCCATACTTAATTTGGTGCAATGACAATTCATATGGCAACGTAAAAAGGTCATGCCACAAACTTCACACCCAGATATGCAGGGGGGGAAACACAGCATCTTATTTTAAAACTGCTCTAATCTCCCATGCCAATTAAAGACATCTCTTCCTGCTTAACTATTTCTTTCAGGTTAACTCTCTTTGGGGTAAGTTATTCATCTTTGTAGCCAACCTCCTTTCCCCCTTTCTGCTCTCCAATATGTCATCTGTGAGTATGAGGGAAATCTTGTGATTTTAACTATCAGAGGAAGGGGTGCTTACATTCCTCACCTGTAGATCTTTATGCCTTTTCTTGGTATCTGGGTTTATGAAGTAGTTGGATATGGTTTGGCCCCTGGGAATTCTATGATGACATCTCCTGAAATGTGGCTGATCACTCCTAGCCCTACAGAGCATCATGCAGACACCCACTGCTGAAGTCAGTAAACACAGCCATTAGTTTGTTCTCAGGACGTCCCTGCACATTGCTGCCTCTTTGTCCTAAGCCCATGTCTCCAGTCCTCTCATTGCCCCCATATCATCTACAGTGTGGAATCAGGCACAAGACCTCAGGGTCATTCCTCTAGACACCATCCTCCATCTGTGTTTATTTCCTTCTCTCACCATGTTAGATGTGGCTCAGGCCAAAGGCAAGGCTTTGCATAAAAATCTGCACAGATAGCCTAGTCACTTTGATTCCCCCATACCTATCCAGATGGCTTTATAGCCTTCCGTCAAAACTCAAACCCAAAAGAAAGAATAAACAAGCTTATAGACATCTCACCAACCTGCTGCCCTACTTTCTCTTCTCTACAAATATTTTATGTTTTCATCAGTTCGAACACACACGTTATTTCCTATTTTAACATTACTCATATGTATCTTCATAGATATGTGCAAGAAATTCTCTGGGTTTAAACACCCAAGAATCTGCCAGGCCATATGGCATAACAGCAATGAACATACCACTCCACACATCCATGGGAGAACATTAAAGTATCTATTGTGACATATCCTGACCTACACTTGTATGTACATTTCTAATGTTTGCTGTTCTGATAGCTTTAATATGGCATCTGTCGCTTTAACATCTCTGATTACAACATTTGAAATTGCTCTTTATGACTCTGTTAGCCATTCAGATTTCCCTCTTTATATTGCCTTTTCATATCCTTAACCTATTTTTTGTGGTTGTTTTTCTATAAATGTTTCTATAAATATTTTTATCTATTAGCTTTAGAATTTTTAACTTTCAAAGTGATGTCTTTAATTCATGCAGAATTGCCTCTTAAACAGTGTAAAACAGGGATCCAATTTCTTCTTCATATGTGAGGATTTTTCCAGTGACGCTAAAATAATCTGTTCTTTCATCCTTTTTTAATATGTCACTTTATCTCTCAGCTATATAAATTACCCATATACGCAGTTCAATTTCTGAGTCTATATTCCATTTCACTGATCTGTTTGTCTGTTCCATAACCAATAATTTTAAAAAAATTTAAACCACATAATTGTCAAGTGTCTTAATATCTGATAGAGTAAATCCTCTCTCTTTTCTCTTCTTTTTCAAATGTGGCTTAGCTATTCATAGACTTTTATTCTCCCAGATTTTATAAAGATTTTTCAAGTTCTTCAAAAAATATAAATGGAATTTTGACTGGAATTGTATTGAGCTTGTAGATTTGTTTGAGGAAAATTGACATCTGTACCACATTAAATCAGCCTATCCATTTATTCAAAATTTCTTTTATGTTTTTAATGGAGCTTTAAGTATTTCTACACAAAGATACTGGCTTTCTTTTTTAGGTTGGTTTCTAGATATTTATTCATTTTGGGTAATATTATAAAAAGCATCATATTTCAATTATATTTTCTAGTGGATAATTGCATAGGAAAATACTATTGATTTTTATAAATAGGTCATATACCTATTTGCTGAACTCTTTTCAGTTCTAATAGATTTCTCTTAATTCTGTTGGAATTTCTATGTATATGATCATTTCACCACCAAAATGACACTAACATTTAGCACTATGTTGGCTGGCATGTCACAGGTATGGAGGAAACTACATAGTCTCCCTTTTCCTAAACCCGTAAACTCAAAGACATTCACAACTGATAGTGAAACATCTTTAAAGTAAAATAAAAAAGAGCCAGTAGGCACAATATGAAAAATTCTCTACAACTCTCTTTTTTTATTCTCTTACTTGGCTTAAGTTTGATCTTTGTTTTCAGATTTTGAGTTATTTGAATTTTATATATTCTATTTCTGTAACTTTAGTGGTTACCCTTATAGTTTCTACATGCATAATTTGACTTAAAATCTGAAATAATTTATCTCTCTTCTTCCTGGGTAATAAAAGGTCTGCAGAACTTTTCACTCTACTCACATTCCTCCTATTTTACATCTGAAATTATAAGCCTATATTTTTTCTAATTGTCTCTATAAGTCATTGATTCTTATATATATGAAAACAGAGCTTTATTTTTCATAGCTGAATTTAGGCAAATCACATCACATCTCTGGATATAGCACTTATTATCCCACTAAGCCCCAACTTTCCTATCTGAAAATGGGGGATGATTGTAATGAGACAGTGGGGAAAAAAGAAAAGAAAGGTGGGGGAGGAAACATGCAGTAAACCCTCACATGTAGGTACATTTTCCCAGGCTTCCCCAAGTACTCACAGGAATACACAGATTCCAATGGTTTGGAGTTGAAATTTCACTAGATCCAAGAAGCAGCTCACTTTTTAATTCCCTCTGTGAAGAAAAGTAAGTTGTAGATCAATTCCAGACAATGCTGGGTATTACCCAGATCAGAGCTTGGTACAAGTCATGGCTGAAAACTAACCCAACCTGTGCCTGACTACACCTTTGGGTAGATGGTTCTGATTCTGAGTTTGGTCTAGGGACCATAATTATAAATTCATTCCTCTGTAATAATAGTCTATAACTGAGAGGGTTTTCCTGAGGATTCAACAAAATCTTAAGGTGATAATCCTTTTGAAGTGCCTCACCCATAATAAGGGCTCAATATGTGATAGGTTTGATTATTACTTATAGGATTCAATAATTTTGCAACATCTGAAACTATGGTAATTTTGAGTGCCAAATCACAAATTTCTTGTAGTCAAGTGCTGAGAAATCAGACAGTACATTACTAATGGCTGATATGTGTATATGTGCAGCATTTACCAAGGTCATATTTTTTTGTATGATTATCTGTTTAATGTCTATCTCCTCCACTAGACTGTAATCTCCATGAAGGCAGGGCCTTGTCAATTTTTGGATCCCTAGCACTTAAAGAACCTGGCACATGTGAAGCACTCAATAAATATTGCTGAAATAATTTGCTCACTTATTTGAAAAACATTCTAGGTATTGGGGTGCCTGGGTGGCTCAGTCGTTAAGCATCTGCCTTCCGCTCAGGTCATGATCCCAGGGTCCTGGGATTGAGCCCCGTGTCGGGCTCCCTGCTCTGCGGAAAGCCTGCTTCTCCCTCTCCCACTCCCCCTGCTTGTGTTCCCTCTCTCGCTGTGTCTCTCTCTGTCAAATAAATAAAATCTTTAAAAACAAAACAAAACAAAACATTCTAGGTATTGTGGTAGAAACCAGGGATACAAAAATGTTTCAAAGAAAGTCTTCTCCATCAATGAACTCCTGTCTAGTTGACAAGTCCCTAAATCAAACCAACGATTACAATAGAGCAAAGTAAGTATTATAGGAACAGCATGGAGTGCTGTGGGAAAATACAAGAAAATATAAGATAAATAGTGAGGAGAGTAGGGAGAATTAGGAAGAGCTTTCCAGAGGTGATAATTGAGATAATCTCAAAATAGGCAAGAAAAAAAGCAAGCAGTTCAGGGACAGCAAGAAACCCAGAAATAAGAAAGTTAGAGGAAAGGCAAGTTTTTCTGTTTAATTGGAGAAGTATCTGCAAAATAAATAATGGCAAGAAACAAGGTGGAAAAGTAGGGAGAAATCAGAATATGTTTTGTGAACCATGTTAAGGATTTTGAATTTCATTTTGAAGGCAATCTAGAGACACTGCAGGACTAACAGAGAAAGATGATAACCTGAAAAATGAGTGGGGTGGACTAGATCTCTAAGGTGTCCCAGGTTTAGCAGTCTGTGATTTAGAAATGTTGAAAGCTGAATTTAATACTCAAATACAGTAACTGTATGTATCAGTTGAACTAAACTACTATAACAAAACAGATCCAAAATATAACGACAGCAGAGGTTCATTACACACTCAGAGAGGAGCCCAGGGCGGGTACTTCTACTACCTTTGGAGAAAAGAAAGGCTCTATCCGCTCCTCACACATGCATTCTAGGCTAACACACCTCTACCATATTCAACACATGGCTTCCAAGATCACTCTGGTCTTCAGGTCACCTTTCCATCCTTTGTGAATGGGTTATGGTGTGAAAAACACCCTGTGGGACGCTTTCTGAGTCAAATCTGGAAGTGGCACAGATCATTTCCATTTACTAGGACCCAGTGGCTAGAACCAAATCACATGGCCACATCTGACTGCAAAGAAGGCTGGGAATTGTAATTTACCTGTTTGCTAAGGCAGTTTCCACCATACTACTTTGGTTTAGGACTTACGGTATATTTGTGTTCTCTTTCCCCTAGATGGTTTTGTATTTTATTTTCTATTTTAATTATCTGTATTTCATTATGTCTCAAATTTATTTTAAATGAATGCAGAGTGCAAATTATAAATAAAACCATAATCATAAATTTGGTTAATGTCAACACAAGTGTATAGTATTTTGCAGTTTCACACTCTTTAGTTTGATTTTTTTAAAGCAACTCTCTGATGAAACAGGGAACTGTTGTTACCACCATTTTTAAAATACGTGACTCAGAGAGGTAAATGACTTATCTGAGGTTGCCCAATTACACTCATTCTAACAGACAGTTAATGTGGGAAACATTTGATTCCTTGAAATCTATCTAAAAATGTAAAAGTATTTTTTAAATCTTTTAAAGACTATTTCTCTTGATTCAAAAATAAAGGACATCCAGAGTTCATGTTGAGGTCCATTTTGAAACACTTAGATTCATATAACTCAGCAAAGTTCACCTCAACCACAAATGCAGAGTACACACAGAAACATAACCACTGGGAGTGATACTGTAAACAGACTCCATCTGAGCTAGTATCTTTATGATCTAGTAAAAAAACATTTGCAAAAGAGGCAGCAAGAAAGGCTCTTGAAGCATAGATTCAGGCACTCAATTTGTTAAAGGGGTTCAGATGGTGTGTTAGTTTCCTAGGGCTGCTGTAACAAAGTATCTCAAAATGAATAGCTTAAATACCAGAAATGTATTGTCTCACATTCCTGGAGGCCAGAAGTTTGAGATCAAGGTGTCAGCTTGGCCATGCTCCCTCTGAAGGGGCTAGGGAAGGATCTGTTCCCCGCCTCTTTCCTCCCTTCTGATACTTTTCTGGCCTGTGGCAGCGGAATTCCAATCTTCACAGAACTGTGAGATGATAAATTTCTCATTTGCTTACCTTTGGCTTGGATTTAGTCAATGAGACAAAGGCCTACATATTAGGGAATTAACAGCCTGCAAGGGAATGAAAAGAGCTTTCCTATGCCCAAAGAGTTGGAAAATATAGCAGTAGAAAGAAGCCAACAAAAAATTCCAAATGCTCAGGCCACGTAAGGTTTGCCCTCCAGAACATTTTTTTTTTTTTAAAGATTTTATTTATTTATTTATTTGAGACAGAGAGAATGAGAGAGACAGAGAGCACATGAGAGGGGGTAGGGTCAGAGGGAGAAGCAGGCTCCCTGCCAAGCAGGGAGCCCAATACGGGACTCGATCCCAGGATCCCAGGACTCCTGAGCCGAAGGCAGTCGCTTAACCAACTGAGCCACCCAGGCGCCCTGCCCTCCAGAACATTTTTACCAGCATTTGGCATGCTGCCCCCCCAATCCTCCCCTGGAAAGTGAACAATGTGTCAGCCCCCCACATCTATGTAAGTTTCCCACTTGTCTCCACTGAGCAACATTCTTCCCATGAGGTCATGTTCAAGCTCCTATTCTTATTCCAAATGACTTTTCAATCCTTTTGGCACCTATGCTTTTCTGTATTTCAACTGTGGACCCATAAAAACCAAACCAAACACAAGACATGATACAGAGACCTCAGCTGTTCTACAGAAAAATGCCTCTGCAGTCTTCCCCAGTCCAACCCAACCCTTTTCTAGCACCCCAAAGGAAAAACGAGGAGAGAGGGTAAAATGTTTTGACTGTTCACCAGTGCACTGGGAAGGTATTGCTTCCTTGAAAACTCATGCCCTGGTACCTGGCAAAATGAACCCTCTGCTGCTTCACTTTTCTGACTGCATCGTCACACTTGCCAAGCCAACATCTGTGGATTGCATGGCTTTACAATTAGAGGAGGTGGAGAGTATGTGTAAAAAAAGAAGAAAAATCTTCTTCAGAGAAGAACATCCTCTTCAGAGAGAACATCTGATAGGATTTGTCCCTCAAACTTCCACACACCTTCCTCTTCCCCACCATTCCAGGGCTCTTGTCCCTAAAATTAGCCTAAGAGATGGAATCACTTCTAGTCCAGATGAAGGCAAGTTTGGCAGCTTTCGGGGTTGAACGGTGACAACTTAGTAACAATCTGCTTTTCTCTGCAAATTGCTGAGGCAATGGTGTTCCTTGGCTAATTCAAAAATCAGGTGATGCCCAAATAAACTACAGCACATTCTTGTTTCTCATCCAAGAGCCAAAGCAAGGTGCCGCCGGAGACTACAGGTCAAGTCTCCTGCTGAAACGCAGGCCCATGAGATTGGCATTCCAGGGCTGTTTCTTCTAGAAAGCGATGAGAGTTGGGACAAAAATTTGGAGGGTTATAGGGTAAAAAGCAGAGGAAGAAGAAGAGAGGGTAACTGTCACTAGTCATAACAAAGACCAAATTGGGCAGCAGTTTTATAGGGCATCATACCAAGATGTGAACAGTCTGTGGTCAGTATTAACCTGCAAAGAGGATCTTCTCTGTGATCTTTATTTCAATTCTGCCCCTATTTCTTCCCATTAAGTTAAATGGTATCCCTAGCTTCCACCTCCAGTCTATTACAAGTCCTGTCAATAAGAGCTACTAAGTAACTCTCTCAGATACATCTGTTTTCCTTCATAACCATTGCCATCAGTGTACCTCTAGTCATCAGCATCTTCTTTCACTTGAATTAATGATAATGGTCCCTTCTCATTCCTTCCCTTCCCTCCTCCCACACTTTTATTTCTTTCTAATTTATTTTATAATCAAGATGGTCTTTCTCAAATGCAAACATAAACATATCACTTGACTGCTTAAAACCCATACACAAAAATAGACTCAAAATGGATGAAAGACGTAAATGTGAGACAGGAATCCATCAAAATCCTAGAGGAGAACACAGGCAGCAACCTCTTCAACCTCAAGCACAGCAAATTCTTCCTAGAAACATCACCAAAAGCAAGGGAAACAAAGGCAAAAATGAACTATTGGGACTTCAAGATAAAAAGCTTTTGCACAGCAAAGGAAACAGTCAACAAAACCAAAAGACAACCGACAGACTGGGAGAAGATATTTGCAAATGACATATCAGATAAAGGGCTAGTATCCAAAATCTATAAAGAACTTCTCAAACTCAACACCCAAAGAACAAATAAGCCAATCAAGAAATGGGCAGAAGACATGAACAGACATTTCTCCAAAAAAGACATCCCAATGGCCAACAGACACATGAAAAAGTGCTCAACATCGCTTGGCATCAGGGAAATCCAAATCAAAACCTTAATGAGATACCACCTCACACCAGTCAGAATGGCAAAATTAACAAGTCAGGAAACAACAGATGTTGGCGAGGATGCGGAGAAAGGGGAACCCTCCTACACTGTTGGTGGAAATGCAAGCTGGTGCAGCCACTCTGGAAAACAGTATGGAGGTTCCTCAAGAAGTTGAAAATAGCGCCACCCTATGACCCAGCAATTGCACTACTGGGTATTTACCCCAAAGATACAAATGTAATGATCCGAAGGGGCACCTGCACCCCAATGTTCATAGCAGCAATGTCCACGACAGCCAAACTATGGAAAGAACCCAGATGTCCATCGACACATGAATGGATAAAGAAGATGTGGTATACACACACACACACACACACACACACACAACGAAATATTATGCAGCCATCAAAAATGAAATCTTGCCGTTTGCAATGACATGGATGGAACTGTAGGGTATTATGCTAAGTTAAATAAGTCAATCAGAGAAAGACAATTATCATATGATCTCACTCATATGTGGAATTTAGGAAACAGGCAGATGATCATAGGGGAAGAGAGGAAAAAATGAAATAAGACAAAACCAGAGAGGGAATCAAACCATAAGAGACTCTTAATCATAGGAAACAAATTGAGGGTTGCTGGAGGGGAGAGGGGTGGAAGGTTGGGGTAACTAGGAGTTGGACATTGGGGAGGGCATGTGTTGTAATGAGCACTAGGTATTATATAAGACTGATGAATCACAGACCTGTACCCCTGAAACAAATAATACATCATATGGTAATTAATTGAATTTAAATAAAATTTAAAAAACCTTCATGGCTCCCTGATACTTTTATAATAAAGGGCCTTCAAGACCCTGCCTCTATGGCTTCTGCCTAATTCTCCAGCTTCTTCTCTTCTTCCCACATGCATTCTATGATTCATCCATGCCAAACTCCTTGTAGTTTCTCCAGTGTGTCCTGGTTCTCCCCTGACCCCTCCCTTGACTCCCACTGCACTCTTTAAGCTCTCTCCTGGTTGCTTGAGATCTTCCCAACTTCTCCTCCTCCTTCTCTTCCCTCTCCTCCTTTTCTTTCTTCTCATCATTTGCTAACTCCTACTTATCCTGCTGGTCCTCAATTCCAATTTCACTTTATCTGGAGAGCCTGATCTGCCCCTGTGCTTTGCAAATCTGGGTTAAGTTCCCTTCCCATGCTGTTTCTCAGAACCCTTACTTTCTCCTTCCATAAAGTGTTAACACTCTGTGTTATAATTGTCCATCACTCATCTCTGTCTAATCCTCTCCACCCGCCTCCCCAACCCAGGACTACATGCCCTAAGATCAAGGAGCATGCCTATATTGCTCACCATGACCCTAACACCATACAAAAAGCATATGCAAAGTGCTCAGTGTTTGTTGATTCAATCAGTCTATTAGTCAATTAAAATATCCCATGCTGCAGGAGTGGAGGTAGAAAAGTCCTTGGCTCAGGTGCTGATTCCCAAAATCCTCCTATTTACCCCTTGACCATTTATATGTAGTTATACTTTGGCAAAAGACAAATTCATTGCAGCTATTGCATAAAGAAAGAAACTGGGATAAAAGATGAACAGCAACAAAAACACTTCCCTTCACAGTTGTTAAAAGATTCTGCTATTTTTTAACAATCTATGGAAGCTTGATCTTGCTTAATCATTTAGACTCTTCTCATGCTCAACTTGTTAGTAATTATCAGAGTATACTTAGCTGAGACCAGGATCCTGAATCCTTAACCTTTTTCCACAACAAGGGCCATCCCTGGAGGGTCAGGACCAATTTACCCATTAGGTCCTGTAGTAGCTCAGTGCCCAGGGTCCACAACAGGTTTAGAAGCCCATGAACATGTTTTAATTTCTTTTGAAATCAAAAGCGTCTGAGCGTCTCAAAAGTGATATATGCATAGAGGACAAGGCTAAGGAGTTGGGATCATCTCACTACCTCTGGACCTTGATGGAGCCCCTACTCCTGGTGAGAGGGTTGAACCATATTTCCATATGGTTTTCTATATGGTTCCATAAGGACTGCTTCCACGCTTCTGGCCTAAGGCCTGCAGATGGGCAGACTGAGGCTCCTCTTACCCTTTGTCTGAGACTTGTACAGGGATTGTCAGCAAAGGAAACCAGAATATGTCACCTCAAAATATGCCTCTTTAACATAAAAATTATCTTGAATTAAAGGCAATTAAGCAGTAAATACAGGGGAAAAAAAGCTCCCTGTTTTCTACTTTCTAAAGGCAGAAAATAAATTCTCCTTTTACTAGAGACAAACTCCTATCAGCCCAGAGTTGGCACCAGAGGAATCAGTAAACAAACCTTATTAAATTAGCCCTACTTAAGGAAGATAAGAACTACCTAGCCCCAGTAGGACTACCCCAAGCCCAAACCCCTCTGTTTCCTCAATTCTTCACAAATTTATTGTTTATTTGCCTCAAAGGTATAAAAGCTTCCTGCTCTGGTCATTTCTTCCAGTACTCAGTCTCTCGTAAGGGCTTCTATATACATGTAAAAAGTTAATAGATAAGTATGCTTTTATCCTATTAATCTGTCTTTATCAGTTTACTTTTCAGACCAAGCCGGGTATCCTAAGAGGATTGGGAAAAACTTTTTCCTTCCCTACACCACTTTATCTTACCAGCTACCAAAATAAAATTGCTTCCATTACTAGAAATATCTAAGACCTAGTTCAATACTCTAATCATTTGACTCCTTCTATGAAAACAGAATTATATTAAATTAAACTTCTCTTCTTGGACAGGCCCAGTGCTCCAAGTCAGGAGCACTTCAATCCACACATCTTACTATGAGCCATTACTGTGAGGTGAACCAGGCCACAACCTCTCCAGACCACGGGCCTAGGGCAAGATCCAAAAACACCCTCCGAACCTAGCTGGAAAATACAGAATGTGAAGTCACACACTTCACTGACAGACGGGCAGTGGGCATCAAATACAAAATATAAACTTGCTCATATTTGCAAACATGTAAGGGAGCCACTGTGTATGGGAAGAATGCATTCATCTGAGGGGGTTTATTAAAATGTAAATGCTCAGAGATCAATCTAGATAAAAAAGAATCAGAAAAATTATACAATAATACAAACATCAGTGGCTCAGTCAGTTAAGCGTCTGCCTTCGGCTCAGGTCATGGTCCCAGGGTCCTGGGAAGGAGTCCCTCACTGGGCTCCCTGCTCAGCGGGGAGTCTGCTTCTCCCTCTCTGCCTGCCACTCCCCCCTGCTTCTGCTCTCTCTGACAAATAAATAAAATCTTTTACAGACATCACTTCACTGTAAGATCGGTTGCTAAAATCTGCACTCTGCAAATGTGCATCAGAGCTGATATTTGGACAAACTGAGTCACAAAGTCAACCAATCAGAACACAAAAATTCCCTAACCGCTTAGAATCCACAGAACAAAAGAATCGTTTGTTTACATAACTAAGCTGTCACAATATCTGGTTTTGCATTTTGTAGGCAACATACCAGATAAAAATGTGAATTTACTCATGACTAGAGACTACTAACTATAACAACTATAAAAATGAGACTACTAATAACACTATTATAAATATTATTAAAATGTCCAAAAGCAAACAATCATAAGAATAGAGGAAAACAGGGAAAGATCATGTTCCTATTATGGTCAAAAACTTGCGATGAGGGGCACCTGGGTGCTCAGTCGGTTAAGCACCGACTCTTGATTTTGGCTCAGATCATGATCTCACGGTCCTGGGATCAAGCCAGTGTCTTTGGGCCCCTACTCAGCAGGGAGTCTGCGTGTCTCCCTCTCTCTCTGCCCCTACCTCCGCTTGTTCTCTTTCTCCCTCTCCAAAGTAAATAAATAGATATTTAAAAAAGAAAATAAAACCTGCAATGAGTCCTCATTCCCTTTAGAACAAAAGCCAAGATCTTTACAGTGGCCTACACCCATCTAATCCCTCCATCCAGCCCACTTTACCACTCTGAGCTCATCTCCCCTGGCTCTCTGATCTGGGCACTCATCTCCTCACTGTTCCTCAAGTATGCCAAGCATGCTCCTGCCTCAGGGCCTTTGCAAGGAGTGCTCTTGCTGTCTGGAAGTCTCTCCCTCAATGTATCCACTGGGCCATTTCCTCATTGTCTTCAAGATTTTGCTCTACAGTCACCTTTTCAATGAAGGAGGCTTACCCCGAAATAAGTGAACTATGTCATCTACCTAATACCTTTATTGTTTATTGTCTATCTCCCTCTGCTGGAACCAAGATAATGGATGAGGACTTTTTCCAATTGGCTCATAGATGGCTCCCAAGCAAATAGTACAGGACTTGAGACAGAGGAAATGCTGAATGATTATTTGTTGAATGACTGAAAAAGAAGTAATAACTTAACTATACAATAAGACAAAGTGACTCTGGGAAAATTCAAGAAATGCTGGTAGGATTTAATAATTTGTAAAAGCGACAGAAATGTTAAATACATCTGATTATTATTTCAACAGGAGAAAAGTGCTTTTCCAAACTGACATTTTAGAAAACTTCAGGAAGAGACAGCCTATATCTAGAAGGATTATCTACATTGGCTACTGAGTGTATTAAACATAATGTGACTTAAAAATGGTATTATAGGGCGCCTGGGTGGCTCAGACGGTTAAGCGTCTGCCTTTGGCTCAGGTCATGATCCCAGGGTCCTGGGATCGAGTCCTGCATCGGGCTCTCTGCTCCTTGGGAGCCTGCTTCTCCCTCTGCTTCTCTCTCTCTCTCTCTGTCTCTCATGAATAAATGGGTAAAATCTTAAAAAAAAAAAAACGGTATTATAGATTACTTTAGTACCTCAATATGTATTAAAATTATAATTAGAATCTTATCTTTAAAACAAATAATGACAATTCTTTTGTAATGTTGAATTTTGCTTGTATGGTTTTTTTTCAGGGACTCACTAGCTGCAGAGTTAATGAAAATATCTTGCCTAGCGCCTGACATTTCCTCCTCTTTATCCCCAGCTTTAGGGACAGTCTCCTTTCTGCCACAGATAAGTTTAGCAAGTGCAAAATCACAGCATTTGGTTGAGAAGGAGGAATATAAGCGTGAAGGAAGCTGATTTTGCAAAGCTGAAAAGACACATTTCGACCTCTGAGAACCTACTGAACCACCTCATTCCAAAGATGCTTTTTGGTATGATACTTAAATGTTGAGCTCCCCCCTGTGCCTGGGAGGAGGCATCCAACAATTTCTAGAAAAGCAGACTGGTATTTGGAAGCCTTCAGTAATGCGGAACAACTCACTACTGTGCTTCCCCACAGAAATAATTCTCAAAATACTACTTTATAAGAAGGAGTTCTCCCATTGGCTTGAAAAGAACAAAGATATTACTTAGCAGATTTCAGTGCAGCACCTAAAAAAAAGAAAGGGCTAACCAAACACAACAAAAGCTACATGAGAGTGGTTTTTAAGGCACATGTGTGTATAAGCTTGCTTCGTGAAAGAACTATGTTTGTCTTCTTCATCCCTGATTCTCATGAAGCACACACGCTAGGCTTTCATTAAATAGTTGTTGAATGCATGAATGAATGGTTCAAAAAAACAAAAAGAACCAATCACTGCTCCCTAGGTTTAGTTTAGTGTGGGACAATAGCTAAGTGCTGAGTACCTTTTCTTATAATTCTAAGCACACACGTTTACTTTCTTAAAAAATTATTAAACCCCATAAATGTTTCTTAAATTTTTTTCTTCATTGCTTACTTTTGCATTTCTGCATAACTTCTTTTATCTTTTTAATTAATTCAACAAATATTTGTTCATCCTTAGCCAAACTTCTACTTCAGAGACAATGAGAGAATAAATGCCTTGGAAATAGACATGTGGATCTAAATACTTATTCCACCGATCTCTAGCTAGGTGTCCTTGAGCAAGTTGCCTACCTCTCCCAGCCTCAGCAACTACTTCTGTAATCCAGAAACATACCCGTCTCAGTAGATTGTTTAAGGGCTAATTGACTTATCTGATAAGTGTTCATTGTCTTCCCTGCTTCCGTTTCATTTAAGAGGTGGGAAATTTAATGGCTGATGACCAATTCCAATTCAATCTCCCAGAAATTAGAAAAGGTCAGCCTGAGAGATCCCTTCTGATGGCACAGACTATGCTGTGTATCATCTAGATGCCACTTTGTTTTCCTCTGGGAATGCAGAAAGACTGCATTTCTCAGACCTCCTTGTAGTCAGTGGGCCATGCGGCCATTAGAATATAGTAGAAGTGACATTCAGGCTTAGCCTCTATAAAAATCTTCCAGTCCTGGCCCCTATCTGAATGCAGAGGATCCAACAGAACACTCCAAAGCCCTATGTGATGTTAGAGGCATGGAACAGGGCGCCTGGGTGGCTCAGTTGGTTAAGAGACTGCCTTCGGCTCAGGTCATGATCCCAGAGTCCTGGGATGGAGTCCCACATCAGGCTCCCAGCTCAGCGGGGAGCCTGCTTCTCCCTCTGACCCTCTCCCCTCTCATGCTGTTTCTCTCTCTCTCTCTCAAATAAATAAATAAATAAAATCTTAAAAAAAAAAAATAGAGGCATGGAACAGGAGCGTAAGGTCCTAAATTATCCTTCCACCCTCACCGATCTGCAATAAAGTATGATATGTAAGCAGTTCAATTTGGGAGTTGTTTTGTTTTGTTTTTACAGCAGTTAACCTATCTTGAATAATTCACCACACAAATTACCACCCAATCTAGAACTGAAAACCTGGAAGCAGATTAATAGTTACCAGTTCTTTCACTAGACTTCTTGAAAGATAAGACTAGGTCCTAATTTCCTGATATTCCACTCATCACCTAGCACAATACCCTAAATAAGTATATTTATAATATAAATGTTATATTTTTATTTATAAATATATAAAATATATTTATATTTATTAAACACATAAATATTTTAAATAAAGTCCATTCTCCATACTCTATTTTAATTTAAAATATAAACCTTATTTTCTGAAATCATTCCAATTCAGGACACAACCAAGATTTGATGACAATTAAAATGGCAATCAGAATGTGATCCCTGTTTTCCCAGGTCACTTGTAGGAGAAGGGCTATCATGAGAAGAAGGAAGTTATAGAGACAATCAAGTGTATAGATAAGAATCCTAGTGGTGCATTCAATGCCATCCCTACCAAAATACCATAGACATTTTTCACAGAGCTGGAACAAATAATCCTAAAATTTGTATGGAACCAGAAAAGACCCCAAATAGCCAGGGGAACGCTGAAAAAGAAAACCAAAGACAGAGGCATCACAATTCCGGACTTCAAGCTATATTACAAAGCTGTGATCATCAAGACAGCATGGTACTGGCACAAAAACAGACACATACAGCAATGGAAATGGACCCTCAACTCTATGGTCAACTAATCTTCAACAAAGCAGGAAAGAATATCCAATGGAAAAAAGATAGTCTCTTCAAAAAATGGTGCTGGGAAAATTGGACAGTCACATGCAGAAGAATGAAACTGGACCATTCTCTTACACCATACACAAAGATAGACTCAAAATGGATGAAAGACCTAAATGTGAGACAGCAATCCATCAAAATCCTAGAGGAGAACACAGGCAGCAACCTCTTCAACCTCGGCCGCAGCAACTTCTTGCAAGACATGTCTCTAAAGGCAAGGGAAACAAAAGCAAAAATGAACTATTGGGACTTCATCAAGATAAAAAGCTGCTGCACAGCAAAGGAAACAGTCGACAAAACTAAAAGGCAACCTATGGAATGAGAGAAGATATTTGCAAATCATATATTGGATTAAGGGCTGGTATCCAAGATCTATAAAGAACTTATCAAACTCAACACCCCAAAAACAAATAATCCAGTCAAGAAATGGGCAGGAGACATGAACAGACATTTCTCCAACGAAGACATCCAAATGGCTAACAGACACATGAAAAAATGCTCCACATCACTTGTCATCAGGGTACAAATCAAAACCACAATAAGACACCACCTTACACCAGTTAGGATGGCTAAAATTAATAAGACAGGAAACGACAAGTGTTGGTGAGGATGTGGAGAAAGGGGAACCCTCTTACACTGTTGGTGGGAATGCAAGCTGGTGCAGCCACTCTGAAAACAGTATGGAGGTTCCTCAAGAAGTTAAAAATAGAGCTAACCTACAATTCAGCAATTGCACTACTAGGTATTTACCCCAAAGATAGAGACGTAGTGAAACGAAGGGGCATCTGCACCCCAATGTTCATAGCAGCAATGTCCACAATAGCCAAACTATGAAAAGAGCCAAGATGTCCTTCAACAGATGAATGGATAAAGAAGATGTGGTTCATACATACAATGGAATATTACTCAGCCATCACAAAGGATGAATACCTACCATTTACATCGACATGGATGGAACTGTAGGGTATTATGCTAGGTAAAATAAGTCAGTCAGAGAAAGACAATTATCATATGGTGTCACCCATATGTGGAATATAAGAAACAGCACAGAGGATCACAGGGGAAAGGAGGGAAAATGGAATGGAAAGAAATCACAGAGGGAGACAAACCATGAGAGAGAGAGACTCTTGACTCTGGGAAATAAACTGAGGGCTAAGGAAGGGAAGAGGGGTGGGGGAATGGGGTATCTGGGTGATGGGTATTAAGGAGGGCACATGATGTGATGAGCACTGGGTGTTATATGCAACTGATGAATCACTGAACACTACATCTGAAACTGATGATATACTATGTGTTGGCTACTGAATTTAAATTAAAAAAAAAAAAAAAGAATCCTAGTGGTGTTTGAGTATTGAGCTCTGGATTATTCTTTCAAATCCTTAACACTTCTCGGTCTCACTCAGTCCTGCAGGGATCATTTTCTCCTTGGATTATATCCTCCAACCACTTCTGGTTTTGCTACTGTCACTTGCATTCTTTTCTCCTGGCAGCCATGCTTCTACCATCATTGTTGGCTCACTTTTTTAACTAATTCGCCTATCTCACCTTTGATAAATTCCTCTTTCCAGCATAAAAGCATCCATCCCCAAGTGTAAAAGTATTTGTCTGGCAACTAAAGAGCAAAACTGCTCTTTCAATTTTTACAGTCCCCTTCCTGGTGGAATGTGGGACACATTCACCCAGAGCTATGTTGGAGAGTATATATAAATTGATATTCTCAAAAACATTTCTCCCCTGTAACAAACCAGATCCTAAGCTTTAGGACCAGTTGTTAGCTATCTCCATCTGAGTTGCCTACCTATTTTCACCAGAAACTAGCAATCAATAATTGTCTTTCTTAATTGCTTAAGGTGCCTTAATCCCAGTGGCCTTGGGTGCCTGTTAATCATTCTCCACTATTTTTTACTGTAAACTTTGGTAAGTATAATGTATATTC
Source organism: Leptonychotes weddellii (assembly GCF_054177405.1). NCBI lineage: Eukaryota > Metazoa > Chordata > Mammalia > Carnivora > Phocidae > Leptonychotes > Leptonychotes weddellii. The sequence continues at coordinate 125,695,389 of NC_138370.1, read as the reverse complement.
AGAAAAGTACTCACAACAAAGTGTCCAGTTCAGTGAATCCATTCACTGTTGTTAGTTGGCTAGTTAATTAGCTTTCCCCAAAAGTCTTGGAGAAGGAGTCCTGATAACAGTCCCTGATACCCTAACATCTTTGATGTGAACAGAAAGATTCTCTCCACTCCTCTAGGGCTGCTCACACATACTCATATCCACATGCTTTTGCTACATAAATAATGAGTTAGAGTCATCATTGGTAATCTAAGTCATGAAGGAATTTTGAAGACTTGATATTTAGTTTATACCCTTGCACACATTGATTTTTATTAAGTAGCACTTCTTATTTGCATGAAAGCATCTCAGGGATAGAATACATATTAAGCCCGTGTACCACACTCCAAAGGACATATTTGTATGGTTCACTAGAGTCATATTTATAATGGACTCAAGACGACTCCAGAAATGGGGTGGGGTGGGGGAGGAACTGGCTTCAAATCAGACCAAGAAGTCCTTTCATGTCTTCATTCATAATTCACCATATGCTGTGCTTCCTTTCACCACTGCCTTTTAAAATCAAGAGATAAAGATACTGGATTTATAGCTAAATATAAATTTCCATATAGCCAAATCTTTCCTGCTTTCTCATTACCAAAAAATGGAAATTATTCCAAAAAGTGGCATTCCAATGTCTGTGTCTGTCCAATGTCTCTGAGGAAGACAACTGTACCCATATTTAATTCAGAGGAAAGTGGATGGTAAATAAACAAAAGAAAAGTATTCCATTTCTTTCTTGCAGCAAAACAGAACCAATCATTTCCTCTTTTTTAACCTTCCAATTTTGTATTTAATTAAAATTATCAGCCTTTTATTTTCCAAAACTACCCCTGAACATGGTCTATCCCAGCTGTAACCCTACAACTGTCCATCTATCTTCAGATAAAGCTATCATTCCTATTTAAAGAATGCTATGGAAATCCTTTTTTGCCCCATTCATTACTGAACAATATTTTATTCTTCATTTTTATTCTCTTGGTCCAATGAGCATACTCCCAAAACTGAAAGGATCAAACGATGATGAGAGTCTGAGATAGGCTTTATTTAGATCATTAGGTTTTTTTTCCTAGAATGTTTTTTACTCTGCACCATTTTTTCCCTTTAAATGTTTTTTTAATTTAATTAATTTAAATTAACAGACATTTCTCCAAAGAAGACATACAAATGGCTAACAGACACATGAACAATGCTCAACATCACTCGGCATCAGGGAAATACAAATCAAAACCGCAATGACATACTACCTCACACCTGTCAGAATGGCTAAAATTAACAACTCAGGAAACAAAAGATGCTGGTGAAGATGCAGAGGAAGGGGAACCCTCTTACACTGTTGGTAGGAATGCAAACTGGTGCAGCCACTGTGGAAAACAGCATGGAGTTTCCTCAAAAAGTTAAAAATAGAACTACCCTAAAGCCCAGCAATCGCACTACTAGGTATTTATCCAAAGGATACAAAAATAGTGATTTGAAGGGGCATATGCACCCCACTGTTTACAGCAGCAATGTCCACAATAGACAAACTATGGAAAGAGCTCAGATGTCCATCGACAGATGAATGGATAAAGAAGATGCAGTATATATACACAATGGAATATTACTCAGGCATCAAAAGGATGAAATCTTGCCATTTGCAACGACATGGATGGAACTAGAGGGTATTATGCTAAGCAAAATAAGTCAGTCAAAGACAAAAACCATATGATTTCAGTCATGTGGAATTTAAGAACAAAACAGATGAACATAGGGGAAGGGAAGGAAAAATAAAATAAGATAAAAACTGAGAGGGAGGCATGAGACTCTTAACTGTAGGGAACAAACTGATGGGTGCTGGAGGGGAGGTGGATGGGGGATGGGGTAACTGGGTGATGGGCATTAAGGAGGGCAATTGATGTAATGAGCAGTGGGTGTTACATGCAACTGAGGAATCACTAAATTCTATCCCTGAAACTAATAATACACTATATGTTAACTAAATTGAATTTAAATAAAAAATTAAGGGGCATCTGGGTGGCTCAGTTGGTTGAGCTTCTGACTCTTGATTTGGGCTAGGGTCATGATCTTGGGGTTGTGAGATCCAGCCTTCTACTTTACCTCTCCCTCTGCTTTTCCCCCCACTCCTGCGCTCACTCTTTCTCTTTCAAGTAAATAAATAAAATCATTTAAAAAATTTTAAAAAGTCTCAATTTTTTTTGCTCCCATTTAGATAACTACACTTTTTTAAAAAAATCATAGAACCTGATTTTTCACATATACAATCCCCTCCATACCACCACAACACTACCATAGTTGCTTTGTGGAGAACAGGTGTGCTGGGATTTCTTAACACATTCACACTGCTGCTGTAGGGTCTGAGAGTATGGGAGATATGAGAGTCTGGGACTCTAAATGACTGCCCTCCCCCAACACAAATATGAATACGTTGAAATTATTTAGACATTCTTAACACGTTTATTTCACTGCTCTTGAATCAAGTGAAGCCTCATCCCCCACTTTTTTTTTTTTATTATGTTCAGTTAGCCAGCATATAGAACGTTTTAATGAATTGTAAATTTTCATGAAAAAACAGAACTATCTCCTGACACGAGTAATCCTATTTCACTGTTATTTAGGTCAAATGATAAAACATGCCCAATGGGCCTAGAGTGATCTAGTAAAGCGCCAGATCATAGGAAAAGACAGTAGTATGCCCTGTGGGCAAGCAAGAAATATGAATCTATACGTGAGCAGGAAATCTGAGTCAGCACTCTTAAAACATGCAGCTGAATTTAATTCTCATCTGCCATATATATGTCTTTAAAATGTTATAATTATTATTTAAAAGTTTACAAAGCACAGATTTTTAGGGCAGTGACACTATTCTGTAAGAAACTGTAATAGTAGATACACGTCATTGTACATTTGCCCAAACCCACAGAATGTACAGCACCAAGAGTGGATCCTAATGTAGACTATAAAACTTTGGGTAACAATGATGTATCAGTGCAGGTTCATCAACTGCAAGAAACATGCCACTCTACTGTGGGATACTCATACTGGGGTAGGCTGTGAGTATGGGAGGACAGGGAGTACATCTACTTAAAAAAAAAGTTTTCTATCTGGATATTTTTTCACTTAATATTACATTACATGGAATAAACTACATTATGTCTTCTCGCTGCTCTCAAACTCTTCTCTAAATGGCTAAGGGATCACATTGTGATGGCTTCCAACATCCCTACAACTTTGGACAAATCACTGTTTCTTTTTTTTTTTTTTGTTAAGACTTTATTTACTTATTTGACAGAGAGACAGCGAGAGAGGGAACACAAGCAGGGGGAAAGGGAGAGGAAGAGGGAGAAGCAGGCTTCCCGCTGAGCAGGGAGCCGGATGTGGGGCTCCATCCCAGGACCCTGGGATCATGACCTGGGCCGAAGGCAGATGCTTAACGACTGAGCCACCCAGGCATCCCTGGAAAAATCACTGTTTCTGAATGTCTTATTTTAAAGAGATTTGTAGTCTTTTCTCACACATTTCCTGCACCTACACTTCTCCTCACTGCATGCAACTTGTCTCCATGAATTGTCACATTGCCTAAGAGTCAGAGATGAAATCAGCTTTTCTAAAACCTGCCTTTATTTTTAGCAACTTTTTTTGAGTCTGTATGAAAGAAAGAGTTGCAGAATTAGGTAATACTGGTCCCCTTCTCTCCAATCTTTTCACACCACCCAATCAATTCTACAAGCTCCTGTTAGAGATATCTTTTTAAAGAGCCCAAACCCACTCACTGTATTTTTTTGGTTGAAAACTTTGGCTGGCTCCCAGGTTTATGCTGGCATGCCATAAGCACCCTTCTCAATCTGACCTGCACTTACCTTTTCTCTTTGTCGTTCCCCCAATAGATCATGGCACTCTCCCACTTCCAACGATCACTTTTCCTCCTTCCACTTTCCCCTCTTCTGCCTGGAAGAAAGTGTTTATACATCCCTGCATTTCAACTTATCTTCTCAGTGAAACCCTCCTTAGCCCCCCAAGATAACAGCAATTAATGCAATCCCTCTTCTGGTTTTATCACCAGCATGAAACTTTGTTATTATTCACGTAGCTGTCTTTCCACTGGACTGTAAGAAGCTTGGGGCCAACTGACCTTAGTTATTTTTATATTCCCAACTTCTACCTGGGTGGCTGGCACTGAAATAGGTATCCTGAGAAGTCCAGGATTGTTTGATAAATGCATTCACATAATCAATACCTATGAGTAGTTCACCTGACCAAAGAGAGGAGCCAGAACTCTCTAATCTCATCTATGAAAGGAAGCAATAAGGGTTTTCCTTATTTCTGCTTGGTTGGTGAGAGTGTGTACATTTTACTTGTATTATAATTTTTCAAGGGACATAATTTAACCTCTTCTAATCAATTTAGTTTAGAAGAGCATATTTTCCCTTAGTCATGAAAATGCTACATAAGTTTGATTAATGATTATCCACAAATTCATCCATCTATTCAGTCACTCAAATAGTTTGTATCTTCCATGTGGAACAAATGAAATTCTTCTTTTTATCCATGAGTTTTATCTGGGAGACAGAGAACAAGACTATTAATATCAATCTCACAAGTAGAGTACAAAATGTCTCTGAAAATTCAAAATCTTACGAAAATTTTGATATCAGCCAAATCTAACTCTCATGAGTTCCACAAGAATCAGCCCCTGCAGTTCTCACTAAATAATGCTTTCCTTCGAAGGAAACAACAAATGTTGGAGAGGTTGTGGAGAAAGGGGAACCCTCTCACACTGTTGGTGGGAATGCAAGTTGGTACAGCCACTTTGGAAAACAGTGTGGAGGTTCCTCAAAAATCGAAAAATAGAGCTACCCTATGACCCAGCAATTGCACTCCTGGGTATTTACCCCAAAGACACAGATGTAGTGAAAAGAAGGGCCACATGCACCCCAATGTTCATAGCAGCAATGTCCGGAATAGCCAAACTGTGGAAAGAGCCAAGATGCCCTTCAACAGATGAATGGATAAAGAAGATGTGGTCCATATATACAATGGAATATTACTCAGCCATCAGAAAGGATGAATACCCAACTTTTACATCAACATGGATGGGACTGGAGGAGATTATGCTAAGTGAAATAAGTCAAGCACAGAAAGTCAATTATCATATGGTTTCACTTATTTGTGGAACATAAGGAATAGCATGGAGGACATTAGGAGAAGGAAGGGAAAAATGAGGGGGGGGGATTGGAGCGAGAGATGAACC
>NC_138370.1:125426261-125690014 GCF_054177405.1 Leptonychotes weddellii | reverse complement strand
GAGGGGGGATGGGTTAGCCCGGTGATGGGTATTAAGGAGGGCACGTACTGCATGGAGCACTGGGTGTTATATGAAAACAATGGATCATGGATCACCACATCAAAAACCCCAATGATGTATTGTATGGTGACTAACATAACATAATAAAATTAAAAAAATAATAATAATGCTTTCCTTCAGCAGCTTAAAGCCAACACCAGTCTAATGGGTTTCAGGAAAGAGTCGTGGTTTCAGAAAATGAGAAAATATGATGATATAGTGTTGAATGCTACCCATCCCTGCTGCCACTACTACCACTCACCAGTCCCCTTCTCATCTACTGTCACACACACACACACACGTCCTTACATCTCCCCTTTTGAGCAGGGCTGCTGACAGAGGCATATACAGATGCACAATTACTCTTACAGTAGTTTTTCAGGTATACTTACATAGCACGGAACCAGGCTAAATAGGGTCAGTCAGGTTCCAAAACTTTTCCTGACTTACAGGAACCTTAGTTTCTTAGGAACCCAGATGAAAAAGTTATCAGGTTGAAACATATGTCTGAGTTTTATGAGAAATTCATTGGGCTGGAAGTCACTGGACTTGAATTCTCATGTTGATTCTACCATGGTGATCTTAAAGCAAATTTCTACATTTCTAAATCTTAATTCACTCACCTACCATAGGACACAATTGTCCAGTCTGTATTTTTTGTATCAGGGTTTACAAACTCTTCAAGGTATATGGATATGTGCTAGATGCTACACAAAGGTGAAGGATAAATAGGGACCATTATACTTAATGGTAAGTAATTTTAAAAACTACTTTTATTAGAAAACAAGTAAAGATATAATTTGATATCAACTTAAAGTTGCAGAAATACGTAAATATAAAATAGTGAACTTCAAAGACATTATATATTATGCTCATTCTGAGTGGAACTTTCTCTGTGCCTCCATATATCTGCTGAATTGGCTCTTTTTCCTCTGCAATAGAAGTCCTCTAGTGAAAAATGATGGCAAAATACTGATACTCTCCAAAATCCTTTCTATATCTTTTCATCCTATGATTCTTCTGTATTAAATGGAAAACAGCAAGTTTGCCAGTTTGATTTAAACCCTAGTTATAGCTCACTATTAAAACATAATGCTTTGCATGGAGAGAAGGTAAAATCCCTGATTGAGGTATATCACAATCCTAGTCAAAAGTCCTTTCTTTGTGGTGGGGAAAGGAAGAAACAAGTACGATGCGAGGAGATTCTGGCAATTGTGCACTCCCACAGGTGAGGGAAGAAGTAGGAGTGAAAAGTAAAGAAAATGTGTAGAACTAGCCTGGAAACGTGGCTGGCAGTAAATGGATCTGTCTCAGGAGGAGCAGAGATGGCATGCTCCCTTCAGGAATGGTAAGAAAAGCAGACTTTAGTAAATATAGTCCAGATAGCTTCATTACTTTGGTTCCGGATGTCTGTGAGAAGGAAAGGCCTTGAAAGTTTAAATAAATACTTCATAGAGAGCTTCTTCAAATTATACCATCCCCTCTCTCCATATTTCATGTGTACAGATTAATATAATTATAAATCTTGGTGTAATATATCCAGTTTTCATGATGAATATGATGCTTTTGACTACTGCAACTAACCATAATCTATCCAGTTGACTCTAAAATCCTTGAAACCAAGGATGCATATCCCCACAGACAAATGTGGTATGTTCAGACAGTTTATCTTGACAGTCTCCACCAGCCAAGAAGAAAATGCCCCATTGTCATTCATTAGGACTTTTATAAAATGGGAACTTATCAGAAGAAACAAGTCTAAATCAAGCTCCACAAAATAAAAAACAAAATGCACTCTTGGAAGACACATTCATGGGAAAATATTTTCTGCCACTTTAATTTCTACTAGTGTTGTGATAATGGGGTTTGTACCAAAATACTAAACAAAGAAACAAGGAATCTTTACAGGTAGAACTGCAATTTAGCTGTATGTGCATCTGGCAACATGGTCATTTGTATATATTAAGAAGAGTGTGTGGAAAAATAATATACTGAATAGATTATCCGTGATTTATGAAAAGAAATCAATTATCTGCTACCAAATTTATAGGCTCAGCATATTCTGTGTGTCTTATTGCTTCACCTATTTATTAAAATAAAGATGAGAAAAGTAAAAACGGAAGATAATTTTTTTTATGGCAGAGATGGATGTTGTAAAATACCTGGTAAAATAATTAGAACAGATAAATTCATGAGCAAACTAGAAATTTCTCTTCTGTGCACATAGTTCTAATGCACCCGGAGAAGAAAACATTTCAAAGTCTTGGCTATAGTGTTTTCTGTGGAGAACAATAAAGTTCTGAAACCTTCACTGGTCTCTCCAAACAATTTGATCTTCAAAGCCCCGATATCATTTGGGTTCAGGTTTCCATAGAAACTGCCTTTATGTACCACCATGCCTGTTTCAGCTGGCCAAAGAACAGCTGCCAACAGGCCTTAGGTGTGAATACCAAGGGCTGGAAGCAACATATTTTCCATGGAGAAAGTCCATCTTTGGAATTCACTTTTTCAGTTGGTTTCACCAAGTTCAGGAATATTGGCCTTCAGGCCATAGAATAAAGCCCAATTACCTGATACTTATGGGAATATTTACTGGTAAAATAAACATCAAGTCACAATATTATTAAAATGAAATAAGTATCTTGGCTTAAATTCTCAAAATTCTTTGACTTCGTTTTGAATAGTTCCAAGCATGCTAACGTGTGTTGAAACTATAATTAAGTCCTCCGACTTCTCCATGAAAAATTCAAGACTGCCTAAATAATGAAGGTTCCTTTGCAAATGGAAGGGGATTTAGAACAACTGGCAATGAGTTATTAAAAAAATTAAGTTCTCAGGACTAGAACATTTATCTGTTTTGCACATCTGGAGAGCTAAAGTAGGAACACAGAAATTCCCATCAAGTGCACTGGTTCATGGAGATGCCCAGGGAAGGATCAACCCTTCTCCAACCCATGGAAGCAGAGTCTGCATTTCAGTTGGAGAATAGCCCACCATCTTTAGGAAACAGATTTTACTATGACCAAGCCTCAACTCAAACGTCGCCTCCTCAGAGGCCTTCCATATACATTATAGGTAAAGTAGTGCCCACATCAAAGTGACTCTCAACTGCTTTTTCATAGTAGAACTGGTAGAAGAATCAGAAAACTTGAAAGTAGGTCATCTGAGATTACACAGAAAGGAAGATGAATGAAAAAAATGAACAGAGCCTCTGACAGCTGTGGGAACTCTCAAGCTACCAATGTATGTACAATAGGAATCACAGAGGAAAGAATAGAATGTAAGGGGCAGAAAAAATGTGAAGAAATAGTGGCCAATAACTTCTCAAATTCAATTTTTAAAAAAAGTTGATCTAATGTTCAATTACTATTTGACAAGGGAGCCAAGAATAATCAATGGGGAAAGGATAGTCTCTTCCATAAATGGTGCTGGGAAACCAAACAGCCACAAGCAGAAAAATGAAATTGAGTGTCTTACAGCACTCAAAAAATTAACTTGAAATGAATTAAAGACATAAATTTAAGACCTGAAACTAAAACTCCTAGAAAAAAAACATAGGGAAAATCTCCTTGACATAAGTCTTGGATATGACAATGATTTCTTGGATATGACACCAAAAGCACAAGCAACAAAGGCAAAAATAAACAAGTGGGACTACATCAAACTAAAAAGCTTCTGCAAAGAAACCATCAACAAAGTGAAAGGGCAACCTATGGGATGGGAGAGACTATTTGCAAACCACATATCAGATAAGAAGTTAATATCCAGAATATACAAATAAATCATATAAATCAATAGCAAAAAGCAAACAATCTGATTAGAAAATGGGCAGAGGAACTGAATAGACATTTTTCCCAATGAAAGCACACAGATGGCCAACAAGTATGAAAAACTGATCAACATCACTCATCATCAGGGAAATGCAAATCACAACCACAATGAGATATCACCTCATTCCTGTTAGAATGGCTATCCTCAAGAAAATCCTTGGTGAGGATGTGAGGAAAAGAGAACCGTTGTGTACTGCTGGTGGAAATGTAAATTGGTCCCACCACTAAGGAAAACAGTGTGGAGGTTCCTCAAAAAATTAAAAATAGAACTACCATATGATCCAGCAATCCCACTCTGGGTCTATGTCCAAAGGAAATGAAAACAAGAAGAGATACTGCACTTCCGTGTTCATTGCAGCATTATTTATAGTAGCCAAGATATGGAAACAATCTAAGTGAACACTGATATATGAATGGATAAAGAAGATGTATTAAATATATAATTAAATATATTTATATGTGTATGTATTTATATGTTAAACATATTTAGTATATTTCTGTAATATATTAAATTTATTTATTAAATATATTTAATGATATATAAATATTATATTTATACATAATAAAATATTATTCAGCCATGAAAAAGAAGGAAATCCTTTCATTTGCAACATGAATGTTCCTTGAGGACATTAGCTAAGTGAAATAAGTCAGACACAAAAGAAAAATATTGTATGATGTACACGGAATCTAAAAAAGCTGAGCTTATAGAAACAGAGAGTAGAATGGTAGTTAACAGGGGCTGGGAGGTAGGGGAAATAGGGAGGTGCTGGTCAATGGGTACAAACTTAGAAGATGAATAAGTTCTGGGGATCTAATGCACAGCATTGTGATTCTATGATGTACACTTGAAAATTGCTGAAACGGTACATCTTAAATATTCTCACCACAAAAAAGAAATGATAATTATGTGACATGATGGAGGTGTTAGCTAACAATATGATGGTGATCATATTACAATATGTAAATACATCAAATCAATACATTATACACCTTAAAATTACACAATGTTATACGTCAATTATAGCTCAATAAATTTGGGGAAAATTAATCTACATATCCAACAAGCCCAAGAACTCCAAGTAGGATACACTCAAAGATCAAGTATTTTTTTTTTTTACTGCTGAATTTGCAGATCTTAAAACAGTGCCTTCTCTCAATAAATATAATATTTGTTGAATCAGTAAATGAATTCATTTTCATTTCACAAACGAAAAATCTGAAGCCCAGAGGAGCACAGTAATTTTCCCAAAGTCAAACAGTCGGTGATGAAGTCTGGTTTTAAACCCAGGCAGTCTGCCAACAAAACCCTCAATCTTAATCTCATGCTAGTCTACATCATGTACCAGCCCTTGTGGTGTTAAAATATTCAGAATATGTATCTTTTTGAAATCCATGTTGCAATTAAACATCTACTTTTGCCTCCCTTTGCTTCCATCTGAATATATTCATTCATAGATAATGAAATAAGGACAAATGAGTAGAGCCAATTTTAGTCTCAGATTGCCCCAATCCTGCCTCTCTGTGCTCTCATACCTAAATCACAAGGACAGGAAGGGCCTTACAATGAAAAGGAATTTTCCTGAAATTAGATAATTACTATGTATAAGTCCATGCTGATAAATCTCAAAATCTCAATGAAATAAAAGGTTGAGAGGGAAAATATATGTAATCAAATATCAAACAAGAAAAAATGAATAAGCTTTGAAGAAATTGAAAGGTATCACCTAATTATCTCCAGTAAAAGATTTTAGGACCAGATATTTTTACTGGTAAGTAATCCAGTTCATTTTATTAAGCTAGTATGACCAAAATAGCAAAGGTGACCAAAGAGAGTCCAAAATACAAGTTATAAATCAGTCTTACTTATATGGATTAGAAAAGGGCAAAATAAAAACAAAGTAAATTGATCAGGAGACTGAAGCAAACAACTAACATAATCGAATAACATTTAAAGAGTCCAATACTTGTTTAATATTAGAAAATCTATAAATCTTTCCTTAAACCTACAAGTCAAAGAACAAAATCATACAATCATCAGAAGATACTAACAAGGAATCTGAATGTCAGAAACCCATTCTTAAGGCAAAAAAAAGTAACTTAAAAACTAGAATTAGGGTGCCTGGGTGGCTCAGTCGGTTAAGCGTCTGCCTTTAGCTTAGGTCATGATCCTAGGGTCCTGGGATCCAGTCCCATTTTAGGCTCCCTGCTCAGCGGGGAGTCTGCTTCTCCCTCTCCCTCTGCCGCCCCCCCGCCCGCTCATGCTCATAGGCGCGCGTGCTTTCTCTCTCTCTCGCAAAAATAATTAAAAAAAAAAAAAGCCCTAGAACTAGAAGGAAATTAATGTGCAAATATTTTAAAATAATAACCTTATGTTAAACATATATTTAGAATCATTTCTATAAATAATAAATAAGCAAAGATATCTACCCACTATCACCCTTGATCTAGTAGAGCTATGCAAATGGAGAGGACAAATTATCATTATACTAGAAGATGAAATCAGAACTGTTTACATAAGGGTGCCTGGGTGGCTCAGTCAGTTAAATGTCTAACTATTGGTTTCAGCTCAGGTCATGATCTCAGGGTCATGAGATCAAGCCCTTGACTGGTCTGGGCTCAGCAGGGAGTCAGCTTGAGATTCTTTCCCCCTCCCTTTCCCTCCCTTTCCCTCCTGCTCTGCTCCTCCCCCGGCTCATGGGCAAGCATGTGTGCTCTCTCTCAAATAAATAAAACCTTAAAAAAATAAAAATAAATAAAATTGTTTACACAAAAGTGGTAGATAATTAATTGAAAATCTCAAATTTAGTATTCAAGTCTAAGATACAATATATATCCACATTTTCTTGTATACCAGAAAGTATGTTAGAAAAATGCAATAGAATATATATTCTACTGACAGTGCTATTAAACACATATAAAATATCTAGAAATACCCTAAAAATATGAGGAACTACATAAAAAAATGACATATTTTTTTAAAGATTTATGTATTTACTTTTAAAGAGCGAGAGAGAGAGAGTGGGGGAGGGGCAGAGGGAGAGGAAGAGAAACCCAAACAGACTCCCCTGCTGAGCCCAGAGCCTGAGGCAGGGGCTCCATCCCAGGACCCTGAGATCATGACCTGAGCCAAAACCAAGAGTCCGAAGCTTAACCTACTGAGCCACCCAGGTGCCTCAAAACATGACATATTTTTACTATAAAGTGTGAAAAAGAAGGAAGTGGAGGGAATAAGAGGAAAAGAAAAAATGGTGAGAGACATATTTTCTTTTTTTTTTAATTTACAATTAACATATAGTGTATTATTAGTTTCAGAGGTAGAGTTTTGTGATTCATCAGTTGCATAGAACACACAGTGCTCATCACATCACCTGCCCTCCTTAATGCCCACCATCCAGTTCCCCCAACCCCCCCCACCTCCCCTCCAGCAACCCTCAGTTTGTTTCCTAGAGTTAAGAGTCTCTTATGGTTTCTCTTTAATGGAAAAATGTAATTCTGAAAATACATCCATTCTCTGGCTAAAATCCAAGGTGTTTTCCAGGCCCTACAGGGCTGCACATGATCTGGCACTTGACTACATCTCTGACCTCATCACCACACCCATCACTCCCTCGGATCACATAAGCCTTCCTCCTGTTCCTCTGACCACCGGGCACCTGTGACCCCTCTGCCTGTGGCTACTCTTTTCCATGCACTCTCTCTCACTTTATTCAAATACCATCTCCTCACAGAAATGCTCTCGAACAACGTTACCTAATACCATCTCTGTAATTCTCTGTTTTGCCCTACTTTTTTGTTTGTCCCACCTCTCACCACCTGACATTGCGCTATATAGCTACTCCTGTTTTTGTCTATCATCTCTCTCCTTGAAGAGACTGGGAACCCCATGACGGCAGTGATTGCCTATCTTGTACACAATTGCATTCCAACCCCAGCACCTAGAATAAGAATGCCTGGCACAGTGAAGGACTCCATAAAAAGTTATCAAATGGAGTACTGAAAAATCCTAACTGGATAACATTACAAAATTATTCTAAGTTTAGCCTAGAATTATAAATAGACAAGAATGCAGAATAATTTTTTAATGCAGTAATAAAGGAGTCTTAACATTTATTTTAAAATCACAGTAATTGAGTCAATGTTGTACTGGGAAAGAGACAAACGAAGAGTCAAACAAAACTGACAAACCCAAAATGACCATAGTTCATAAAAGAACATAATATATCACAAAGGCAACATCATAAGACAAGAGGAAAAATTAATCATTCAACAAAGAATGTAAGGTATACTACTTCAACCTTTGAGAAAAAAAAGAGGCTATTCTATAAAATCTAATAAACTTCATGTTTTTAAAATGCTTTAAAATAAAACAATTAAATGGAAAAATATATGTAAATATTTTGCTGATATCTGGATGTGAATGATACTTGCTAGGATATCACAAAAAATATGAAAAAAATGGACATATAAAAATGTTAAGTTTATACCTATCAAAAATGCTATAGCCAATATGAAAAGACAACATAACGGAGAAAGAACTCTTGGCACAATTATGACAAAGGGCCATTATGCTTACCATATAAAACAATTTCACAAACCATCACAAAAAGCATTAAAGCTAATAGAAATATAATAGCCAACAGGCATATTAAATAGTACATTCTCAATGGTAACCAAAAAATATAAATTAAAACAATGTTTCTATCAAAATGCCTAAATAATAAATGCTAAAAGTCATTGTTAGTAAAGATACAGTGGGATAGTTCTCATACATTACTGAGAAAGGAAAATTGGTGAAAAATAATGGAAAGAAAATTTCCTGTTTAATAAGACCCAGTAATTCTACTCATAGAAGCCATTCCTAAAGAAACAAATGTGGACTGAGATTTATATCTGAAGTTTCTCATCACAACATTTTATATAACGGCAAAAATTTATAAACAAAACACAAGCTCCCCAAAAATATGGTGAAATCATTTATGGGACATTCACACAATGGGTGATTATACAGGTTTTGAAATCTGTTTTCAAGGAATATTTAGTAATATCTGCTAGCATTTATTATATATAAAGTTAAGTTAGGAGGAAGAGGAGGAGGAGGAGAAAATAATTCAAAATTACATATATATATAGTTATTACAGGATATTACAGCTGACTCACAGCTCAGATTCTGTAGATTACAAGAATTATGTTTCTCTCTCAACATAGCAATTGAATTTAGAGCTCTGGTCTGTTTGGTGGAGTTGAGTAGAACTATCTGCTTTTATAAATGTGTATGAAATAAAAGGTGCCTCCTGGTAAAAAATGACACGAATCCCAAAGCCATACTCTTGAGAGTCAAAGATATAAAAACTTGTCTGATGAACTAGGATGGGAGATATCTAAACCAAAGCCAGATGTCAACAAGATAAGCTGCTGCCCACAAGGAAACCCGCATAAGAAAGCTTAGGCCACAGATCACCAGAACTGAGACCTAGGGCCAAAGTCACTGAAGGGAATGTGGGTTTCAGGACCAGTGTGTACTTAATGCTGGAACCTGTTCCAACACAGACTCTCACCACCACTCCCCACCCGCCTCAGGCCCTCTGAGGACACCAGGTGGGAAATGTCTATCCAGCTCTAGCATTGTCCCTGACACGGAGTTAGTACTCAACAAACATTTTCCTTGAAGGAAAGAAAAAAATGAGTGAGTCAACGAATCAAGTAAATCGAAAATTGTCCACCTTAAGGCAGGCATTTTTGTTGTGGGCACCTCCATGAAGCAGGATGCTGAGAAGTATCCTCTTTCACACCTCAAAGTGTGGATCCGTAGATATTTTCACCAGGAGCAAGTAGGGTCTGAGGAACACCATGACAGTGGTGCCTCCACACTGAGGAAATGCCTGGGGGCAGCTGAGTTCCTGGCAGAATTCTCCTGGGTTTAGGGGGATGCAGCCTATGGCCCTCAGGGCTGCAGCTGCAGGTGAGCAACTAGGAGACAGAACTGAGGTAGGGGTGTGAGTGACCTGGGTGAGTTTCAGGACACTAGGGGGAAAAAACCACCCAGGGAAAAGCATGAACTTTTTGCTCCTCTGGTTGGTGGCCAAGCCATTGTTATTTGGATGTTTCAAAGACAGATTGTTTTATTTTGTGGACACAGACTTTTGTGAAATAAATTATTTAAATTATACAGTAATACACCTGTTTTGTAAAAACAAAAAGTCTAACGTAAACACACACAAGTATATACACATACACATACACTTATATCTCAACATAGAGAAAAACATTTCTGTATTTAAAACCTTTCAAGGACCTTGGATTTTGTAAATTGGGGGGAAAAAATAAAACACAGCTTTTCATTTATAAAAAGGGTGAATAGAAGGCAACAAACACTAAGATATTTTCCTGCAAAAGGAGCCGGAGAGGGGGCCAGTTTGATGGGCAGCACTGAGACTGCACAGCAGAGACTCTAGAGGCTTTTGGGGGCAGCAACAATAGCATCATTGCCGGGGGGCCGGGGGCACCAACTCGTCCTGACAACAACTGACTGAGATGCGCCCGTGGAAGGAAACCCAGGCCGACTCACAGAGCTAGTTTCTCACACAGTGGGTGAGGATGGAGCCTGATGTACGTTTTACCACTGTCATTGAGACCCTAGTTTCACTCTGATACGGTTGTGCCCTGGGGAGAAGGTTTTCAATTGCTTCTCCTTTAGGAGTTCTTAACCCTACAGAGAAAGGAAAGCAATGAAGACGTTAATGGTGTTAGACAATATAGGACTAAGTGGGGAATTAGGAACTGACCCCTAAATGCTGTAAGAATTTAGAAGAAAGTTCCCTAGAATCAAACAGCCAGAAAACATTTTCTTAAGGAGAAAGGAATTTAAACTTGGCTGTAAAGGATGGGCTGGAACCAAAGAAAATGAGAAAATTAGAGGTGAGAGGCAGAGGGCATTCCTGTGGCATGTTTATCCTATATCATTTCATGGAAGGCTCTAGAAAGGTTATCTTGAGAAGCAATGGTCAAGGTAACCAGTAAGTTCAATACTTGATATATAATGTATAGTCTAATCTCATAAGAGGACTATTTATTTTCCATGGAATATTATTGAAGCTCCAAAAGTCAACACACTAAAGATAAAATATCTGCCTAGAAAGGATGGACATTCTGAAGAAGAAAGGATGGACAGAGAGAAAAGGCGTAATTACAGGAAACCTGTGGTGCTGTGATTCTACTGGAGACAGAACCACCAAAATCTGACAGTATTGAACACCCCCTGGTGGTCATATTAGTAAAGACTGGCTACTTAGGAATTTTCACCCATTTTTCTATATGGGAAATGATTTCAAAAGATGAAATGGCATTCAATGACTTGATTCTCCTTCTCCTTCATTAATTTGCATACAAATGTGGCTCATCTAGATTTAGTTCCCTCCACCAGCACTGTTTGGTAATTCTAAAAGCCCCTCTTTTGACCAGAGCTATAGTAAAATGAAGAACAAGGGACAATTTGTAGATACATAGGCAATAATATCATTAATTCCAGATGGCAAGATGATACTGTTCTGTATGTTCTGTATTTCTAAAGAAAAGAACAAATACGAGGAAACTCAATGGTGTGGAAAATTTTGGCATTTAATGCTATTCACCCAGATCTCAGTCGTCGCTGTGAGACAGGCAAAGATTAAATAACCATGCAAAACACCTAGCAAAATCGCTGTCACAGGGCAAGTACTCAGTAAACATTATTCCTTTCCCTTGAATTCATACTGATGTATTTCTAAATAGGACTCAGAAACAAAATGGACCACACACACAAAAATGGTCTCTATGTGAGGTGATGGGTATGTTCATTATCTTGATTATGATAATCATTTCACATTGTGTATGCATATCAAATCATCATGTTGTCCACTTTAAATATACCCACTTCTATTTTTCAATTATACCTCTATGAAGCCAGGGAAGGAAAAAATGGAAAAGAAGCAAACAGGACAAGTAGAAAAGAGAAACAAGTTAGATTTCACAAAAATAAAAATGCCATTATGTCACAGAACTGAAAAGTTAATTATGGGGTCTATTTTCTGCCTGATATATACTGCCTCTTCTTAGCTTTTGTGTGTGTACTTCACTCAGCAAAAGTTGAAAAAAGAGAAAAATGGGGAGCCATCCAAGTTTCTATCTATTGAACTAATAAGAAAAACTCAGTTCTCTGCTACATGCAAGACATATGACCTTAAACAAATCACTTAATTTATTTGGACCTCAATTTCTCCATCCAAAAAATGAAGAGATTGTCCTAGATCAGTAGTTCTCCACTGCTGTTCATGGATTACCAACAAACTAAGAGGAGCTCATTTGTCCTTGGTAAAATGAACAATGCAGAGTTTTACATAAAGTTAAATTATTAAATTAAAAGATTGCCATCGATTCTGAGATTCAATCCTTCTTACCCACATGGTGTTAAAATATCCCTTCTTTTGGGGCACCTGGGTGGCTCAGGTAAGTTGAGCGTCTGACTCTTGATTTCAGCTCAGGTCATGATCTCAGGGTCATGATCTCAGGGTCCTGAGACTGAGCCCCAAGTCAAGCCCCATTTCAAACTATGTTGGGCTCCACACCCAGCCCGTCTACTTGGGATTCTCTCTCTCCTTTTCCCTCTGCCCCTCCCCAACCAGCTCGTGTTCTTTCTCATTCTCTTGTTCTCGCAAATAAATAAATAAATCTTAAAAAAAATCCTTCCATGAGGGCGTCTGGGTGGCTCAGTCGTTAAGCGTCTGCCTTCAGCTCAGGTCGTGATCCCAGGGTCCTGGGATTGAGTCCCACATCGGGCTCCCTCCTCGGCGGGAAGCCTGCTCTCCCTCTCCCACTCCCCCTGCTTGTATTCCCTCTCTCGCTATCTCTGTCTCTGTCAAATAAATAAATAAAATCTTTAAAAAAAAAAAATCCTTCCATGAAACAGTGGTGACATGATATTAGGGGTGGCTTTAATGTCCTTACTAAGTAAAACACTGCCAATCCTAAACTGACCCCCCAAATTTTGGGTCTATAAAATCACTGAAAATCCACTGAAATCAACTGAAAGAGTGGATATGGTAGAAAGACAGTGAAATCTGGAGACAGTTGACCAGGCTCTGTTAATTACAGACTTACGTGACCTTGTTTGTTTAATTATTCTAAGCCCAAGATGTGATTAGGCAGTCTGTGCTTGAAAGGTTATTGATCACAAAAACCAAAGATTTGAAAACTCCTTTCCTTGCTGATCTCTAAAGGTCCTTCCAGCTCTGCTTTCTAAAGTGACACATGGACATTCACCTTAGTTACACTGTAACACTAACAGAACCTCTGATCACATGATGTCAACTTAGAAAAAACACCTGAGTGATCAAATCAACCTCCCCAAGCTGCAGTGAAGAGGGCTAAAACATAAAGGGAGAGGAAAAGACTGGCTATCCATATGCATTACAAAGAAAGACAGTAAAATGCTAACAGAATGCCTACTGTGTATGCTCATTAGACAAATTTTATATGCGATATGTACATGAAAGAGTCATTTTATCACCCCTAAAAACATAAATTGCTAGTCATAAGTTTTAAAAATTCCAAACTTCCTCCTTGGGTTTCACCCCCTTATTTAGGTCAACTTTGTGAACTCTCTTTCCAAGGAGGGAAAAAACAAAGGATATTGGGAAAATGAGGACTGAATAATCACGTAGGGTACCCAAGCTCACTCGTTGGTCTTTAACACTGCCTCCCTACAGAGTTTGGAAAGTGGAACACACACATACACACACACACACACACACACACACACTCGTTCTCTCCCTCTCCCTCCCCCTCTCTCTCTTTCTCTCCTTTATAGTGTTCTTCCTCTGCCTGACATACAAAGCTACTGAATCCAAATACAGGTCACAGGCACCACCTAGAGGCATTAATCATAAGTCTCTCATTTCAGTGAACTCTGATACAAATCAGTTCAAAATGCAGGTGAGTTTCCTTCCAGTCACAGACTTGAAAATTAATCAAGTAAAGTGCTCTCATACCTAAATGCAGTCAAGGGGAGGGAGTAAGACCAAATGAAGAGGAGATGTGCAGATATACACATCCTGTCAAATTGTCAGACTTACTGTATCACCATCTTATTTATTAACACCTCTGTGGTTTCACTTGCTGCCTAGTTCACAAGAAAATGCATGACATAAAGGCCACAATTCTACCTCTGGGTGTCAAGGAGATCAAGAAACTGAAACCACAAGGCTTAACTCAATAAACAACATGCCCTTTTAATAATGAAAATATGTCTGCAATAAATGATACTAGATCCTGTCGGTTACCATTGCTATCAGGGACAAGGAATGCATTTCCAGAAAGTTCAGCCTTCACGTGTTGGCTTTATCTCATTAGCAATAACCAAATATCTGGGTGATGTTTTAAATTAACCATCTGCACATCTTACCTATGTAGCATTAACTGGAATAAATAAATAGGTGTCCCAAGTTCAAAGGCCTATCTATAACCAAAGTATCACAGATCACCAGGCAAAGTTAAGGGAGAGTTGAAACTAATGAGGAGCTATTAGCTTCCGATGCGTAATTGAGTCTGCAGTTCAGAAATATGTTTGACAAATACCTTGGACTTCCAGGATACCAGCAAACTAATTTAAAGCTGAGGCAGCTCAGATGGGCAAAAATTATGTTGGCAAGGGACAATGGAGTCCCCGGTTCTAGTCCCATCTTTGTCACGATGTAGCTGTGGGATCTAAGGCTATTCATTTACCTCCTCAGTTTTTCTCATATATAAAATAAAGAGGATGTTTATTATGAATTGTAAAACTCTATAAGCATAAAAAATTGTTCATTATAATTCAAAAGTCTTAGGTATAAAAAAGCTTAGACAAAAACACCTACCCTTTTTTGGCATTGATGCTTTGTTCCTACAAATCACTAGTGGGCAGTGTTGGGCTATCTGCCTAAGACACCCACAAGGTGAGCAATGAGATTTCTCTAGCACTGAAGAATAACTTCTGCAATATTTTTCTCAGCACTGTCTGCAGCCCACCTACCCACGGCTGCAATCGCTACCCTGTGTTTGCTATATACATACACCAACCAAAATTTAAAGAATAAAAGGCTCAACATTAGAATTTGGTTTTTTTTCCACCGTAAGTTGATCATTAGTCTCCACTCCACTCTACTATTTTTAGTTCCTTCTTTAATTAATCACTTCAATTATTATATCAATTCATTAAAACCACAAGTGTTCAAGAAATAATTAGTATCTTATTTAATGATCTAGAGCAATTATATAGGTTCTTGCTTTATCCAAATAGATGTGTTTCTGAAAAGATGGGTGTAACACTTTTTATGATGACAAAAGTAATACATTTCACTCAGTAAATTTTAACTTCATGGAAAAGGCTATATAAATCCAACCAAATCTTAACATTTTGAAAATACTTTATGTTTTGTGGTTTTTCCTTTGTATAAGCATTTAACTTTTGCTTTTAAAGAATCTCTGCACATATTGTTCTATAATGTGCTTTTCCCCCATTAATTATGTCATGAATATTTCCATGACATTATCTTTTCCATCAGCCTTGTTAGTGTCTGCACAGTATTACATTATGGAGATAGAAAAAAAAACTGAGTCAACTGCCTTTTTGTAAACTTAAGATATTTCTAATTTCACAACACAGAAATGAATATCCTTACTGATAAGCCTCTGATACATCTTTGCCATCTGAGCATAACTGTAGGTTTAAAAACTGGGCAACAATTCCAGTCATTTCAAAGTTCAGATGTCCTTGTCTCAGACAGACTGCTTTAAGTAGATTCCTGAATATTTGAAGAAGCCTGGTGGTGACAGTTTTCTAATCTTGACTTACACCAACTCAGATGCTCTCTTAGTCCATTCTGCTGCTATAACAGAATACATGGACTGGGTGGCTTATAAACAATACAAATTTATTTCTCACAGTTCTGGAGGCTGGGAAATTCAAGATTAGATGAGGCACCAAGAGATTCCGTGCCTGGTGAGAGCCTACTTCCTGGTTCCCAGACAGCTGTCTTCTTGCCATGTCCACACACAAAGTAAAGCTGTGTCTTGAGTGGCCAGCTACACCCAAGAGGCACAAGGAGCACTCTCTGTAGAAGACTTGTTATTGACACCCTCTACCTTATAGCATATCTTTTCCTCACAATTACTGGAAGGTTCTACAATAACAGAAGCTAGCAGAGAAAGTTAAGTCAAAGGCAAGAACACAACCAAGAATAACCAAATAGTTAAGAAAATCACACCCTAAAATATAAGCATCAACTTAAATATGCAGAACTAACTCCTGAGGGGAAAAAACAATACAACAAACTGAGAGTGGTTTTTAAAGGATAATTAATATCTTCAGAAGCATTAATAAAAGAGGTATCACATCCATGTAGCAAAATAGGCTGTTGTAAAAACTGGTTAGAATAATTAAAATTTAAAATACTGAACTGAAATAAAACACAGTAGATGCGCCTGAAGAACAGACACAGCTGAAGAACAAATTAGTAAACCAGAGCACAAATCCAAAGGTCAAAGTGATGAAAAGTGGGAGGGAATGAAGAATGAGAGAGTGGAGGCAACTGGTAAGAATGACTTATAAATAAAAGGACTCTGAGTGGGAGAAGAGAGATGGAAGGAGAGAGAGAATGACATGGAAATACTGAGAGGTGCAGAATTAAGGAGTGTTGGATGATGGAGGAGCACCATAAAGTTAAGCAGAGCAGTGAGGTCCCTGCTGGAGGAATAACTAATGATAAGCAAAAATAGGTAACAAAAAAGACTTATGTTTTAGAGTACAGGAGAGAAAGAGGGGGAAAGATAGAGGATATGAAGTTTGTAAATTGGCGTCAGGAAGTTGTGGAAACGAACATATACCACCTTGTTTTTTTTAACATAGTGAGATGGGTTTTTGGGGCGCCTGAGTGGCGCAGTTGGTTGAGCATCCAACTCTTGGTTTCGGCTCAGGTCATGGTCTCCCAGTCGTGGGATCAAGCTCCGCGTGGGCTCTGGGCTCAATGCAGAGTCTGCTTCAGGTTCTTTCTCCCTTTCCCCCTTCCACCCCTACCCCTCCCCGCTCATGCTCTCTTCTCAAATGAATAAATAAAAATCTTAAAAAAAAAACAAAACAACAAAACCCATAGTGAGATGAGTTTTTCTTCCACCCACCCCTACTTCCTGGAAGCTGAAGGTTTCTACACCTAGGTGATAGAATGGTGGCTGTCTGGTGGGCAGAGGACAGTCTCTTAACATAAGATGTAAGAGAAAAGGGATGTGCTGACAGGAGTTAAATGTCTATAACATAAAGTGTCAGATGTTTTTAAAATTTATATTCTACTTTCAGGTCAGACTAGCACTTTTACCTACCTCTCCTATCTTCTGTCCAGCACAGAAATCTTGTGGAACAGAAAAGGACACCTATTTCAGGGGCACCCAGAGCAGAGTAGGCTGGGATTGGGATGAAAGAGAAGTAGTTAATGAGGATCAAGGTCTATGGGGATAGCTCAAGAAGGAGAGTCCAGAAGAGAGACCCTATAGCCACCTCCTAGAGTTTATAAGTGAAAGCTTACTTACGTGAATGCAGAATGAAATGAGTAAAATAAAGCCATTCCTAAATTCTCACCCCCTATGGATATTATATGGGTTAAAATATAGTGCAAACCTAAACTAAGAACGGAATGGACTTCCTTTGCAACTCTGTTATGTGTTTTTCCAGCTGAGAAAGAGGTAGGGCATGCTTTCCTTCATCAATTAACAGCAATTAACATTTAATTTCCTTCATCAATTAAATGCCTGCATTTCTCCAGTGAAAAAAAACCGTATGTTGGAACAAATGCCTTTCTTTTAACAATTTCACCTTACCATCACAGTCCTCCACCCCCAAGATAATAGGCAGAGAGACCGAGTTATAGTTCACGGCATCCCAGAGGGGTGTCTCCAGGGGCATTTTGAGTGTCCAGTTGTACCTGAATCAAATAATAAAAAGGAACTGAGCTAAGAGATAATCCACCATGTCAGCCAAAATATTAGCAAAATGGTACCAAGAGAAGTGGCTCCAGAATAAAGTGGTTTGGGGGTTTAGAATTTTCAGACAGAGGGAGAGAGAAATAGTATATCATTTATGATCTGGTCACTGGAACCAGTAAGTGAGTATATAAATTGAGAAGACTGGAACCATGCCTTATGCAAACCCAATACTGAGTTTTCTTGCAATATATGGAAAGTAGTATATAGAGCCTCATTATCAGACTAATAATTTGTTTTTGAAATCTGGATCACTTCTGGAAAGAGAAGATCCATCCACACAACTTGACCAGGGGATAGAAATGCAGTGATTATACCAGAACCAATGTGATGGCCTGTGACCGTCAGGGGAAGAGGTAAGGTTGCTTATGTTGTATGCTACTAGATAGAGAAAGCTAAAGGTATTTGTCAGGAGCACAAAATAGTTCTCAGATGGGCTAAATCTAAACTATGGGCTGTGGTAAGAATAAGGAGTAAGAATAAAATATATCAGAACTATAAACAGAAGAGGGCTATGAAACATTGGCAGCTTCTGCCTTCAAAGTTATATGTGGGTTAAATGCCACAAATGTATTGGCCTTGATGAGCAATGGACTGGTGGCCTTCATACAAGACTAAAGAATATTGAGAAATTTCATACCACCTGATCACTCAGCAAGAGAGGACAAAGAGACTGCTAATTAGATCATGAGACTATAAATATATAAACACACACACACACACACGTATGTATATGCATGCTGCAGAGCAGCTAAGAAGCATGCTGGATTCATTCCTTCCCCAAACTCCATGCATATGGTTTAGGTTGGACTTACCCCAACCCTGGCTCTGGGAGCGCACATAACCCATATCTGAGCAGTGTACTATCCTAACACTCCCACACCAAGGTTTGACCAGTTGCTTCAGGGATGGGCAATCATCAAAAGCTGTATTTGTTTCCTATCGCTGTTGTAAGAAATTACCACAAACTTAGTGACTTAGAAAAGAAGTTATTATTTTATAGTTCTGAAGATCATTATCTATAATGGTTCCTCAGGTCTGTGTTCTTCTGGAGTCTCTAGGAGGGAGTGTGTTTTCTTGCCTTTTCCAGCTTCTAGAGGCCACTTGCATTCCTTGATTCATGGCCCCCTTCTTCCATCTTCAAAGCTAGCATCTTTTCTCTTCTCTGACCTCCTGCCTCCCTCCTGGGACTATTTCAGGCCCATCTGGATACTCCAGGATCATTACCCATCTTATGAGCCGTAACTTAATCACACCTTCAAAATTCCTTTTGCCATGTAAGATAACATATTCACAGGTTCTAGAAATGGGGACATGGATATCTTTGGGAAGCCATTATTCCACCTACTATGCAAGCCTATCAAAGTCTTTCCTAGAACATTTTCTAGAAGTATAAAAAGCACTAACTGAAGAGATATCATGAGCCTAGAGCTACTAGTGCCCGTATTTTCCATTTGAGATTCAAGAATCAGGCCAACCAAAGGGAAAGTAAAGTTGAAAGATAAAGGAAAATAGTCCTGAGAATACTGTTTAAGCTCCCAGGACCACCCATGCCGAAAACCAACATTACCTATAGACTCTATAACTACATGAATATTCCCTTTTTGCCGAAGTTAGATTGAATTAGGCTGCTATCCATTATAATAAGAAGAGGCTTTGTGATCGAACTAATGGAAAAGTAAATGATCAATTAGAATTTATCCATCATCATTTATCCACCACTGAATCTGATATGTGTTAAAGAGAAAGAACATTAGTAATACGAAGTCCCTCCACTTTTTAGGGAGTATCCTAGAAAAAAACTGTTTCATTAGAAAAAATTGCTGACTTAAAAACCATATTAATAATGCATTAATGTCAGAGTATTTAGATTTTGGAGGCCTGCAAAATTAAGATATATGTAGAATATGGCATATGACAAATTGGCTAAAATCGATTAGTATTTCATGTTGGGAATTCAAAATGCTCTAACTGCTGAGCCAGGTGCTCAATGGTGGTGGCGGGGATGTTAGTAGTGGCATTTGTGGTGATTGGTGGTAGCGGCATTTCTAAACTTAAGGAATGGGTCTTTTCCCAGAGGACTCATCCTATTGTTATGGGAAACACTGGGACACTCAGCTATTACCATATGACAATTCCTTCCTCGCATGGAAATTAAATGAGCTGGTAGACTGTGAACACGGTTTCTTGTTCTTCAACAATATACTACAGGAATATGTATGTCCCTGCCAGAGGTACCTATGCTACAAGGAAAGGGAATATATAATGCTTGCAAAAATATTATGAAATAGCCTTCTTTTTATCTGTAAAACATTTTTGTTTTCTTTTATGTTAAAAATAGTCCAAGAGACCCTGAAGAACTGAGAAGTTTCCACTGAGTCCCTGCCACTATTCTTCTCTACTCCCTCCTACACAATGACTTAACCCCTCACTGTTCCCCACTCCTCTTGATCAAATCCAAATTGCCCAAACCATGGCTACTATTCTACAGACTATTCCTCCCTCTTAGGAGAACATCTTTGCCTAGTTCTCAGAACTACCTAATTGTCAAGTGCCCCTTCCTGTAAACCTCAATAAAAAGTTTATGCCCTGTCCCCTCCCCCCAAGTTAGAATGTTCTTCTTAGGCCCAGCATTTTCGAATCAAGATTTATGCTAATGGTGCTCTCTGCTTGGTTACTGTCTACAAGAGAAGGAGAGGGGAAAACCTTTTTGCTTCAGGATACTGAATAAGGTAAGAACATTTTGACTTAATATCTCCCCAGGTCTATTCTTTCTTTCTGAAAGAAAGCAAGAAGGAACACTTTCTTCCAGCAGCACACAAAGGACTGACTGATGGTGGCAGGCCTGAGACCTGACCCTTCAGACCAACTGAACTGACACCATTTTAGACCTGTTTGAAGACGCCTGCCTTAGACAGAGGGCAGTATGCATTTAGTATCTGAACATACCTGCAAATAAAAGAATAACCCTATAGACCAATCAACAGAAGTCTTATGGAAAGAAAAGAAACTTAAAATAAAATAAAGGTCTAGCTCAGAAAAAAAGTGCTAACCCTACTTAAGGTGGAACAAAAACACCAAATCTCGAAGTTGTATCTCTTTTAGCAGCTGAGCTAGAGAGAGTGCTTGGGGATATAAATTCCATGGACATAATGGTATATCTAAACAATCTCATTATATTTGGTAAGTCTTTGGAAGAACAAGAGGAGACTCTAAGCAGTAGACCACCTTCAAGAGGCAAATCTGAAACTTTCCCATAGTGGTTGTCAATTACACCATTGCCCTGTGAAGTATGTGGGGCAGCATGATCTCAGCCAAGGACAAACACAGTCCCTTAGACCTCTGTTCAAACACTGGCCCTGTCCCATTCACTTTAGAGAACTAGAGATATTACATCTGGAAGTTACAGGTGGGTTTTTTTATTTTTTCTTCAAGAATTTGGATTTCTAATTTCTCTATTTTGACTTGAGGTTACCCTTTCGCCTTGTCTTCTCTCTCCTGATGACCCCTGAAGGCCATGGGCACTGGAGGAGGAGTGGAGTCACTCTATCCTGGTCCTGTTGGGGGAGGAAGCCTGAAGGCAAGCATTCTGTGTGTAAGTAGGGGAGCAAATGAACACTGTGAGCTCATGTAGGAATGAGTCTTCAGGCCAAAGAGAACTGACCATTTTGACTAGGATGTGACTCCTGCAGCCAATATATTATATATAGATGATACCTGTCACTCAGGTGTAGCACCAGATATGGCAAGACAGATTATGGCATTTGTACATTACAGACATAAAAAATAACTGACCACTGGAAGCTCATTATACATGTGGTAGAATGGGGCAGTCTCCCTGAGATGGACGGCATCAGAGATCAAGGTCAGGATTATCTTGGTAATAAGGCATTTTAATAACCTCCTGCCCAAGGAAGAGAACACACCAGTGCAGTAAGGCACTGACATTAACATCCAACACAAAAATTGGAGGGATTACTCTAAATAAAAAAGCTGCCCTGCTCTCCCTACCACCACCATTATAAGTAAACAGGGGGCTAAAGATAGAAAAAGGGAGAAGATAGAGATGGAGGGACTCCTTGCATCTAGAGAGTGTGGGATTATCTACCACTGTGGTGTGGAAGATAGAGAAGCATGTTCATCTCCACAGATCTGAATCAAAAAGTGCTCGGACCTGAAGAACAAGATCAATAAATGTGACTAAGCATTTTGAGATGGGAGGATTAAAATGTGAATAAGCATTTTGAGATGGGAGGATTATCCTGGATTATCAGGGTGGCCACATATAATCACAAGAGTCCTTATAAGAGGGAGGCAGGGGTGCCGGGGTGGCTCAGTCATTAAGTGGCTGCTTTCAGCTCAGGTCATGATCCCAGGGTCCTGGGATGGAACCCCGAGTCAGGCTCCCTGCTCAGCAGGGAGACTGCTTCTCCTTCTCCCTTTGCCTGCCGCTTCCCCTGCTTGTGCTCCGTCAAATAAATAAATAAAATCTTTAAAAAAAAAATAAGGGGGGGGCGCCTGGGTGGCTCAGTCTAGTTAAGTGTCTGCCTTCAGCTCAGGTCATGATCCCAGGGTCCTGGGATCGAGCCCTGCATCGGGCTCCCTGCTCAGCAGGAGGCCTGCTTCTCCCTCTCCCACTCCCCCTGCTTGTGTTCCCTCTTTCGCTGTGTCTCTCTCTGTCAAATAAAAAATAAATAAATAAATAATAAAAAAAATTTAAAAAAAATAAGAGGGAGGCAGGAGGGTGAGAGTGAAAGGAGATGCAACAACAGAAAGAAAGGACAGAGTGAGGCAGGTCAGGAGCCAAGGAAACTTCAGAAGCTGGAAAACTTAAGAAACCAGATTCTTGCCTACGGTCTCCAGAATGAACACAGCCCTATGGAACCCTCGTCAGATCTCTGACCTCAAGAACTTGTCAGATAATAAATTTGTATGTTTTCAAGTCACTAAGTTTATGGTAATATGCTACAGCAGCAATAGGAAAGTAATGAATGGTTGCAATTTCAAATTTTAGAATTTTGGCCACTCTATCTCTTATGGGGGTAGACTGTGGGGTCTCTCAGTCTCAGCTTTTCAAGATGGTGTTATTTTGTCTCTTCTCTTCTTACGTAAACCTTCTCTGCTACCCTTGTTTTCTAAGTAACATCCTAGCTGTATAATGCCTGTGGGTTTAGGTTGGTGTGATAGCTGGTCTAGCATGAACCACTTACCCAATTGACCTGGTCTCTTCATATCTCTTAGGTCAAATTTTAGAGAGATCTGATGGTCCTACTTGGGCTACATGAACAACCCAGATCCAGTTATCTATGGCCTGCAGAGTACAAATTGTCATCACCTGGTGAAAAGCTACTCTATCTTCCATGTCACAGTGGTAGATAATCCCGCACTCTCCAGATGAAAGGAGTCCCTCCATCTCTGTCTCCTCCCTTTCTCTATCTTTAGCCCCCAGTTTGCTTACAATGGTGGTGGTAGGGAGAGAAGGGCAGCTTTTTTATTTAGAGTAATCCCTCCGATTTTTGTGTGGGATGTTAATGTCAGTGCCTTAGGCAGGGTGTGTAGACAAAAACAGTTCAAAATTCTGTGCTCTGAGCTCAAAGAAAACCCTGCCCCTCCCCTTTAGGTGATCTCATCCCATCTTGTATGAAGACTAAATACCGGCAGGATTCTGTTATCCTTAGAAGGAACAGAATAATTTATACAGATTAAGCCTCAGGACCATCCCTGAGGATTTACCAGATTCTTATCCCCTATTCATTCAAATGTAGGCATGTCCCTTAAATACATCTCAATCAATCCAAATGCCTTCATACAACTAATCTGACCAATGAGAATCCATTTTAAATAATCCATTGTCTGAGCAAAATGCCAATTTCATCAACTAAAACCCTATGATATTATGATAAAATAAGAAACACATATTTGGTCTTCATCCATGATTCCTGGCACACAGTTTCTAAAATTGTTGTAATTTTTTTTAAAAGATTTTATTTATTTATTTGACAGAGTGAGACACAGCGAGAGAGAGAACACAAGCAGGGGGAGTGGGAGAGGGAGAAGCAGACCCCCCGCTGAGCAGGGAGCCCTATATGGGGCTCGATCCCAGGACCCTGAGATCATGACCTGAGCAGAAGATGCTTAAGGACTGAGCCACCCAGGCACCCCGCTCATTGTAATTTCTTAAGTGAAAAGTGATAGAAGCATCTTTTGTTACATTTGGCCTTCTGTGCTCCTGAAACAGCTCTTAAAGGAACTGAGTTTGTTATTCATAATAAAAAGGCCCTTTTGACCACACCTAAATGTATATTAATGAGGCAATTTTTGAATGCCCCCCTTGGGGTGCCTGGGTGGCTCAGTTGGTTAAGTGTCTGCCTTCGGCTCAGGTCATGATCCCAGGGTCCTGGAATTGAGCCCCCGCATTGGGCCCCCTGCTCAGTGGGAAGCCTGCTTCTCCCTCTCCCTCTGCCTGCCGCTCTGCCTACTTGTCCTTGCGCTCTGTCAAATAAGTAAATAAAATCTTAAAAAAAAAAAAAAAAGGAAAGCCCCTCCTTGATAACCACAGAATGGGGGCTGGTTGCCATGGAACCAACAAGGTAACCAGAAACTTGGAACTTTCAGCCCCATCCCTTAACCTCACAGGAGGGCAGGGCTGGAGATTGAATTCAATCACCAATGAGTGGTCAGTGATTTAATCAATGGTGCCTACATAATGATGTCTCCATACTGAGCATGGAAGCTCTGTGCACCCTGTCCCATACATTGCTCTATCCATCTTTTCCTGAGTTGTACCCTTTATTATAAATGGATAATACTAAGTGCTTGCCTGAGTTTTGTGAGCCATTTTAGCATATTATGGAACCCAAGGCAGAGGCTATGGAAACCCTCGATTTGCAACCAAGTCAGACAGAAGCTGTGGGTAACCTGAAGATCCACTACTTGAGACTGGTGTCTGAGGAGGGGCAGCAGTCTTATGGGACTGAGCTCTTAACCTGTGCAATCTGACACTAACTCGAGGAAGTGTTGGAACTGAACTGTAGGACACCCAATTGGTGCAGAGAACTGCGAGAATTGCTTGTTGTGGGGAAAAAATACACATATTTGGGGGCTAGAAGCATTCTGCGGGTAGTAGAGAGAAGCAGAATTTTCTGTTAGTTGGAATTTTTCTTTTAAAACCATTCTGCTATAATGAGCTGTCCCATTTTAAATTTTCTATTTTTCTAACCATTACTTTCCTGTAAACTGGGAATACCGTGATGCCTGGTAATGTCAACATATACTGTATACTTTTAGCACAGTGATAGTATCACTGCATAATAAACACAATGTTTGCCATCTAATTTGATACCATAATCCACACTGTACTGTGCCTTAAATGCATGACATCTGAAGTCTACGTTTCTTATTTTGACTGAATATGAACTGGTTAAAATAATAAATAAAATGTCAGAGTAGGGCGGTACACACAGCACTCTAAATGCTGTGGAATAAAAGCTGCATCACTGAAACTGGAGTGAGCTGAGCAGAGTGACAACCAGTCAGCTCTGCAGCTGAAGGGTGAAAGCCACAGAAATATGTTAACAAATAAGCACAGCTGTATTCCAATAAAACTTTATTTATAGATACTGAAATATGAATTTCATATCATTCTTGTACGTCACAAATTACTCTTTTGATTTTTTCAAGTATTTAAAAATGTAAAAACCATTCTTAGCTTTTAAGCTGTACAAGAAATGGCGGTGAGGTGGATTTGGCCCCAGTGTCATAATTTGAGGACCCCTGATTTAAACTATCATATGAATATCATACCCTAGACACAGGTTGAAGTATAGTAAATTTTCATTACACATGGTAGTATTGTTCTGTAAAGCCACTGGGAACACTGAATTCGTGACTACTGTACTAACGCAGGAGGCAAAGGAGGCTTGGGCAAGTCAATCAAAGTAAAGCCATTTTGGTTTTTAAGCTGACCCTTAACCTAAAAGTCAGCAGGTCATAAAAAGAGTCATGAGATCCAACTCATTGAAGACCACAAGACCCCACTCCCTCTGACAGTAAAAGTCATAAAAGCTGGACATTCTTAAAATTGCTCCCTGTGGGTAATTCCACAACCCAAAGACACTGGAAAAACCAACCACCCAATGTAAGTGATAAACCCAAAGTTAAAGAGTAAGTCCCTCCTATCCAGTTAGCTAATTTTAAAAAAACTTATAAAACCCTTCATTAGAGGGGCACCAGGGTGGTTCAGTTGTTAAGTGTCTGCCTTCAGCTCAGGTCGTGATCCAAGGGTCCCAGGATCGAGCCCCGCATCGGGCTCCCTGCTCCACAGGAAACCTGCTTCTCCTACTCCCCCTGCTTGTGTTCCTGCTCTCGCTATCTCTCTGTCAAATAAATAAATAAAATCTTAAAAAAAAAAAAACCTTCATTAGAGGCAAAGGGGGGGTGTCCTCTTCCTCACCTGGGAGGACAGAACAACTTTGTCTGTGAAGCAGCTCCTTTCTTACTTTTATATATTTAATAAATCCTTGTCCCTTTCTCCAAATGGCTTGTTCTTGAATTCTTTTTTGTGCAAAGCCAAGAACCCTCTTGGAGAGGGGCCTGAGGCCCTCTCAGGGCCTTGCCCATCCAGCATCAATACAGTTGTTCCTAAAGGAAACACAGGGTTAGGTTCCTGTAAGCCTGTGTTCGTAACATTTTCATCAACCAATCAAGACATAATCTTGTCCTATGTGTGTGTTTCTGTTTAAAGACATCTTATTTAATATATATCGCTGATTCATTAACACTGAACTCCTGGCCAATAGCACTATAACTCATGCTTGAACAAAACTTATCGAACATACATATTCTCTCTGTGAGACCACCATACCTTTCTTACACTTAGTGTTTGGGGGCCATTTTAAACAGAGAAATCATCAATAAAAAAAAAAATGAGGAAAACATGGCACTAAATAGACCGTGAGAAAGATACTTATTTACAGTATGCGAAGTGAAACAAAAAGGCAGAACGTCACCTCATTTGATCTCAGCTGAGTGTGAGCATTGGACAGTTCGGGTTTTTTTGTTGTTTTTTCAAGTAGACTCCATACCCAGTGTGGAACTTGAACTCAGGACCCTGAGATCAAGAGTCACATACCAGCCAGGCGCCCCACCATTCGTATTTTTGGCTGCTCTGAGCATGCATGCATGTCTGCTAATACCAGAAAAAGCATCATGAGGATATTACAAATGCCTTTTAGTGAGTAGATGAACCCACAAATATGAATCTGTGAATAATGTGGATCAGCTGTATTTTAAGTAAAATAACTATCAGATAGGTGAGAGTTAAGGATGAGGAAGAAAATAATTCATTTCAAAATTTATACTTGGTTGCAACTATAATTTTAAATGGGAACCATAGTTTTTAATTTGGACTCCAAAATAGACCATTTGTATTTGAAAACTCAAGCACAACTGAAGCTTTTATAATAAAACTTTGAGAGTTTCTTACCTGTAGCAACACATAGGATAAATTTTAAATAGCATGGAATATGAAAC
Source organism: Leptonychotes weddellii (assembly GCF_054177405.1). Lineage (NCBI taxonomy): Eukaryota > Metazoa > Chordata > Mammalia > Carnivora > Phocidae > Leptonychotes > Leptonychotes weddellii. The sequence continues at coordinate 125,662,570 of NC_138370.1, read as the reverse complement.
TGCAAATTCTTTCATAGTATTTTTAATACTCCTTACCCTCAGAAGCATCCATCACTCAAAGATGATCCAGGAAGCTTGAGGTTATAATTAGAAGAAATTCCTCAAATTATTTGTGCTATGGTTGGAACATGCAGAAATGCAGCTGCAATGAAAAGAATATGGTTAGGTATATTTCACAATCCAATTTTTTAAGTTTCCCTGGAGAGCTTCAATTTAGCCAGAAGACAAAAATCAGAGCTAAATTAAATACAGTGCTGCCTTCCCAACCAAGGCAAAACAAATGTAAATTGCCTTTTTAGGGATACAAAGAGAAAGAAGCACACCTGTGATATTTTCTCAAAATGGAAAAGATAGAAATTGGGCACTTTCCAAGAGGCCTCTTTTTCATGAAATTCTTGGCCCTCTGGAGTTAGCAGAGATTCTCAAGGATAGAAATTTCTTTTCGTTACCTTAGGTAGAATAACTCAGTGACTGTTTTCTTGGAGCACTTTTAGTTTTATTTCAGGTCTGTCCATTAATGCTTTTGTTGCCAAACACCCAGAAGTCCATTTTATTAAATGAAACCAGCAGTACAGGACTAGGCAATTAAAGGTAAGGCTACTTTGTAAAACTTACCAAAATACAAGGTGGTCAAGAAGGTAGTCAGTGGTAGAACACTAGGGGCCAAGGTTCTCTCAGCACCTATTTCTTTGGGATAGTGTGTCAATATCTCCCTCATGCTCAAGTTACAACAAAGCAAAAAGTTACTGTTCTAAGAACTAGGCAAGGCCTCTGTATGAACACACTTTGATTTAGTGGATTCCTGGGGATTTTGCTGCCATATCTCAGCTGGTAACTTTTTCTTTCTCTTGTGATATTGGCCAAGCCTTGGGGTTCCTACAGATGGGAATCAACCAGGATCAAAATGCTTTTATGTATTGCTCCTAATTGAGATTGTGGAAGGTCTTAGGTGAAACAGATATGAAGGCTAGGCTTCATATCTGCGGGGGTGTGGGGGTGGAGAACTGTGGGGAGAGAGGACCCTCTGTGGGGCCAGTTTCTTACTCAGGGGCAATCCCTGAAGCTATCTTAAAAGAAAAACTTGAAAAAAAAGTATCTTCTGTATCTCCACTGTGTTGCAATATCGTGAAACTAATATGTGCATGTCAACTATGCTTCACTTAAAAATGTTTTAAAAACAAAACTCCAAAAAATACATTCAATAATATCTTCCCTTTGGTAGCATAAGAAGCATAAAGGAATTTGTTACAGCATCCAAAGAAAACTAAGATACCTACTAGACATTATATATTTTACCTAACAATAAGTTCCAAAATAACACTGCAATATTAATAAGAGAATACAATTACTGAATAAAGTTAAAAATTTTCTAATAATTCCTTTTGCTTTTAGACTACAGTCCACTAATGATCCTCAAGTAAATTTGTTCACCAAATCGCTCCCTCTCTGTGGCAGTGTCCGTCCTTATCTGATGAGGTTTCAGTTTGCTTTGTTTCTTGGCATTATAGGAGTGTGATTAGTTCAAAGCTCTTACAAGGTGGCTTTCTTTTATGGCTGTCTGCTGCAGCCAGGACAGAGAAGGGTCTACTGTACTTTGAGATGATGTAAAACACGCAAAACAACTCTGTCTCCAGAATCTGCAAAACAATCTTATTTCATAATTATGTGATCTATGTACATTTTTTAATGACGAACTACACAGTTATAAATACATGATTCATATGCATTCTCTCTGGCTGAATAAGCTAATTCTTCACCTATTATTTAATTTCTAGGAGTAGTAAAATCAATGTACTTTTATATAGTCATTATTTTAAAAAATTTGCTAAGTACTATCCTGATCTTCCAAGCTTTTTAAATTTAATTTGCTTTTCCCAAGCCATATTACAAATCTTGTAATATTAAGATCCATCCCTATACCACCTTAATGTTATGTATTATCATACCACGGTTTACAGGTCTAAAAGGATTCCCCCAATTAAAGATTAAGAGTACACCTGTTGTGATGAGCACTGAAAAATGGATAGAATTTTTTTTTCTTTTTTTAATTTTTTTATCAGAGAGAGAACTAGAGCACAAGCAGGGGGAGTGGTAGGCAGAGGGAGAAGCAGGCTCCCTGCTGAGCAGGGAGCCCAATGTGGGACTCAATCCCAGGACCCTGAGATCATGACCTGATTCAAAGGCAGACGCTTAACCAACTGAGCCACCCAGGCATCCCGAACAGAATTGTTGAATCACTATATTGTATGCCTGAAACCAATATAACACTGTATGTTAATTATACTGGAATTAAAATTTTAAAAAATATGTGGATACAGAAACATCTTAAACAATAAAAGAATTACACAAACGTAAAATAATTTGACCAATATCATGAAAATACAAAACATGACAAACAATAAAATAAAATAAAGGATTCCCCCAATTAGCATTAGCTTGACCCTAGTTACTAGTTTTTCACTTTCTTAGATTATACCTGGTATCTTTGTCTTTCATATGATTACAAAGAATACATGTAAATTCAGGGCACCTGGGTGGCTCAGTCGTTAAGCGTCTGCTTTCGGCTCAGGTCATGATCCCAGGGTCCTAGGATCGAGCCCTGCGTCGGGCTCCCCGCTCAGTGGGAGGCCTGCTTCTCCCTCTCCCACTCCCCCTGCTTGTGTTCCCTCTCTCGCTGTGTCTCTATCAAATAAATAAATAAAATCTTAAAAAAAAAAAAGAATACATGTAAATTCAGTCTTTAGGTTTTGCTTGAAATGTTCATGGATGAAAATTCGTATGTATGAATACATTAAAAACATATATGAATATAAATTCTTATTTTACTTGTTGAAACACAGTACAGAAATCTAAAATTTCAGAAATATCTATGGTTTTATTACTTCACAAATTCAAATGTCCCAAAGCTAATATTGATTCCATGAAATTCGGTATTTAAAAATATAAGGAAAACAATAATTAGAAAAATATCCATTATTACAACTTTAAACTATATTCATAAGGTTCAAATGGAAAACTTTCTATGGATTCCTATAATTTCCAGATAATCTGTGTCCTGGTAGAATCAGCTCATAAAAGAAGAGAGCATCAATAATGATGGCCTATTGTAACTAGTCTCATGTTTTATGTCACATTTGCATATTTAGCTTTAAGACAGGAACCTAAATTCTTGCATGGATTCATAGGTCATTACCTGAAATCTTAAATTTTGCATTCTGTGGTAACTTCACTTATCACCCAGGGGAAAAACAGCATTCTTTGTTTCTAAGACCTGAGTTCCTACTGCTTTTGGAGCTTAATGTGGTATTGAAGCAATTTAAAAGGTGATTCTCAAAAATAGAGAGATAGATAGATAGATAGATAGATAGATAAATATTCCTGGACTCCTCAGAGGAGGAACCTATGAAGACATGTGGATGAATTAAGCATAGGTGGAAAATAGAGAAATTATGGAGGCTCATTTGGGCCCTCATTTTTTCCACTTTTCCCCAGAAACAATTTCCCCACTATGGTCTAGGAGAACTGGCTGTACCTCTTCTGAGACGTGAAGGTTTGGTTTTTAGTTCTTGAGTACTTCTAAAGGTACCTTAGCAAGGCTTGCTCTCCAAGAGGTTTGGAAACCTCTCCTGCGTTATCTGTGAAGGTGGCAATCAAGGATTTTGCTTTTACATCTTCCCACCTATGACATCTGGCCCAGATAGGACTCTTCAGGTTTTCTCTTACAATGCTTCCAGGGAAAACTTGGGTTGTTTGGTTATGCCAGCTCCATCTCCTAACATATGTTTGAGCACTAGGATCATGGTAGAATATAAATTGATCCAGGAGGGAGTTTCCTTTCCTAACTCTTGGGCTGAGACACACTGATAAAAAAGTGAATCTGGCCTAGAGACAAAAATAAGGCCCACCTGGAGGAAAGAAAAAAAAAATACTCCCTTTCAAGAGAGGAGGAAGGGTGTCACAGACAAATAGACTATGGTCTCCATCTGAAAAAAAACCAAAAAAGATTTCCTGAACTCTGTAGGGTCCAAGACAGAGCTCTGCCAGTCCCTCAGCAGCAGAGGAGGGAGAAGCATCCAGCAGGAAGTTGTCAAGGGATCTTTACAGTGTGTGTCCTCTTGTTCCCATCCAGTACCCACCTCCCCTAATCTTAGGCTCTGGAAGTGCTCCTGACTATGACAAACTGCTGGGGAAATAAGATCAAAGACCACAGACTTGGGATTTCTGAACCATGACTTGCTATTTACTAAAAAATCTGCCTGGAGAAAGAAATGAGAGGAATATTTACCAGCTTGAAGTCAGGTGACTAATTCACCTCAGTTCATAATGTATCAGTTTTCTTTATTCATGAGTATTTTCTAAGATCCCAGCCACCTTCAGCTCTACCAGAAATTATTTTGAGATATGGGAGGAAGGACCTTGTATTTTCTTTTTTTTTTTTTTTTAAAGATTTTATTTATTTATTTGAGAGAGAGAGAGAGAGCACATGAGAGGGGGGGAGGGTCAGAGGGAGAAGCAGACTCCCTGCTGAGCAGGGAGCCCGATGCGGGACTCGATCCCGGGACTCCAGGATCATGACCTGAGCTGAAGGCAGTCGCTTAACCAACTGAGCCACCCAGGCGCCCGGACCTTGTATTTTCAAATAAATTTACATACATTTTCAAAGCAATTCAAAATGTCTGAAAACAGGAAAGCAATAGGAAACAAGGTAAACTATCCCTTGAAAAAAGATGTTAAATGTACATTTAGAAATCGAGGGGAATCCAAGTAAACAAGGTAAAGCATGCTCATGGAAAGAAGATTCACCTACTGGAGAAGGGAGTCACAGCATTCCTTTATTTCTTACTTTCAGAAAGTGACAAACTTCTTTGAGTAAAATGGGGGGAAGAGGGCTGATTTCCTTCATCCCATTATGAGAAAAATACATGAAGCAGTATCCAATGATACACGTGGCGAGACAACTTGTTCGAGATAGCCAAAATTTTTCTCAAATTCTCTTTCCTCTTTTTGTGTAATACAACCAGCACACACATTTCTGCCTTTCCTTCCCTGATTGTACATGTTCCGAAAGGTCAATTCTTGTTATCTGGGGTAGTTATATTCTATAAAATTACCACAAACTCTGAATTAGTCAACACTAAACCATTGCTCCTAGAGAATTTACAGGGGTACATTTCTGTGAGCCTCTTGTCACATTTTTGTCAACCCATCAATACAATATATTGTTGATTCATTAATGGTAAACTCATGGCCAACAGCATCGTAATTCATGCCTGAATGAAGTTTATTTAGGTATTACTTTCTCCTTAAAGAACACCACAGGATTCTTGTGCCTAGGTAAACTAGACAGCACTTCAGCATGACAACACGTGGAGGCCATTTTAAATAGCAAAATCACCAACAAAAAGCCCTTGAATGAGAAAAAACATGGCACTAGACCATGAAAAGGATACTTGGTTATTATACAGTCTGACAGCTGAAACAAGCCACAGTGTTGCCCTGTTTGACCTATCTGGGAACACATACCTCGAATGACTCAAATTTTTTGGCACTCCATGTTTGTCCAAGAATGACATCAAAAGTCCTGTACTGATTTGGGGGTTACAAATAAATTTTAGCATGTAGGCAAATTGGCAAATACAAAGTCTGAGAATAATGAGGATTTACCGTATGGAGGCTTCAATTCCTTCACTGTGATTAGAAAGATAGTTACCTCAATAGGGCAGTCACGGACCAGGACTGGGAAGTCAGGAAAAGAGAACCAGGTCCCAACAGCTACCTTTAAATACCCGGTGAGATGACAACCAAAATGGCTAAGATTTAATAGACATTATTCAAAAAATGACTAATTCTGCTTTAGTTTTTTCTTTATTGTAAAACAAGAGATGGGATACAGGGCCTCTCAAAAATGAGCTTCATATTCCAACTCAATGAAAACTTGTAATTTATAATCTTTTCAAATGACATAAATATCCCAACCACAATTAGTTTTATCATCCTTTCAAATCAAACAAACAAAAAACTGGATCCACAATTTGTATTACCTGTTAGTTTTTCCATCTACCATAGTCTAAACCCATTAGAATACTTAATCCTTCCAAATAAAGAAGTTTATAAAATCACCTCCATAACAGATAGCTGCCCTTCAGTTTTTCTTCCTTTGACTAAAACAAACTTAATGCTTAAGATTTTCCACTTTGGGCTCTATCAGTACTTAGTGCTATACTCTAGTCCAGTCTTTTTTTTTTTTTCAGTCTTAAGATACAGAAAAAGGAATGTACCCTTCTTGTATTCTTTCAGAGCAGGGCTGAAAGGCAGTATCACCTACCATATTAGGTACTTTCTTTAAGGATTACTCTACTGCATGTATCTCAAGTCCATTTTTTAAAAGTTACACATTAACTCATCATCATTGTGTGTTCCATTAGAATAAGATTTCTCAACCAGGAATTACCAGAAAGCCTCGGGGCATGGGAAGGGAGGCTCATCAACCAAGGCCCCCATGTTCTGAGTCCCAGGATTTTTCTGAAAAGAAAACCATAGCCTTAGCAGACGTGCAAACGGGTCTATGATCCTCCACACCTCCAAAATTTTAAGAATCACCTCACTGTATTCTCTTTAAAAAACTTTAATGTATGAGATTGGTCAGTATAATTCGACATCATTCAGTATCTAATCCTTTTTTCCAAAGTTCTGGCACCTCTACCAAGTTGTAATTTTATAAGCAGAACCAGGCACTTTGATCTACTTTTGTATTTTTAAGATACAATTAAACATATATTTCTAGCACTTAAAGGATTTTAAGTATTGTCAAATATATTTGGATTATATCTTAACCCATAGTACTTTACACAGTTCATGGTTTTAAAGACAAATTAAATCAAATCTGAATTTCTAAACCTAAATATATTGTGATAATGACACTGGCAATTGTTTCAAAATTAATGGAAAGCATGTCATTTTTTCGAAATGAACTTGGCGTAAAAGGCAGCAAAGAGGTCCTTATAAGGAGTGCCTGAATCTGACTTGGTCAACGGTATTCGGCAAAGTTGACGAAACCTAGGAGAGCGCAGCAGCAAGTTCTGTGAAAGGCCCATGAGGCTGGAGCACAACCAGTAGAGCACAATCGACTAGAAAGAGAAGAAAGGACATGAATGTTAGTACTTCTCAACTCTCCAAGGACACTGACGTCCAGAGACGGGTAGGCAGTACAAGAGAAAATGACAACGTGGGGAAGCAACCGTGGACAGGGACTGAACAAGACCTGTGGCAGCTATCTGATACCTGTGACGATTCTACTAGGTAAGAAAGAAGGCTAAAAGGACTAAAAAGTGAAAAGAAAGCCAAGAGGAGAGGTATTCATGACAGCAAGTGGATGACAGAGAGCAGCGCCCAGGCAGAGGCTCAAGAGAGATCTCCCCTCCCCTCTCTGGCAAGTAAGCACCCTTTTTCCCCATCAAGAGGCCTGACAAGCTGCTATACTGGAGGTAGGGTACTGGGGGCACAGCCATTTAGGCTCCCTAGACCCCGTTTTCCTCTACATAGTGATCTATCACCCCAAATTTTCCCAGTAACTGGTTTCTTAGGAATGAATTATCTTTGCCTTTTTCAGAGATGAACAGTCTCAGCATTATCTTCAACTTTCTTTTGTACTTCCATTCAGAGTGATTTATTTAGGTTGACTAAGTTCTATAGCCTTTTGAAATATTCCCACAGTTGGGAGTTGCAAACTTTTCTTTGGCATCAGAATGTGATCAGGCCCCAGAGGCATGAGCCTGTGGTGGTTGAGTCCAGGCCCTGGAGCTGAACTGCCTGAATGTGAATTCCATTTATTTGACTGCAGGGAAGTTATTTTCCTTCTGTTTCAGTCTCCTCATCTATAAAATGGGGACTGAACTACATCTGCCTCAGAAGGCTGCTGTGAGGAAAAAGGGAGATAACTCACACAGACTGGTAAGCACAGTAGGTGGCCTATATTAAGCACTTGGATTTGTTCCAAAGCAAATTTTTCGGGGCAGAAAGTACCACATCCTCAGAGCAGATTAGCATAGTAGTTACGGGCAGGAGCTAAACTGCCTGGATGGGTCTTAGATACTTAAGTGATATTACATGTCGCTTAATGGATGAGTGACCTTGGATAAGCTACTTACCCTCTCTGTGTCTGTTTCCTCATCACTAAAGTGGAGACTGTAATAGCACCTACTTCAGTGCACACTGGATGAATTATATGAGCTAATACATGTAAACCTTTTAAAACAGTGCCTGGCACAAAGTCAATATTGATTATTAGCCATCATCATCATTTGACCTATCCAGTATGAAAAAAGTACTCTGAAACCAACTATGGTAGACTATGAACTGCCTAAGAATAATTCTTCTTCCTTAGTAGTAAAATTCTCATTTTAATCTGGGTATACTGCCATCAGGAAAAAAAAAAAAAAAAGGACTAATTCCCAGTCTCTTCTGCAACCAAGTGTCGCCCAAATAACTAGGATGTTAGCACAAGTGTTTGGTGTGACATCTGTCAAGGCTCCTTAAAGGGAGCCTTGAAGCACCCTTTTACCATTCCTGCAAGGTAAGTTCCAGCAGCCATCATGACCATACTGTGGCCTTAAGGATAGAAATTACAGGCAGTGGATGGTGGAACATAATGAGAGAAGCAGGCTGCGTTCCTCATGTATCTTCATGGAGCTGCCACATCAGCTCTACACTAAACTGCCTAACTCGGAATTTCCTATATTTGAGAGAATAAACTTGGGTATTTAAGACACTGCTTTTGAGATCTCTGTTATTCACTTTAAACCCAATCCCTCACTGAAAATTCACTGCTCCTATTTCATTTGATCAGGGAGTTTCCTGATAATATATAAACTGGTATTATTTCTCCCCAGAAATGCAGTGAATCTGTACTGTTCTATTTTCACATGAAAAGTACTATAATAAGCACTTGATGCTACTTTATTAGTTCTCACAGACATTATGAGGTCTACTTCAGAAATGTGGAAACTGACTTATTTTACACAGGATTAGTGACAGTATTAGACCAAGAGACAGCTTTAAAAAATACATTTTTGATGCTGAAAATGCACTGTTTCAGATTCCTAAGACAATGAAGTACTTTGATATATGCTAATGAACCCTATCTATCCCCAGTAAATGAATTCTACTTCATGGTCAATGTGTTGGCCCTGAGCAGAGAGAGATAATACCTAAGACAGCTTTTGCCCTCTTTGCACTAAGTATCATTGGGAAATAAGCAAAAGGCTAAAAATGTGAAATAACTGCAAACGTAACTATTTTTTTTCTATTTCTATCAAAGTGTATTGACATATAAATGGGGGCAGGTGTACCTACCTCACTGAATTGCTGAGGTTAAATAATATCACATATGAACCCATATGGACTTGGCACAAAGTTTGTCTATGCAGACAGAAGGAATTCAGTATTTCAACTAATCAAACAGAACAAATACTGTTTAAAGCACTGTGCAAGATTTAAAAAAAAAGAAAGAAAGAAAAAGGAGTTTGAGAGTTAACTCACATTCACACAAAGGAAGATTAACTAATCCCAAAAAATATGAAGTGTCACTTGGTGATATTAATTACTACAGAAACTCGGAAACCAATAAGGGACTTAGCAGTCAAAGGAAGCTCAACAGAAGACACAGAATCCTAGCCAGTCTAAGTACAGAGAGGATTTAGCACATGCTACACACAATGTGGGTGCTTACTCACTGAAGGTATGGTTGCAGCAACTGGAATCATCAACACTGATACCGCACGAACAAAGTATGTAATATATGTCTGAAAACGAGACATTCCAATTTTTTGCAGAGCAAAAATCTGAGAGGGTAGAATAATAAATACACACAATAATTATTGAGCATATTAAATCAGACAAGCTTTAAAATACAATTTGTTTTTGACTGGCCTCCACCTATATTTTAATAGAAGCAAAAAAATTAAAACATTGATAAATGTAGAGTTGACGATCTATGTTTCTGAAAAATTTAATAATTATGCAGAATTATTAAATGGAGCTTTAATCAATAGCAATAAAGGGGATTCAGCTATATTAAAGAGCATAATTTTTACAAGTCAATGTTTTTTAAAGATTGTAAGACTGAAAGTCCTTTCAAGATAGGTGCTATGTATGAATCGTTACCCTTGTTTTGGTACTTAAACACAGTGGCTGGCATAAAGAAGGATCGTAATAGGAATCTCAAAGGTTTGTGATCTGGCTATATGGAATAAGGGGAAGAACCAGGCTAGGAAAAGCAGTTATGACTTATAAATAACTTATTTAAGAGATAGAATAATGAAATGATTTTGAGCACAGACTCCAGATCCAAACTACCTAGATTCACATGGCAGCCCTGCATTTAATAGTTATGTGATTTTGTGTAAGTTACTTAACCTTTCTGTGTCTCGCTTTCTCTACCTTAATATGGGGATAATATTAGTATCTATATCACAGGATTATTCTAAGAATTAAATGAGTTAACTCACATAAATTGTTTAAAATAGTGCCTGGCACATGGTGTATATTGTGTAAGAATAAGTTTTTTTTAAAAAATATTTTATTTATTTACTTGTCAGAGAGAGAGAGAGAGACAGACAGCAAGCACTCACACAAGCAGGGGGAGTGGCAAGCAGAGGGAGAAGCAGACTCCCCACCGAGCAAGGAGCCGGATGCAGGACTCGATCCCTGGACCTTGGGATCATGACCTGAGCCAAAGGCAGATGCTGAACCGACTGAGTCACCCAGGCGTCCCAAGAATAAGTTTTTATTAAACTTACGTATACTGGGTTGTTAGTTGGTAAAAGGAAAGACTAGAAGACTGACATTAATTCACTGTGACCTTGTGTTGATCATTTTCTTCATTCTAACAAATATTCACTAAGTACCAACCACATTCAATGGTGCTAGGTGACCTTAGGGAAACACACTTAAGACTACACATGGAGTCTTTTCTCAAGAAACCCTAACCCAAAACATTAGAGTATCATCTTCATTCTTCTCATTTGAAAAAATAAAGGGTTTGAGGCACCTGGGTGGCTCAGTCAGTTAAGCATCTGCCTTTGGCTCAGGTCGTGATCCCGGAGTCCTGGGATGGAGCCCCACGTCGGGGTCTGCTTCTCCCTCTCACTCTGCCGCTCCCCCTGCTTGTGCTCTCTCTCTCTCTCTCTCAAATAAATAAAGAAAATCTTTAAAAAATAAATAAATAAATAAGGGGTGTATTCGATTTCTGAAACAGAGACCAGTGATGGGTCTCTGAGATGAGGTTCTAAGGATCTTTTCTAAGGTTTCTTCTAGTTCAAAGAGTCTATGTTCTACTCAACTGAGAATAGCTCCTTATACAATTAAAGGCTTGCTTCCCCTAAACTGTTGAGTAACACAGCATGGGATAATGGTAAGACATAGTTGACAGATCATGTTTTATATGTATGTGTTTTTCTACTCCATCACATAAAGTACTGACTTTTCTAGGGTCATACAGCTAAAAAAAAAAAAAAAAAAAAAGTCAGATACTATGTTTCCTACTTGCAAATTTACATTTTAAACATATACACAAAATACCAATCTAATGTGAGAATAAAACCAGACTGATTAACCATTTTAATTACTGTCTTTACCAAAAACAAATCACAAAATTGTGTGTATTAGATTCATATAACTGTAAAGCTGAAAGAGACTTTAGAAGTGTTCTAATTCAGCTCTTCCATTTTAATTATGAGCATTCTGGCCCCCAGAGAGGTTAAGGAACTGGCCTAAGACTTGCCAACAGCTGATCTATGACCAGAAACCAAGGAATCTCAATTATGGCTCAAAGCTAGAATATCACTACCAACTCAAACACATTTATATTTGATGTTGGAACAGCAACAAAAATCCCAATAATTTAAATGGCAAACAAATCTCATTTAAAACCACTGACCTCCACTATTAATAAATTGATGATACCAACGGAGATAGGCAGAATCCAAGTAGAATCCAGTGCAGTGAGGTCAGGAAACCACAGGATTCCATCAGTAGCTAACTGTTCCTGAACAGAAAAACCTGCTAAGACAGTTTTATAAATAAAACATAGCAGAAGGAAACATACAACACATTAGTAGTCTAAATCAAATAAGGTGTCCTTCACACTAAAGACTTGCATTGGTTTTATTCACTTTCAATCCACAACATAAATTAGTCTTCCTGTACTGAGAAAGAAGAAGCTCTCTGTAGCAAACAGATGTAGGAGCATAAAGATACATAGCAGTACTCTTTTCAAACTTATATTTATATAACTATTTGTCCATAGGCTACTTTCTTTCAAGTCTGTTCAGATATTTTCTGGTTGGAAATGCCTTTGAGCAAATGCTTTAGTTTATAGTTTCTTAATAAATGTTTACATTTATAACTGTGAATGCTTTTCTGGTCCCTTAATTTTATAAATGGAAAAAATTCTTGGCCAGGAAACTGAATCATGGAATTGTAACACGAATTTTATTATGACTTACGTGAAGAAGTATAATTGACCGTTAAACAACTCAGGGCTTAAGGGTGCAGACCCTCTGAGCAGTTGAAAATCTGTGTACGGGGCGCATGGCTGGCTCAGTGGTAAAGTGGGTGACTCTTGATCTCAAGGTTGTGAGTCCAAGCCCCACATTGGGTATGAGATTACTTAAAAATAAAATCTTTTTTTTTTTTTAAGATTTTATTTTTTTGACAGAGAGAGACACAGTGAGAGGGAACACAAGCAGGGGGAGTGGGAGAGGGAGAAGCAGGCTTCTGGTAGAGCAGGGAGCCCGATGCGGGGCTTGATCCCAGGACCCTGGGATCATGACCTGAGCTGAAGGGATGCTTAATGACTTAATGAGCCACCCAGGCGCCCCTTAAAAATAAAATCTTAAAAAAAAACCTCTGCATAACTTTTGACTCTCCAAGAACTACAGAAAGCCTATTGTTGTCTGGAAGCCTCATCAACAGCATTTATATGCTGTAAGTATCATATACTGTATTCTTACAAGAAAGCTAAAGAAAAGTAAATGTTATTAAGAAAATCATAATGAGAGGCACCTGGGTGGCTCAGTCGGTTAAGTGTTTGACTCCTGATTTTGGCTCAAGTCATGATCTCAGGGTTGTGAGATCCAGCCCTGGATGGGGCTCATCCAGCCCTGGGTGGGGCTCTGCGCTCAGCGGGGAGTCCGCTTGAGATTCTGTCTTTCCCTATCCTTCTGCCCCCCCAAATTAAAAAAAAAATCATAATGAAGAGAAAATACGTTTATAGTGTGGGACTGTAAAAAATATACCTGTAAGTGGACCTGCCCAGTTCAAACCTGTGTTGTTCAAGGGTCAACTGTATTACTGTTGTCCTTCTTACATTCATGTTTTCTCAACACGGCTAGTTTGCTTACACTTAATATTTTAAAATCTATACTCTTGTAAGAAAGATGGTAAAAACATTCTAATTATGAAAAGCATAGGGATTTTTTTTTTTTTTTGCCTTTTTTTTTTCTTTAGAGTACAAAGACAATGTTAGATAACTTATTTGGGGGAAACAGACTTCTATAATAACTACCTTCTGAATGTGTTGCCCCTGTGCTAAAATTCCGGAGAGCAACAGACATGAAGATCCACATGGGAAACTGAATCCAGACCAAAACAGTGGCTTTGAAAGGGTGGCAGTTATCCCGAACATACAGCTCTGAAACAAGCCTCCGCATATTCTTTAGATAAGTGAGCCTAGTTTGAGGGAAGGGGGGAAAAAGGGAAAGGAGAAAATATCATTTGACTATTAATAGTGCTTCATACCTGTAGCACAAACACACCCATGTTGTGGTTATTAGCTAAAATTTTGTGTCGGATTTTTAGTTGTCATAGATTTTACTAAAGGGTTGCCTTACAAAAGGCAAAAAAGTCTTTTACTGAAAATTCTCTAGCATGTACACAAATTACATAGCAATTTGATAAATCTGACATTATCAAACTACGAGCTTTGGCTCTGGTGGTCTTTGGCTAATTAGGTTTTAAAAAGCGAAATTTTACTACTGGCATGGTATAACTACAGTTTGTATCAAAAATTCTAGAGGTGAAAGCACATTTAACTCAAATCCCTCCATTCCAGCCAAGCTCAATTACTTGATCCCTGAATATACTTTTTGTAGCAATGTGGTTTTGTAATATGTATGCTCTTGACCTATCAAAATGGTTTACATCCTTCAGTCAACTCTTTTATGAAGATTTTCTTAATCTGCTTCTCTGTTAACCTTATTCGTTATTCCCGTTCTCGTCTTAAGTCCCACTTTCCGTAGGCCCCTTGAAGATCAAGTGTTGGATCTTACTCATCTTTAAATCTCCTGTAGCATGTCTTTTACAATGTAGACATCCAAGGGACTTGAAGCCAATAGAATTATAGTGTATTATTGCACTAAGACAGTACACAGACATTCCAGGCTTTATAATTTAGAGTCTGCCTACTCTTCCAACTTTATCTCTTGTTACTCTTCTACAGACACCTGTATATTTGGTGCCTACACGCACAGGCTACCCAATAAATCAGACTTCTAAATCAGCATGCTTTTGGAAGTCATTAAGTCAAGCTTTGCGCAGTGGCAGTATCGTAGCCAATGAGGTTTATCCGAGGCGCGATTGTTGCTAATTGGAAGTCATTAAGTCATCTGTGTGGACAGTCCACTTACCTGGCTGTCCACCTGACAAACTCTCTTTAACCCTACAAGACTCAGTTCCATTGAAAATCCAAGAAACTCTTAGATGTGTCTTCCTAGGAAGTCATCTATCTGTGCAAGGATGTGTCTGGACAATCATCCTGCCAATGCTGCATAAACAAGGTACCAGTCGTGTCTGGACTGCATTTATAATTCAGATGAGCAGCTTACTAATCTGTTCTTTTGGCCTGGAGCTGTCACTCTTAGATTTCTCTGATCAGTAAAACTTCAAAACTGTTAAGTTTGTCAACTTTTATTTTATTAAGTAAAGATATTAAGCTACCATAATGATTTTTTAAAATGTCAGATCTTTTTAACATTAAAGAGAAAAGCAATTTCATATTGAAGAGAGTTGGCACATTTATACACATATAGGTAAAAATATACAATAACTACATATACATTATATATACATAATATAAAGCCCTTATTTTTCTCATTGCTGTGAACCGGTGAACACTTAGTCACAGCCTGGTAAGGATTATAATTTGACTAAGTACTAACTTAGGCTGATTGAAGCAGGAGGACTTAGACGTTCCCAATGGATGACTACAGACACAGAACTGCAGCATGCATGGTCAAGCACCTTCTAAGGGCTTTCGAAGAGCCCAGACAGACAACTACACAGGGTAACCACAGTGGACAGACAGCACCTTGGCTATCTACTTTCTTCTACCAGAGCATTCACATTTTCTACCTCCCCTTTCTTATGGGCTGCTGTACCCTTCTTTCCAAAATGGTCAAGTGTGTAAATAATCTGTATCATTTACTGACTAAAATCCCAACAGAGTGGCACAGTATCTTCATCCATGAAGCCTTCCCTGACTTTCCACTATGACTGAACTCCTTGTACATAACCTTTTTTATAGTACTTAATTTAGTCATTATTTGATTACAGGTCTTTTTTCAGGAGGCTGGAGTCCCTCAAGAAGGAACTTGCTCTGTTTCTCCATTTCTTGCTTTCACTATACAAAAACTCGTACCACACAAACTTATTAAAATATTAAGGAGTGGAAGGACTACTTTGCTGCTAAAGCTATAGAACACCCAAACCTATAATTAATATAATCACTTTTGCAGTATATATTCATTCATATATATATATATATATATATATATATAGTCTATATTCATAGAATTAGCTTACCTGGCAACTCTTTTGGACCATCTCAACTGATTTGCACGAACTGCAACTTCTTGGTTAAGATGCCTTGCAATGTTTTTTATTTCTGGCTGTAAATTTTCCACCTAGCTAAAGAAAAAGTAGAATTTGTTACGAGCACATAAAGGATCTTTATTCATAACCACTCATAATTTTACCCTCTACTCTTCTAACTCACTGAAAAATGTGGTTTACTGATCATCTCAAAAAAATTTAAGTCTAAGGATAAGGTGTTAAATTTGCTTAAGATATCTTCAGTTACAACCAAATTCGAATTCCAGCTTATACTCTTAGCTATGTGATCCTGGGCAAGTTACTTAAGTTCTAAAACCCTGTTCCCTCATATATAAAATGTTTAATAGCACCTACTTCACAGAATTCTTATAGGATTAAATAAGAACTGAACCCTATACTTTAGTGTTTCATCCTTGGACTTCTGAGTAATGGTAACTGAAAAAACAGAAGTCTATTATTAATTAAGTTTTTAATATGCTCTGTGACAGCCACAGAGTCACAAAAAGTTTGCATTTATTTCTGCTCTGTGGGAATTCTTTCTGTAAAGTACCTCACTGCCTTAATGGTGCTGATGATTCCCTTTGTTTCTGGGTCCCGCATCCCCTATAATAATCTGAAAACATGGAAACCATTATTTTTGAAGTCTCACATTTGAATAATATTTTAACCCATATTATCTGATTTGATCTCTTAACATTGTGAAGTAGGCCTGGACGGTATTACTATACCGATTCCACAGAAGATATAGAAGCACTGAAGTCCAAGTGGCTGCGACTTTCCAGAGTTGTAGGTGGTACAGCCTGAATAAGCAAATCAAGTTTGCAAATGGCTAGCTCAGCAGTTTTTTTCTAGTAAGAAAGATGAATTGGAATACTTGGGGACAAAAGATGCTGCAGACGTACAGACTGTTACAGTCTTTAAGACAGCAATTTTACAGGTTTCTCCATACAACAACTCTGCTACCGCTTCCTTTATTTCTCTCATTCTCTAATAGCAAGCTTAGTAACCACTTGGGCTTTGAGCACAAACCCAGTAGGGTAAACGAAATGACAAGTACATGTGTCACCAAACATCTCTTAATTCACATATCCAGTGCTAGTTAAATTTCTTAGCAAGAAAGTGGTCACGATGATTTACACTAAGCACTCCAGAAGCACCCGGCGATTTTAGCCCCCGGTAGACGTCTACCACACCTCACCGCCAAAGCGGATGCGCAGGGTGCTGGTGCCCCTCACCTTGGCCAGAATGTAGTGTTGGTAGGCGGCCAGGGGTAGCGTGACGGCGCCGCGGAGGGCCACGGTGGTGAGACCGATGCAGGCCCACCAGGGCAGACCTGTGGCGGTGTGCACGCCGAGTAGTACCTCCTCCGTGCCATGCACCGGCGCCGACGTGGCCAGGGCCTCGTACCAGCTGCCAGGGCCGCCGGAGCCAACTGCAGAGACTGACGCCACCGCCCACACCGGCAGAGCAGAGTGCTTAACGCCGCCCGTTGAGGTTGGCGCAAGCGGCCGGTCCCGGGCCCTATGCTGCAGTACAGGCAGCGGCCTCAGCCACCTACCGCCCAGCCGGCACAGCATGTCTGCGCCAGGGCTGAGCCAAACCACGGACCTCACAGATTACTGTCGGGCTCCGCTCTGCCAGGGAAGCCACGCGCACGCGCCCGTAACCCCAGGCGAAAAATCGGCGCGCGCCTTCCCTCAGGCACTATTGACCTTCCCAGTCAAGGCAGTGATGTCTGGCGTCGCACTGGCGATGACGCAGTTGGTAGGCGAGTCCCGCCTTTCCCACGCGGCACTGGGCAGGCCTACAGCGCAGACACAAAACTTCCCCGCTGCGGGCCTGGAGCTCCTCAGAGGCCGGGCCAGAATTGCAGAGCTAGGGGCGGGACTTGCTGCCTCGCACCCGACTGGGCGGTCTCTAGAAGCTCTCGCCTTTTTAAGTCGGTCTTAAGCGTGTGCCTTTGCATTCCTCTACTTCAAACTAGTCGTTTGATTTGTAGTGGATTAAACTGGGTAGGTGGTTTTTGTGACCAGAAGGTAGTCCCCCACCTCTTTACGTGCAATCGGATTGCTTCTGCTGGAGACTGAAATGGATTACACTGCCAAAGAATCAACACGTTGCTGAACTGCCAGGTTGGAGAAAGGCATGCGTTTCTGGCTGACCGGAGTTTTAATGAGCATCCATTATGCAGTAGGCATAGTTCAATCTGTGGTATAAAGATTTAATTGGCTCATCTGTTCAGTTAACATTTTTAAACCCAACTGCAAACTGAGTGTCCTTCAGTGTTTCATCTTCCAATATAAAGAGCAAAACTCCAGGGTACTATACCATCTTCTTACTTGAGGCGTTATCACTGGTAGGGAGGTCAATTCTTCACTAGAGATTACATGTATCCTATATAAAGGTTCAAGAGCCTGAACAGTAACATTAAGCGTCTTCGGCTTAAAAAGAATACGCCAAATCTATACGGACTAGTTTTGACTTCTGTGTTCCTGGCAACAGTATACAAACTGGAATGGAGTGAAGGAGTTTAATTACGTAAGGGTCAGCCCTAAACCTAGAGCCCAAATTGTGTTGTGCGGAATAAAATGCTGGTTAAAACAAGCCTCCGGCAAATGTTGGGATAATGCTAAATTGCAGCTATGGTTCTTGTTTCATTACGCACCTACACGAATTTTGAAATGTGTTCAAACACACAAATCCCAATTTACGCTATACACAGCTGTTCCTTTTTAAAAGAAAAAACGTACAAATCTATCTCCCTGTGCATTTAAGTTAAAAAAAAAGCAACCAGGGCGCCTGTGTGGCTCACAGCGGATCCGGTGGAGGTCCTGGGATGGAGCCCCCGCTTAGGCTCCGTGCTCAGTGGGGAGTCTGCTTGAGGATTCTCTTTCCTTCTCCCTTTGCTCCTCCCCCAACTCACATTCTCTCTTTCAAATAAATGAATAAATCTTTAAAAAATATTTTAAAAAAGCAAAAAACAAAAGCAAACGGTAGCTAGTGACTACTTCGAAGTGGAAACAAATTTTAAATGGAAATACCTTTGCCTACAGATTTGTGGGAGTAAAGAAGCAAATTCTATGCTACTGCGTTTCTCTCCTTTCGGAGAACTGATGTCATTGGAAATTGGTCCTTCCACAGTAGCCGTTAAGCCTAGGGACTCCGACCTTTTAATACCCAGGAGAAAGGGAGTTGATTAGGTCACCTTTTCTGGAGTCACATACTATATTCTCATTTTAGAGTGTTTCATTGCTTTAAGTTTCAATATTGTGATCTAAAAAAATTTATGAATATTTAACTTCTGCTAATTTCATATGTATTAACATACATTTCTAAATTCATATAATAGGGATGATCAGAACATCTCTACTTGGTAAAGAATGCTGGGGTAAGTATTTGTCAGTTATAAAACAATACAAAAGGAGAGTGTTAGCACTAATGTGTATGTACTGGTTATCCAAAATTGTGGTAACACCTCTTTTGAATTGCAGAGTACGGTATGAAATGACCATACAAACACTGAACAAACCAACTTATTATCTTGTCAAGTCTAACACTGCAAATGAACTTGTGCAGCACACTAGAACCTTTTTTTAAAGTTCAACATTTGTAATTAGCCTATTCTTGTCTTTACTATGTCACACAACTAATTTTTTTTAACTTTAAGCTCCTTGAAAATAGAGACTGTTTCATTTTCTTTCTGCAGTTTCTGAATCAGTGCTTAACAGAGTGGGCTCAAAAATTCAAAATTTGAATACAGGCTATTTACACATATAAACTGTGTAAACGTACATTTAAATTTTTCATTTCCCAAATATGCCCTCTGAAATGTTTGATAAAAGAACTTTTAAAAGATAAATAATTTTCATGAGCAATTGTTAAAGTGACCTCTTGGAATTAGATTTAGGTTGAATTTCTTTTTCTTTCCTACTTATTTAATGCATTGCTTTTTAAAACCAAAGTTAATGTAAAATTAGCCTTTCATCTCTATTGAAAAACATCCTCTCATCTTTATCATGGTTCTTACTTAGCATGCAAAATTGACTTTTACCTTTCAAAAGTGTGAATGCATTTAAAGATAGAAGTCTACTATGAAACCTCCTAGTCATGTATTCCAACTGTCCTATCACAAAGGAATTCTTATTTATGTATGTCAAGCCATAGTTGCACACTTTTCATTTACCCAAAATACAAGTGATAGTATTTTTGCAATCAAGGTATGTAACATAGTAAGTCATATTAAGCACTAATGAAGCTCTCATTCTAAATTCATCACCTGGCATTAGCACCAGTTAACTGAGTGTTGCGACTTGAAGCAAGCATTTATCAGTGGGATGTACACAGGTTTCTCCACTATCTCAAAGTAGAGCTTTCCTACCAAATCTTTCATAGGCCCAAATAGTGGAAAGCAGAGTTATCCCCTCTTTCCAAAAGTTTGCATTATACTACTTGGCATTAAGGAAGTTCTGTAATGCCAGATCTGCAGGAATGAGAGTGTTGCTAAAAAGCTCAAAATGAAAAACAGATGAAATAAAACAGGGGCTCTGAAGAGCTTCTGTGATTTTGAGTTTCCCTCTTTAGTCTATCACTTTGTATAAAGTGAATAAAATAGTGTGCAAAATAATTTTTATGAAATGTGTATTTAGGTCATTTGAGTCAAGAGAAAGATGGAATAATATTTTCATGAACAAGACAGGATCTGGAAGTAAATTATCCCCCCCTCCATTTTTTTCCTGAGAAAAAAATGACAGTAAGTATAGTAATTTAACAAAAAGTTAATTTTCAACTACCAATAAAATGACTTATTTTTACAGTAATAAACAGAAGGGAAAAATATCTTTCACATGAATACTACAATCAATTTTTGTGAATATGTTGATACATGTTGAAAACTCATGAAATGGGGGTTCTGTTGGCTCTGGTAAATAAAATCATCTCTAAAATGAAATGATTGGTATAAAAAGATTACACAATTGGGATATTAATTATTTTGCTATTTAAGGTGTGAGCTAAGCCAAATATTATTTCCAAGAGTTAAGTCACTTCTTAAAAGAATGAAAGAAAGGTGTGCCTAGGTGGCTCAGTCGGGTGTCAGGCTCAGGTCATGATCTCAGGGTTGTGAGATCAAACCCCGCGTTGGGCTCCATGCTGGGAGTGGAGCCTGCTTAAGATTCTCTTCCTATTCCTTTGCCAACCACTCCCCCAACCCCCAGGTCGTGGGCACACTGTCTCTTTAAAAAAAAAAAAAATGAATGAAAGAAATACATTATGTAGTCTGTAATTACACATACCATATACTTTCAAAAGGGGGAAAGACCTGCATGGTCTCAAAAGATTATGGTTTTTTTTTAATCTTTCAAATAAAAATGCACTGTTGTTGTATATCTGAAATATAAAAAATGTGTTTGAAAAATGTTCCTAATACAGACTTCTAAAATCATGGTATTGTACTCAATAAGACGGAGCTCCAAAACTAAATATGGAGCATGCAATCTATATTCCCCAGTCCCATAGGTTTAAAGTCAAGAAAATACAGGTTATTTCTTATTAAGACACCTCCATCTTAACAAATTCAGTTTTGTGAATCAACACAACTCATGTGTTGTAATAAATACTGGGTGGTATCTATTATCTAGCAGGATTATTTTAATTATAATTAACTCAGAAAAAAAATTAAACAAGAAATTATAGGATAGTGGCAAAAGTCATATATAAAATACTCTGTTAAACAGCATTACACACCTTTCTTAGTAAAGTGCTATAATTTTATTTCAGAGGTATGTTTGCAGGATATCATTTAGCTTTTGCCCTAACTTTGGTCATATCGATCATAGGTAGCAAAACAAATTTATATATTTTAAGACCACCTCCTAAATTAAAATATATATATGTGTTGTTTATAAACTTCTAGATATGTTTGAGAAGTCTTTTTACTCTTTATTCAGGCTATCAGAGTAAAGAAATCATTTCATTTACTTCACAGCCAAGGAACCATATTAATATTGTCAACTCTGGGCGATTTATCTGAATTTGAGTTTCACTACTGTGGAATTTTTTTAATTAAAAAAAAGGGCAGATTGATGCATTCATTACTTCACTTTTATGCTTACTTTCTTTTTTATTTCAACCATATAATTTATTTTTCCATATGAGACAGGGTAGGACACATATTCTTCTTGGATATGTTATTGTTTATTGTTTCAAGTGAATGGAATAGATAAATCTCACTGAGTAGTTTAGTGTGACCCTGTATCTTATATAAACAGGTTAAATGAAGACGTTATTTTGTATTCTGTATATTCATGTATACCATAAATTGTCTTAATGACAAATGCAAAATTTCCTTTATTACTTGCCCCAAGTTAGCTGTTGATCCCTTTCACTGATAATATACAAGTGTAGAGAATAAGGAGCCTTTAAAATTAGGGGGGAAAAAAGATACTTTCCACTAAATTACTGAAAATTGGAATTTTTATGTTGACTCTTGATGACTGGAAAGCCAATGTTAAGAATCAATATATCCAATATAAAATAGTACATTGAATTATTTAATAATAAACAGTATAGTAAGAGCTTGTATATGTTGACTGGGAACCAGTGGTGGCTTTTTAAATTCTCAGAAAGACTAAACATCTTATGGTTAGAAGAACCACAGGTGATGATTAAGGTGCTCCGCTTCTCTGTAGCAGCCATTACAATAAAAATCTTTATAAGACATTATTTCACGATCAGCAAGAGAATTTTACTGTTATTAGCGGTAAAGGTGAGAAGAGAAGAATGAAGACAGAAGTGTGTATTAGTTTTAAAAGTGTGGCAAGGTAATAAAAAGACATGGAGAGGTGATAAAGTTCTTCTATATGTGCCCTGCTGCAAACAAACTCAAAAAAGAGAGCAAGATGGGTATTTTAAAAGCCAACATCAGGAAACATCACTGATAATGCCCATTGTTTTACTTTATACTTAAATTACACAAGCAGAAAAGTTATGCTTATTAATAGTTTAATGTATGAAGGAAACATCCAGATTTCTGAATATGAAGGTACATATCTCACATTAATTTAAGTCTACATAAAGTAGAGCCTCTATACTGACATATTGAAATTTACTTTCTGCTTAGCCTTTTCCGTTATGTAAACAATTGTACATTTATTTGCCATTCTAAAACTTCAGGATCAAGTTTACATAATTTTGCTAAATTTCCGTGTTTGCTCAGAAGCAGTTTACAGTACTAAAACCAACCAGCCAAAGAACAGCTTCAACAGAAAGTTATGTCCAAAGGGGAAGAGGAAAAGAAAAAAAGAAAAACGATAAGAAAAATGCTAACTAAGGTAGAACGGATGTTGGTGGGGAATGGGCAGTCACAAATGTTCACAGAAAATAGGTCAGTTAGTAACTTCTTCTGCAAAAAGCCTACACACTTCAGTCAAGCACATCAGTAGAATGATTTGGGAGCATAAATTTTTTTCGGCCACTTGTGATCTCCTCTGAATGAAAAGGAATCTGCAGGCTAACAAGCTGATCCTCATCAGCCAAGCTGGTTCATATGCACACTGTTCATGTGAGGTGCCCAGGGTCCAGTCCACACCTATGAATGTAGAGCATGCATTTTATTAAGTATTACATATTTAACACATATTTGATTAAAACAAAACTCTTAAAAACTAAGGAAGTGCTCTTAATATCTATGAGCTAAAATAGCTAAATCTCATTCAATTTGCAACATACTTGGAAACAATGAAGAAAAACAACGATAAGCCACTTTTATTTGTTGTTTTCCTGCCTCTCCTCTTATTTCTCAAACAGGATCTGATTTATTGTCATTTTTTAAAAACCATTACCTGAATGCATACAGACTGATTGATTAAAGAAAGAAAATGAGTCAAAGATATTCAGCATACACCAACATAAGCTAAAATATACTAATCACTAATCATTTCTGTGAATTTTTGGAGTTTTAATTATACACTGTTCTGACATTTATAATACGTATAATAATAAATAACCTCTAGATGGTCCTTTTCATACCACTAGTAAATTCTGATGTATAAAGTTACAACACTTTGTAATTTAAAATCTTTTACTTACCATCTGCTACCCAATGAAATATATTATGCCTTTTATAATTTTTGCTCCAATCACTACCTTTGGTACCATTTTCCATATCCTCCTGCTGTATTAAATTTCCTTCAACTTTCTCAATTACCCGTATTCACCATACTCCCTCACTACCATGATTTACCTGTATCCTATTTGTTGTGGCATCTCATAAACACTAAAGAAATGTTCCCTGAATGATCAGCCTTACCGTTTGAGGGCCATTATTTTCTGTGGAGCTTGAAACCATCTTTATTAGGGAGTTCCAAGAGGGGTCTGCAGCATGAGGGCCATTAAATATGGGTCCTCCAGCACCATCAGGAATAGGTGCTACTGGAGGAATCATTGCATTCCCATACACAGAGAAAGGCATACCCTTAAAAAAGGAGAAGAAAAAAAATTATGCACACAGTCATATCTTCAAGTCACTGCTTACTTTTCCCAATATAATCCATAGCCTTAAAAATGAAACTTCATCTTATTTTGAAAAAGTATGTTATCTAGGTAATCTAAAAATTATTTTCCATTATATGATTTCTTCTAGCATTAGACTATATGTAAGCCTACTACAGCCAAAATATTTGGTCAAAAAACATTTCTCTAGCCAGATTTTCACCTATAATTACAAGCTGAAGCCCGTGCATTATTTCACACTTACCCACTTGGAAGTAAAATGAAGCTAATAATAAGAAAAACATTTAGAAATATGAAAGTGCTTATTTAAGTCACCATTACCCCAACTTTAGGAAAGTCCATGTATCCTGCAGGAACATGCTGATGGAATGTACCAGAAGGAGTTACAATTCCTGTACTCTCTCGCTCCATTGCTTGATGCTGTGAAAACACTCCTGGATCGGACATTGGTCTATGAATCATAGGATTTCCCATCCCAGGGTTACACCAGTCTACTTTGTCTGAGGGAAAACAAAATGGCAGAAAAAGATAGCTGGTGATCTTTAAAACCAGAAGACAGTAAAATAAAATATTTAATATATTTCTGTCTAGAATTTTCTACATTGAATTGTGCATTCCTTCGGAATAATGACCTACTTTTATATATTTACTGTAGTATTTCCATGTGTGTAGGTAGTGATATAATAGCCTAATAAAATAACCTAAACACTTTGTGTTACAAAAGAAAAAAAGCCAAGGTGAGATAAAACTGATTAGTGAAAACCAAGAGATATGAATATAGATCTTTTAAGAATGACTGTTAAATATTACTTACAATATTTTAGTTAAATGCATAAATTTAAACTTAATTTCTGGTAGGTAGAATAGCATGTCTTACCTTGATTGCCACCAATCCCTTCAAAGGACCAGATGCCACTATGCCCTACTGATGTGGATAAATTACTCCCAATAACAGATGGAGCTGAAGTTCCAGTTTGCCTGATACGTGCAGAACGTTCAGTCCCAATAGGGACTGGAACTTTTCTGTCCTGAGAGACATTGCTGGGCTTTTCTGACCCTAAAGGTACTGATGATGGGGCAGGCGAAGGTGCACGAACTCCAGAGGATACTGACTGTGCAGGAGAATCTAGAGAAAAAATATTTTGAAATAGTATAAATGTCATCTACAGAGGGTGTAATTTTGTAAAACCAAATCTTACATTCTGAAGACACCTTATATATGTGTTCTCTGAGGAAAAATGAAATATGAGAATAATGCTTAAAAATTATGCATATTAAATAATTTGGTTAAGTTCTATGATTTTGCAGTCATTTTTTAATTTGATTCACAATTTTTCCATTTAGTTATGTGATAGCAGACTGTGAAGATGTCCAACTACAAAGGTAATATAACCCATTAAGCTAATTAATATTTAAATAAATGCTTGACACTGAGTAAAATAAGCACCACAACAATGAGAAGACAATGTTTAAATTAAAAAGGCTAAACAACAACAAAATAGAGGTGGGGAAAATCATGCCTGTATTGGCAATTTCCAAACAACTGAAGTGTTTCCTTGAGAACACAAGTCTCTTGGTATACTATGACGAAAACAAAGGGATTCAGGGAGCCAACAAATTTGGAAAATCTAACTTGAGAAAAAAAGTAAGTTTCTTTAAATCAGAACTTTACAGAAACTTAGTATGCTAATAAAATACCAACAGAGGGCTATGCCTCACTGCCCAACTTGTTTTATTGTATCATGTATCACATGGGTATTCCACAGAACAAGCTTTTCAAAATGACAATTTAAGCTTTACGTATCAAAACAAGGCGGGTTCTTAATATTTGGGAGTATACTTTAGTGATTCAATTTCTTCATGCACTAGAGAGAGAGGAAAAAACAAGAACAACCCAAACTGTATTTCCCATTTGAAGTTTAAATATCAAGCACATTTAAATTTAAATAGGGTGTAAATGGTGGAGCCTGAAGCTTAAAAGTCAAAAGGGTCACCTGCTTATCTACAATTTACTCATAACTGCCTGACTGTATGCCCTAGAAGCCCTAGGGATAGTCACTTAATAATACTTTTCCATTTAACCATCTTTTCTCATTTAAGTTTTCTCTCTTTCTCTCTCTGTGTGTATGTGTATATTCCTCCAAAGGGATTCAGGTAGCTAATAAATTTGCAGAATCAATCAACCTATCTATCTACACACACATACACAAAAGCATAGTGCCTCTACTTCCCAAGGTACTTTTCAGGGAATGTGAAAGACAAAGAAAAATTCAGTAATAGTATTAGTCTGAATATGCTTAAAAAAAGATTTGCCATGTATATTTTAGAATTGTATAGATTTGGAAAGTACTGCGGAGATAAATTTCATCTTACTAGTGCTTGCAGAAGTCCATTTTGGCTAAAATGATAGTACCACCTCTCTCAATGAATCGTAGTAATATTATTAACTAAAAAAAAGAATATGAAAGTATAAATTATAATTCATTATAAGGATATAGATTTTATTGGAGAACAAAAACATGAAACTTACGAGCTTATCTGCATAAGTAAACCAAGAGAACTGTTAGTCTCTAATGAAAAATTAAAATATATCTTCTGTGGTCGTGGATCCATTAGCATTTCTTGACAGTATTACTTTTAATAAATCATAAGAAAACAGAAAAGCCATATATGTGTCTTTGAAGTAATTATACATATTTCTAAATTCACCTTAAAACTGCACTGGTATAAGAAGGAATTCTAAGATGGAGGTGTAGCAGCACAAGTTTTGATTCTTCCCAAACCTTTCCATAAAAACAAGCTACCAAGTTAGCAAAGCCAAACACCCCTGGATAACATCTATAACAAAACTAACAAAATATCCAAATGAATCAAAAGATACAGGTGAATGGGGACAAATCACCAAAAGCTGTAAGACCTCTGTGGTATCAGCATCTGAGTGGAAAGAAGCAATTCTCCAGACCTAATAACAGAATAGGAGAACAAAACAGTCAAAGGTACTACTCAAAGGAAAGCAAAGAGAAGGCCAATCTGAGAAGAGCGGGTAAAACTGGGAGAGTTCTGCCTATGCATGGGTAATTGCAAGGGATTTACACAAAGGTCTGAAGCAGCTGGAGCAATAGTGACCCTTTGAACTCTCAAAAATACTGCTGAAATATCCATGATAAAGCCTCACACTGCTAAGAAACTTCTGGGAACGGATTCCAAGTTGAGCAGGAAAGGGACAATAGATGCAAAGCAAACACAAGATCCAGTCAAGAGTGGGGCAAAAGTGGGAGTGGTGGGAGGGTAAGGATAACAAAGCCAGATTTAATAAAGTATTAAGGCCATATTTTTGCATACTTGCCTAAAAGATGAAATTCTAGAGCCTTTAAGCTAGAGAAGATAACTGATCCACTTATCCTTTCTAAAAGTTCAGGAAAACTCATTTAATTTAAAATGTAAAACAGAATAGAAATGCAGTCAAATTCCATACAAAGCTATTATATGAACTAAGAGATATGGACCCAGAATATCTTACAGATAATAAAAGCATGCCAAAAAGAAAGCTGTATTCTAATATTCCAAAGGTGTATCAGAAAGAAAGCTATACTCTAAAATTCCAATGTGAGCTAAAAGAAATGAAAGAAAAACATAGGCAAGAACAGCATAATTCAGAATTAGTAAAACTGGAAACAATGATGAAACTCAGGAAAATAGGAGAAATGAAAGAATATTCCAGAAGGTGTAAACACAAGGGATAAAGAAAGTTGTGGGTTTTGTTTTTTAAACTATGGTATTGAAAGGACACAATTACACACCTGAGAAGGATCAACCCGGAATAAGTAATGCCAAGACAAAGTCAAAGGTGACAAGCAGGCAAGGACTGATGGATAGGTCAGACAAATGAATTCTACCTCTCCCACACTCATCCCTGGAAACCTGCCCTATTGTCAATGTTAGATCTAGTTTCTCTTTCCTTTCCCGAATCCTTCCAAAAACAAAAGCCAAGCAAAACACCCTCCATATTCCGTTTAAATGAATGGAGTAACTAGGCCTGTCTGCTGACCAGCCCCACTAAAGAGATTTGCCCTCTTCACAGATTCTGCCATCTCACTAGCCATATTTTTATCAGATGACTGTTTTCTGCTTCCTCCCTGCAAGCTTACTGGACTAATGACAGGTGTCTGACTGAAGAATGATCCATTTCAGGCTAGCAGTAATCTATGACTGACATGGCCTGACTTGAACGTAGGAGCTAAGCAAATCATATTCCTCATTCAGAAAGGTACAATTGATAAACAAAGAAAAACTGGTTTAACTAATTACGAATTGAATCTTTGAGGACCATATACAAGATGAGATTATGAAGAAGGCTAAACGCAGAGGAGACTCACAAGACACAGACCACGAGTCTGTCATAAATCCTCTAAAGAGAGAGATGGAGGGAATAGCTGGATGGCTCTGAAGATGGCCCTGGATCAAATCCTGCATGGTTCTGCAGACAGTCCTGTATAGCTTTAAAAGTCAATACCATTTTCCTTGAGTTTCCTTTGGTGGGTCTATGTTCCTTGTCATGAAAAGTGCTAAATTATTATAATTTCTTTTCTCATCTCTAATTATATAATTAGAAAAAAAAAGCAAACAGATTACCTAAAAAGAGCTGAAAGTCTGACAAAACAAACTAAATGGTCATTAAAAAGTAACAGTATTAAGATTTATATTAAGTGGGGAAAATGCAGACTAGTTAAAAATTCAGTATTAGAAGTAAAAGTGAGATGATGATTAACATAATAAAATAAAAAAAATTATTTGTAAAACAAAAACAACAAAAAAAGTAAAAGGGAGAGTCTTGCCTAAATCAATCCTTTAATGATTACAAAACAATGACTCTAATTACAATTCCTTCTACATGTATGAGTTGTCCCTATACTGTAAGGAAGAGAGTTCCCTTCCCTTCTAAAATTTTAAATTCTTAAAAAAATAAAAATTTAATCATTATGGACTTATGGATTCTTAGATTTTATCCAGTGTGCTGCCATTATTCATTTTGGTGGTCAGATTTTCCTGAATTTGGCCAGTGGGAGTCTCTTTAAAGCTGCTTTGTGTTTCCTGACATGTCCCCATCATTTTGAGCACTTAATTACTCTCTGACACCGTAAGACTTTGCAAGTTCCCAATACGCCCCAGCTCTCAAATCAGCTATTTCCTCAAGAAAGCCTATTTCTTTCAGTGGACAAAAATATTTAACAGATGGATCTGGACACTGGATATGCTCACTCCTGATGAAAATTAATTGCTTCTAGGCCCTTTCAGTAGATAGAGCTGGTGGGAAAATAGCAATTTCGTATGATTTACTCCAATATACAGGTAATGAAAAATCCTGAGTTCACACTAATCCTCTAATTCTAATCCAATTCCATAGGGTTCTTCTTTGCGCCTTACCCCATTTCACATCTCCTCTTCTCACAGTGAGGACCATGGATTACATCATTAAAATATACTTACTTGCTCAATCCTACAATAAACCCCATAATTTTAGAATTGCTTATCCATAACATTATAAAAATCCAATGTCCTAAGTAGAACTGAAGATTTGTTTGAAATCTATTTTTCTTTAGACTGAGAGTATATAAAGTACTATGGTTTAAGAGTTTTATTGGATTTCTTCTAGTAGGTTTATGTTAATAACTTGAAACACAAATAAGTTTATTTCCATTTATGCTCAATTTTTCCCTTCATCAAACTTGATTTTCTTTTTGAAATTTATAAACATTAACCTGGTTACAAAAGCAAAACTATTATTTTTACTCAGACAAGTGCTACTTCTTCCCCCGATTCCCTTACACTCTGTGTCTCAAAGTCTGATGAGGAATAAGAACACAGTGTCAGAGAAACTCTCCACAGATTACTTATTAATTACAAAGAGAAAAATGATAATTTGAAGTACAGAAACCTGGCATACATGATCATAAGCAAATGATCAAAGTTAATAGCACCAATAATGGTACAACCTAACATATTATGCAATATCATGTACTGAAAGAAGGATACAACATTGACTATATAGTAATATTCCTGTCAAAAACAAATAACCATGGGCGCCTGGGTGGCTCAGTCGGTTAAGCGACTGCCTTCGGCTCAGGTCATGATCCTGGAGTCCCTGGATCGAGTCCCACATCGGGCTCCCTGCTCAGCAGGGAGTCTGCTTCTCCCTCTGACCCTCCTCCCTCTCATGTACTCTCTCTCTCTCATTCTCGCTCTCTCAAATAAATAAATAAATCTTTAAAAAAAAAATAAACTAAATTTAATCATGAAGAAACATCAGAAAAACAAAATTAAGGGGAATTTTACCAAACCACTGACCTGTAATCTTCCAAAGAACTTCTCTGAAAGACAAAGAAGGGTGAAGGAACAGTTCCAGATTATTTGACACTAAAAAGACATGGAACTGAATGCAATTTGTGATCCTGATTTGAATCTTGGATGAGAGGAAATAATGAATGTGTTATTGGGACACTTGGTGAAATGCGAATATGGGCTATTAGATAATACTGTCCAATGTAAAATTTGCTGAATTTGCTAACTCTAACATAGCTGTGGAAGAGAATGTTCTTGTTTTTAAGAAATACTATCATTTAGAGTATTCAGGGGGAAATAGCTTGATATCCACAACTAACTCTAAAATGGTACAGGAAAAAAATTCTATACATCCACACACCCAGAAATACACTGTTGGGGGAGAGAGGGATGAATCTGATAAAAATATACAAGGGTTCTTTGTACTATTGTGTTTAAAATTATTATTTTTTAAGTTAGACTTGAGAGACATAATCTAATGTAATACGTTTACCTTGAGTGATTCATGGTTCAAAGAGGAAAAACATCTATAAAAAATGTTTCAGGACAACTGGGGATATCTGAATAGGGACTGCATATCACATGATATTACTAAATTAATATTAATACATTAGCTATTTGATAATGGTATTGTGGCTGTGTAAGAAAATCCTTATTTTTAAGATGCACACCAAAGTTTTTAGGTCTTAAGTGTTATATCTGAATCTTACTTTTAAATGGTTCAACAATAAAAAAAGCAAAGAGATAAAATAGAGCAAAATGTTTAAAAAATTGGTAATTTTAAGGAATTACCAATTCAAAGGAATACGGATGCTTCTTATTCTTTCAACTTCTCTGTAAGTCTGAAAATTAATGAAACTTTTGAAACAAAAAGTTGTTGGAATGCATCAATGAAAATTTTAATGACTTCAATGACATTCTGTATCAGTTAGCAATGTAGTAGAAAACCTAACCAATAATTGGTTGCATTGTTACAAAAAGCACAATGTTTTTCAACAAAAACAAAAATCAAGTGAACATAAAACCAAACCACAAAAAAAAAAACAAAATCAAAAAACAATGAAAAGCCCACACACTGAACTTATAGGGCAAAACAACCTATCATACTTTGTGAATTTCATCCAAAAATTTCTGAGTTTATTTCCTAAATAAATATTAATATCTAAAGTAATAAACATTAATATCAGTAAGTATTTTTTATTGTGCTTAAAAACATTCTCTGCTTCCGAGAATCCATTCTATTTCAAAGATTAACTATCAAAAAATTTCAGGTTAACATTTTTTTTTTTTTTTTTAGATTTTATTTATTTATTTGACAGAGAGAGACACAGCGAGAGAGGGAACACAAGCAGGGGGAGTGGGAGAGGGAGGAGCAGGCTCCCCGCTGAGCGGAGAGCCCGATGCGGGACTCAATCCCAGGACCCTGGGATCATGACCTGAGCCGAAGGCAGACGCTTAACGACTGAGCCACCCAGGCGCCCTTCAGGTTAACATTTTACAATTTTTAACTCCTTTTCTCCCAATTCCTATTTTTTCATGAACATGAAAATAAAAAACTATCCTTATTTGTATATATAAATAGGTGAATATGAATCACCTATATGTAGTATCTTAAGGAATCTGTTTATTCCTATGATGGTTTAATTTCAGCTCAACATACACAGAAGACACTAACCCAGATCTGTTATATATTTAGGGATAAAAATTAATTTTAAGAGGAGTAAGAAAAAGCTAAGCAGGTAAAATCACTCAAAAATTATGATGTATTTCAGACTTTTTTTTAAATTTTTATTTCAGACTTTTTAATCATTTGCTATTTACAAAAATGTTTGCTCCTCTGTTCCCATTTCATTAGTCTTGATATATTCAAGACTTGCGCATAGCTCTTAAATCATCTTTTACTTTGTCTTTTCCACTTAAAAACCTTTTGTTTTTAAGGAAACATATACAAACTCTTCTTATGGAATTACAATGTATAATACTCACCATTCGATGCTGATGAACATGGAGTCAACAAACTAAGTGGGGAAAAATGTTGTCTGTTAAAGTTAGCAGCTGTGGGTGCTCCTCCAAGGGGTGCCCCAGGTCCATACATCTGACCTCCTGAAAGGTTTGAGGCAAAGTTTCCCAAATGTGTAGAAGAAGGTGTTACAGAACCATATGGTGAGTCCATATTGACAATACCTATAATTAGAAGATAATTTATAATTGTTACCTGTAGAAAAAAATTTTAAAAAAACCCTAAAATTCCAAGAGGTCCCTAATACCCCCAAATATTTTAGATGGCTAAAAAATTTCTCCTTGCTTATTCTTCCAGTCTATTGACTAGTCATTTCCCCCTCTATAAAGATAACTATAAAAAAAGAACAATTATCAAGGAAAATTATTTTTATATTTAATTTTAATCTGATATTTTAATTAGTTATTATAGAATACATGTAGATTTCATATCAACACTGGAATTTAAATAGGCTTAATGGCCAAAGAATTACATAAAAAATATATCTTTAAAAAAACTCAGGGGGAAGGAAGGAATGATTAGGCAAAGCACAATTTTTAAGACACTGCAAATACTCTGTATGATACTATACTGGTAGATGCATGTCATTGGATATTTGTTCAAACCCACAGAATGTACAACACCAAGAGTAAACACTAATGTAAACTATAGACTCTGGATGATAATGATACATTAATGTAGGTTCATCAGTTCTAACAAATGTACCACTCTTGGTGGGGAATGTTGATAATGGAAGAGGCTATGCCTGTTAGGGGAAGGAGGTATTTGGGAAATCTCTGTACTTTTCTCTCAACCTCCTCTGTACTCTTCTGTGAACCTAAATGTGCTATTAAAAAAATAAAGTCTTAAAAACAACTAGAGGGAAAAAAACATGGCTATACTTATATGATAAACATATCTGATGATCAGCACTTTAATTAAGTGGCCATTCTTTGCAATAGCTAATAGTGAAACCATCTTCATTGAATGCCTCCTGATGTAATGCAGTGTGAGGTTCAAAACATCACCCATCTGATGCTTCTGCCAAAAGTGTTTGACCTGAATGTAATCACAGACTTAGGAAATAGATGAATCTAATCTAAAATGTGGGACATTCTCCAGAACAACTAGACTCTTCAAAGGATTTAATGTCAAGAAAAACAAAGGAAGCTGGTGAGATATTTTAGACTGGGGGAGACCTCAGAGACATAACAGCCAAAGCAATGTGTACAACCTGACTGAATCTTGAATCAGAAAAAAAAGGAACATACAGACATAATGGATATATCTGGGATGATGGTACTGAATATTGGGTGGTATTGCTGAATTAATGTTAATTTTCTTGAGTGTAGTAATAGTGATGGAGCTGTAAAGGCAAATATGCCTGTTCTGTTTACCTGAATCAAGTAGTATTCCCCTCCAATGGGCTCTACAATTAAACTTCAATGCTAATTTTGGCTCTAACCAACTGTACACCCCCCAAACCTCACCTCTCTTATAGAGCTGGCCTTTTATCTATACCTTTCCACAAAATAAGAATTTCTTCTTTTTTTCTCTAAATCTTAATTTTAGTCTTTCTCAACATAGTACCTAGATTTCCTGAAAAGTGAAGTATTTTCAATAAATTTCAACTATCATAAAAATGAAATATAAAAACATTTCCAGTGCATTAGCATATAATGTTCTTTTAAAATTGTATTTATTCTAAGAGAACTTATGTTATTTTGAAAGTACACATAAATATTTCATTCAGCCCCCAGCAAAGAAATATTTACTGGCCATGTTCATTACATTGTATTCACATGCCATAGAAATAGGCAAAAATAATACCCAGTCCACATTAAATTTAGAAATTTTTAGTCCCAGAATGTCACCTCTTCAATAACACAGGTTGGCAACCTTTCTGCAAAAGGCTGAATAGCAGTATTTCCAGGCTATCATTACAGCATGAAAGTAGCTGTAACACAATATGTAAATGACTGGGCATGGCTGTGTCCCAATAAAACTTTATTTACGAACACTGAACTTTTAATTTCCTATTTTTTTGTCACGTATTATTATTTAAAAAAATTTTTTAAGTCATTAAAAAATCTTACACTATTATTGAATCTCAATTTTAAAAAGCTACAAATGTAAAAACAGGCAGCAGGCCATATTTGGCCCATGGGCGATAGTTTGTCTATCTCTGGCATGACTTATCTTTAATTACTTGAAATGTTCATACTAAAACGCATAGCTCTAGATGCAACTTGGTATCCTGGATTGGACACTGCAACAGAAAAAGAACATCACTGGGAAAACTGGTGAAATCTGAATAAAGTCTGTAGTCTAGTTAATTATACTGTACCAGTATTAATTTCCTAGTTTTAATAAATAAATAAAGGATTATATAAAATATTTACATTAGCGGAAGTTGGGGTAATTATAGAAAAACTCTTCCATAAATCTAAAAACATTTCAAAGTAGAAAATTAAAAAAAAAAAGCAATCACTCAAAACCAGGAGATCTTTAAATCCTCTATAAATATCAGCATTGTCCAATAGAACTTTTTAAGATAATGGATATATTTGATATCTGTACTGTCCATCATGGTAGCTACTAGCCATATGTGCTTATTAAGCACTTAGAGCCACTTTGGAAACAGTATGGAGATTCCTCAAAAAATTAAAAACAGAGGGGCACCTGGGTGGCTCAGTCATTAAGCGTCTGCCTTCGGCTCAGGTCATGATCCCAGGGTCCTGGGATCGAGCCCCACATAGGGCTCCCTGCTCGGCGGGAAGCCTGCTTCTCCCTCTCCCACTCCCCCTGCTTGTGTTCCCTCTCTCGCTGTGTCTCTCTCTGTCAAATAAATAAATAAAATCTTTAAAAAAAAAAAAATTTAAAAATAGAACTGGTAATATATGATCCAGCAATTCCACTTCTGGAAATATATCCAAAGGAAACAAAAGCACTAACTCAAAAAGATATCTGCATTCCCATGTTCATAGCAGCATTATTACAAGAGCTAAGACATGGAAACAACTGAAGTGTCCATCAATAGATGAATGAATGTCCATCAACAGATGCACATGCACACGTGTGTGCACACTCACACACACAGGAGTATTACTCAGCCATAAAAAGGAACGAAATCCTGCCATTTGCAACAACATGGATGGACCTTGAAGGCATTATGGCAAGTGAAGTAAGTCAGGCAGAGAAAGACAAATACTGTATGATCTCACGTATGTGGAATCTAAGAACAAAGAAACCAATTCAAAGAAAAAGATCAGATTTGTGGTTACCAGAGGTGCGGAGCAGGAAGAAGGGAAACTGGAGGAAGGTGATCAAAAGATATAAACTTCCAGTTACAGGATAAAGAAGTACTAAGGATGTAATGTACAACATGATAATGTACAACATGCTGCATGGTATGTATGAAAGTTGTTAAGAGAGAGTAAAATCCTAAGAGTTCTCGTCACAAGGAAAAATAATATTTTTCCTTTTTTCTTATTGTATCTATATGGTGATGGATGGTAATTAAACTTATTACGGTAATCATTTCACAAAATATGTAAGTCGAATCATTATGCTGTACACCTTAAACCTATAGTGATGTCAGTTTTATTGCAATAAAACTGGAAAACAAATTTCAAAAAATATGGCCAGCTTGACTGAGAGGATATTTCTAATTTTATTTAATTTAAATAGTGCATATGATTAGTAGCTACCTTATTAAAACTATGTGGCTCTATATTTTTCTCAGTATTTTAAAAAAAGAAATGAAATCAAATTTTTAAGAGCTTTATTATTTTTTAAATAAACTTTTCATGGCATTATCTTATTAAATTTAAACATAAGAGACGGTTTTATTTGAGAGAGAAAAATATACCTGATAATGAAATTTATTTATGGTAAATTCAAGATAAAATCCACTGCGGCTTCTAAAAAGATTTTTTTTTTAAATGCCATACTCAACACATCTAATACTCAAACAGCATTTCAGGTAAATGAATTCAACAATCTCTATCTGGCCCAGTCATCGAGTAAAAATATTAGAGGGGCGCCTAGGCGGCTCAGTCGTTAAGCGTCTGCCTTCCGCTCAGGTCCTGATCTCGGCATCCTGGGATCAAGCCCCGCATCAGGTTCCCTGTTCCGCGGGAAGCCTGTTTCTCCCTCTCCCACTCCCCCTGCTTGTGTTCCCTCTCTCACTGTGTCTCTGTCAAATAAATAAAATCTTTAAAAAAAAAAAAATTAGAAAATGACCAAGAGTTTTCCTATCACTTGCATAAATCACAAGCTGCAGAATGTGAGAAAATATGAACTCACCTGAGGGACTTGGAGCGGGTCTCTGTAATGGTGGTCTAAAACCTGGAGCTTTGGAAGTATCAGACTGATGTAAAGGATCTGAATTTGGCAAATATGAGGATTTTCCTGATAGCATAGATTCTGGGGTTGACTGAGATGAAACAACAGATCCTCCCCAGAAGGCATGAGCAGAAGTAGGGCTGTTTTCAAACAATGTGCTAAAGGGCCCAAATGGTAAGGGGGCACTGAAATTGGGAGCAATAGGCTTATTTGCTGGATGTACTGAATTTTGACAAGCACTTTGTGTACTTAAGGTTGAAGGTAGCTGGACAGAAGAGGGAACACTGTGAGGTCTTTTAATGTGATTGACACTGAGGACTGCAACAGATGAATTTTGCACTGGAGCTGGATTCTTGTGAGGGGCAGTTGTGCCATGAGAGGGTGGTCTAACAGCAGGGGTTTCCATTTTAGGAGCAGGCTGGGAGCATCCCATTTGTGTCTGAGGCATAGGGTAAGTCACTGGGGCAGTAGAAGGCACCGCCACTGGAGCAGAACTTGTTGTTGCTAAAGGAGGAACAGTCATTCTAACTTCCGGGGGAGGAACCTGAGACGGCTGAAGAGGTGGTCTTGGCTCCTGAGAAACAGAACCCGGAGGCTGTTGCTGAGCAGAATGAACTGATGAACTCCCAGAAGAACTGCTGCTGTTTGAAAGTCTACTGTTTGTTGTTTCTACTACTGGTGGACTACCTGCTTCCTGTTCAGAGGAAGATGCCCCTTTATTTGGAGATGCTGTTCCACAATCCAAAGGGCTGTTTCTAGAAACCCCTCCTGACTGGGCTGGTGGTGATGGGGAAGATGGGGATGATACTGGGTAGTGTTC
The DNA here is from genome assembly GCF_054177405.1 of Leptonychotes weddellii. Lineage (NCBI taxonomy): Eukaryota > Metazoa > Chordata > Mammalia > Carnivora > Phocidae > Leptonychotes > Leptonychotes weddellii. The sequence goes on along the minus strand of NC_138370.1, from coordinate 125,624,669 downwards.
TTTGGCAGTAGGCATAGGATATGTGGCATTTGTGGGTGCAGTGCTGTTGTTGCTTGCTGTGGTTGTGACTGTTGTGGTGGTGGCATTGGATGTCTTCACAACTGTGACAAAAAGCTGCCTTCTGACAGAAGGTGAACTTGGACTGCCATTTGTAGATGTACCAGGCACCGTTGAAGCTGATGAACTGGTTGTAGTTGTTGGACTTGAAGTTAAAGAACCTGCTGAATTCACCTGAGAACCACTGCTATTCTGATTGCTATGGCGAGGCACCATGTGAGGCTTAGGCGAGTTAGTAGCTCTGGCAGGGCTCAAAGGCCTGACAGGAAAAGGACCCCAAGTGGATTGAGCTGGTGGAAAAGTACCTCCAAAGTGGGTCATGGGCAACCTTGGTGGACGGATCTGCTGGAAAGTCTGAGCAGCAAGCAAAGCATGTGCAAACTGTGGAGGAGGATATGCTAATGGAAGAGAAACTGGAAAACCAGGCCTCACATTATTCACTGGGTTTTTAATGGTTTTATGAGTAGATGCAGAAGAAATTGCAGGCACAGTGAGTGCTGTGGCAGTTTGAGATGTTGATGACAGAGCTACAGTCGTCATTTTAATTCCCATTAAGGAACTGTTAGCAGCAGTGGTGGTAGGTGCTGATGACCCTATTTTGGAATTTGCTGAGGAGCTTTTCAAACGATTCTTTGGAATAAGTTCATCAATTTCTTTGTCTGGATCCTTGATCAGAGCATTGATCAACTGAGTTGCCTGTCTTGTTGATTCAGTGCCACCCCTATAAATTGACCAAAAAAAGGAATTAGGTCCAATTTCTCCTACTTTTTAAGAGGCGAAGCCTAAATTCATTCGTGAATGTGTACACATACATACAGAGAATAATAAAAGTTAAGCAGCAATTTTCTGACTACTCTTGAGATATTCTGCAAAGCAATAAACTGTCCTGACGTGCCACTTTTCAAAAATGCATTTTAATACTGTTTCCTTACACTAAGAAGTCCTTTTCCTAACTATAAAATACGTTAGTCAGAAAAACCACTGTACTTTTAATCCCTAATGATACTGTAAAGTCAAACAGTTGATCAATGTTAAAAGCAATATAAGTAAACAAAGAACAAAAAAAAATTGAGTAAGAAAACAGTATTTTATTTTAAATCCTGCTACCTAAGATGACCCCATCTATGACTAATCTCTATTAGCAGAACGATTCTTATAATTCCTCTGGAAAGATGTCTCAAAATGAGAGTGGAATCTTGATAATGCTAACAATGGCCAAAAGGTCAAACCCTAATGTTAGATCTTCAGGAAAATATTTGATTGCAAGGAAAGCCTTATGGAAACCCTAAGGGGCAAATTACTCATAAAGGATATCTACTTCCCTCTTCTCTAGATAAGGCAGGTTGTCACTACCCACCTATCCCAGGAGAGGGAAAAACAAGATAGGAGAGGAGGATAAGTGCAAAATAGAAATGGCTAACTGCTTCCTTCGAAGTAGGCTATATAAATATCAGACTCTGCAATGGGGTCCCTGCCTCTCACAACCAAACTTAAGATTTCTTAGAATATCATATCTTTATTTTAAGAGTATTCAGGTATAGACATAGTCAATACAAGACAAATATCCACTTCAGATTTATATCTATGACTGAGCTTATATTCTAAGGATACAATCACAGAATAATAAATCTCAAAAGCCAATAAGGGGAAAAAGGGAAGCCTACTGCTTAAAATGGGTGAGAAACCCCTATTCCCTCTTAAAAAGTCTCAATAAAATTTTAAGAATGTCATATGAACAGTTTATGTAAGGAAAAGATTACCTAAACCTTTGACACACACACACGAAAAATTTCCTTTAAAAGCCCTTTGAAATATTTCATAAGAGCACATGAATTAGAGAAAAAAAATTGTAAAGGTTATCTTCTCTCATACTAATCAAATTTCCATTTTAAAAAGTATGCTATTAAACATAAAGATCCACTGAAAACTCAAAATACTTGTATTTCATTAAGATACAGTGCAATAAAACACAAAGGGAGAAAACATAAGAGACAGAGTTTTGCCTTATAGTTATTATCCGGTCTCCCGTCTTGTCTTTCTGCTTATCAATATCTATGTGTGCACCAGTGAACTCCCGAATAGCATTAATATTACAGCCTCCTCTTCCAATCACTCTGGATATCACAGTTGACGGAACAGATACTTTCTTTGACCTGTTTAAAAGTTGCAAAGATAAATTAAGATTTATCATTAGTATCAGTGGTTATGATTAAAATATGAGGAAAGAGGCTTATACGAAAATACATTTCTGTAAATACAGAACAGATTATTGTTGAGTCAGCCTTTTCTATCTATTCTTACTCTAGGTGATAAAAGGCAACTAAGAGTGACAGAAGAGACAGACAGAGTGAGAGTGCGCGAGCATGTTACCACAGCTTCTTATCTCATTACCAAAGATGGTTTGGTTTTTTTGACTTTCATCTTTCATTAATATCTATAAAGCACGTATTATATAGACATGCACTGTGTTAATGCAAATATTAATGGCAAATAAGATAAACATAGGTTCCTGCCCACATATATTGACTATGTAGACAGCAAGTAGGAAAGCCACAACACCATGCCACGAGTGCTCTAATAGGGTATCATAAAGACACACTGGTTGGGGCACCTAATCCAGACTGAGGAAACAAGAAAGGCTTCTTGTGGGCACTTCCTGGGTGTTTGACTCACATTCTTTTTATTCTCTTAAAATTGAAAGGATGATATTAAAAATGCATTGTTTCCTTTCATTCTTTTAGAGGCATTAAGATGATTATCCATCAACATGGAAACTCACTTAAAGGATGTTTCATCGTGTGAGGAAAGAGAAGAGCCTGCTGGAATTTTAAAAAAGCAAAACCCATCTAACATTTGCAAAATTGCTTTACAATTCTAAACATTCACATTGCAGAAAAGGTACATATACATTTCTGACCAGCCTAAATTAAAGGATGCTCCTAAAAGAAATACAGTATAATTCTCAATAAAGAGAATGAGCCAACTACGCTTTATTGAACAAGTAAATTATTTATTTAGAATCGTAGATTATTTTTTTTTTAAAGATTTTATTTATTTATTTGACAGAGAGAGAGCACAAACAGGGGGAGCTGTAGAGAGAGGGAGAAGCAGGCTCCCCACTGACCAGGGAGTCCGATGTGGGGCTCGATCCCAGGACCCTGGGATCATGACCTGAGCTAAAGACAGACGCTTAACTTACTTAGCCACCCAGGGGCCCCTAGAATGGTAGATTAAATAGTAATTTAAAATATTGTATTTTTTGGGCGCCTGGGTGGCTCAGTTGGTTAAGCGACTGCCTTCGGCTCAGGTCATGATCCTGGAGTCCCGGGATCGAGTCCCACATCGGGCTCCCTGCTCAGCAGGGAGTCTGCTTCTCTCTCTGACCCTCCTCCCTCTCGTGCTCTCTCTCATTCTCTCTCTCGCAAAAAAAAAAAAAAAAATTATTGTATTTTTTAAAAGGTTAGCTATGACCCCTGCCCTTTAATATACATAACTAAGTTACTTGATAATTCCTTTTTCTCTAAAGGGCAAAATAGCGATCATTATTTTCAAATTAGTTAAGAATTTCTTAGTATACCACAGTATAAAATACATGCAGAAAAACTGCATTACCTTACTTTTGGATAGATAGTACTCTAATGTTGTGATTGATTTCAGTCAGTTTAACAGAGTGTGTATATGTGAATGAGTGTGTATATATGTGAATGAGAGACAGAGACAGAGACAGATGAAGATAGAGATAGTGGCAGGGGGAGGCTTTGGTCAAAAATATGAAAGATTGGGATTAACAGGAATAAGTTTGGTTCATTATAGCTCTTATTTCAAATAATCAAAAGCTTAAATTTTTGTTGAAATTTCTGGGAAGTTCTTTAGAATAGGTTATTAGAGATTTACAATAGATCCTCTGTGGTATCTTACCACCTTTTAGTTTGAGATACTGTTTTACTGTTTGATATATATAATTCAAAAAAGCCCAAACAAAATATAACCAAACATTTCAGTCCTAAAATCCTTTAAATAAAGGCATCCTGTGGTTTAAAGACAAGAATAGTTTGAAACCAATACTTACTCATTCTTCAAATATTTACAAGTATGTAAAAGATACCACATACTGGGCTCTCAGATTACAAAGTTGAGTAAGACACACTCTATCACCCTAAAGACTTTAAATTAGTTCTCTACCAAATAGCAATACCTGGGGGTCAAGCAAATACCACAATCATCCATGTAATTTTTTCGGAAAGTCTATGTACTTTTTATGTAAAATCTCCTAATTTTAGAAGTACTAATATCTACTTTTTTTTTCCCATCTAAAATACAGTGTACGCACACTATCTCTGTTGGCCAGATTCAGCCTTGGGCCACCAGTTCATTTGCAACCTTTGGGATAGTTGGAGGAATCTAAGGGTAAGGTAAACAACACCTCACATAAAAAGAATGAGAAAAACAATTAAAGAAACAATCACTCACCTTCTTACAACTTCCTTCCATCCTTCTTCCCTTTTTTGTCCACGCTTAGGACTTGCTACTGTTAACTTCCCATTTGGAGAGGAAAGGGGAGATGGACCAGATTTTGTGCAAGTAGACAGAGAATTACTGGTTACTTCATTGATAGTCTCTGACAATCTTTAACAGAGGGAGGAAAATACATTAAATATAGAACAAATGTAGAATTTTAAATGAAAGAGGCAATCTATTACATAATTTTATTCTTTTATTTATTCTTGGATAAATATAGTAAACAAATGAGTAACTTATTTCTCACTTTTCAATATTTAGCATAACATGAAGAGTCAATTAGAGGTCAAAATTAGCAGAGCTGAATTATAGTAATAACCCCTAAGAAATCATAATCAATACTTTTCATGGGCTAAAATTTAACAACCAAAATAAAGAAGTTACATAGTAAAAATAATTTTATCTTTCATTTTTAACACAAAACTTCAAAAATAGCCTATTATTCCATTAAAATGAAATTGTGACTTCTTTAGCACAAAGACAACCCTTGTTTTGCCAGTTGTTAATTTGCCTTTTTTTACTGAAAAATTCAGCAACAAAGAATTTCATGATGATACTGTAAATAATAAAAATGAAGATTGGAACTAACTTTATTGAAGCCTTGCCAGAAACAGATTTTCTCTCTTCCTTTGGAAATGTAACCAGAACTGATGGCTGCTTCTTGCTGGTCATAGTGGTGGTCACCACAGCAGGTGAATGATTGTCACTCTTTCGGCTGCTGTTGCTGTTACTACTTTCATCACTGCAGCTGGAAATCCTCATGTTATCACTGTCCCCACTCTCGCTGGTACTGCTGCTCTTGGACTCTCCATTGACCTTCTCTGGCTGACTATATGAGATTGGTAGTGGATCATCAAATATAATCTGAACATTTTCTGGAGTAATTTTATTTTTCCTGTTTTTCCTCTTTGAACTGGTTGTAGTTATGGTGTTATTTCTTTTACCATGGGAACCTGCCAAAGTTGTCCAGGTTGCAGATATACCTATGGTAGTAGTGGTTGTGGCACTTGGAGGCTCTGTCAAGACTTCAGGCTCATCTGTAAAAGTAGCAACACCAGCAATACCAAATTAGCAAGTTCTAAGCGTTTTTAGAGTATATTTAGCTTCAAGCACTTGAAGAACAATAAAGTCAGGAGTTACTTTGCAACTATTATCAATCATTCCAGCATTCATTAGTAATGAGACAGATATGACATCTATTCTCCTCTCTGTGCTCAAGTCCTAAACAATGTATAGTAGGCAGTTATAAAAAATATTTTGGGGACGATTTGGGAAATATGAATATGTACTGTATATTACATATATTATTAAATTTTATGGGTGTAATGTTACTGTGGTTACATAAAATAATGTTCTTTTTCTGGGAAATACATATTTAAGTATTTAGTGCTGATACTGCATGGGGTGTCCAACTTACATGTAATCTGTTCAAAAAAAGAGGAAAAAAGATAAACTAAATTAATGTGCCAAAATGTTATAGGAATCTAGGTGACAGACAGGAGTTCATCATACTATTCCATAAACTTTTCTATAGTTTGGACATTTTCAAAATCAAAAGGCTGGAGGAGAGGGAAATTACACACAAACACACACACACATTGCATATATATTTGGTGGTTTAAAAGCAATGGTTTCTCCTCACAATATCTTCATATCAAATAATTGTTTAGTTAGAATCTAGTTAAAATAATTCCCTCATTTTGAGAAAAAATCTAAATATGGTTAGAGTAACAAATGATATTATGGAATTACTCTTAATTTTTTAGGTATTATAAAAGGTATTGTGATTATGTAAGCACATGTCATTCCTAGGATACGTGTTGAAGTTTTATAGGTGCAATGTCAGAATGTCTGCAACTTACTTTTAGACAGCTTAGAAATAATATACATATATATTTAGAGAGAAAAAAATAAAGCAAATATGGTAAAATGTTTATTTTAAAAATCTAGGTGGAGGGTATTGAGGTATTCATTTTATCATTCTTTCAACTTGTCTGTAGCTTTGAAATTCTTCAAAATAGGGGCGCCTGGGTGGCTCAGTTGTTAAGTGTCTGCCTTCAGCTCATGTCATGATCCCAGGGTCCTGGGATCAAGCCCCACATCAGGCTCCCTGCTCCACAGGAAGTCTGCTTCTCCCTCTCCCACTCCCCCTGCTTGTGTTCCTGCTCTCGCTGTCTCTTTCTCTGTCAAATAAATAAATAAACTCTTAAAAAAAAAGAAATTCTTCAAAATAAAAAGCTAGGGAGAAGTCAATAAATGAAAACAGTGGATAAGTACTTCAAGGGCTTAATGACTTAGAAATCTACTTTTACCTTAAGTTATTGATATTTAAGGAAATATAATTTTGAATACAATGTATTACATGAATCAAATTAGATGGTAATTTAGAGAAAATACCTTCAACTTTATGTTTTTCTTTTTCTTGAGCAGCTTGGAGTTCAAAGTTCTCTTTATTTTTGGCTTCAATTTCTTCTAGTTTTCTTCTTTGTTCTTCCTTTTTCTTTCGTCTCTTTTCCTTTCTCTTTTCTCTTTTGGCAGCCAAAGCCAACCTCCGGCTTTCTTCTCTTAACTGTTAAAGGATTGATAAAACAGATTTACCTTGTAAAAAAAAGTTTTCACATAATGTCATTTTATCATAAGGGAACTAGAATACCATAAAATTCGAAGTCATCTAGTTCAATTTATTGTTTAATCAAGATCATAGTCAAATCACTGTAAAGAGAAAATAATATTTTTAAATGTCAAGATCAAATTAATGATAAAAAACAATCTAATTTTAAAACGGAAGAATGATACATAGCTTCTTAATCACTGAATAAATGTAAATTAAAATAAGTTACCCTGTTTTGTTCATTAATTCTGCAAAATTAAAAAAGATATCATATATCAACAGAAGTTCGGGCAAATAAGTTCCTTCCCATACTCCTGTGGGTATAAATATTTATATTTTAGGAAAGGTAATTTGAAAGCCTCCTATGAAAATTACAAACTGTTTATCCTAAGAATTTATAAAATGACCATAGTGAAAAAATAATTTCCACTGCAAAACTGATTATAATGGCAAGTGGAAACAGGTAAATCCATCAATGCCAAGGGTAGGGGGAATAAATTAACAACAGTATACGCTCATAAAATACGAGGCAGCCATTAAAAGTGTTATATACTTGGTAATATGCTCCCAAATTACACTGGTTAGAAGAAAAGAATACACACCGCAGACCAATGATCCCCCTTATTGGGAAAGGAACCCTTTATGCGGCTCTATTTGTAGAAATAGAGAAAAAAGGTGAAGAGGATACAAATCAAAGCTACTGACTAGAGTGGGGGATTGGAAGAAGGGTAGCAGAAAGATGGTGGCTTTCAATTTTACTTAATATAAGTTGTTCATTGTTTCTATTTGTGAAAATGGTTACTTTCATAGTCAAAAAATTAAGAATAAGTTTAAAAGTATAACATCTCTTAAAAGTGATGTTAACTATTAAATTTTCCTTTGATTCATAAAGTAAGAAAATCATCTTCAAATGCTTTCCTTTCCATGTCCTCTAAAAGACGTTTTCAAACTATGTACTTCCTGCCCATAATCCAGTGTTCTGTGTATTATGTGTGTGTGTATTTTAAATATATGTATCAAAACAATGACACATAGTTTATGGAAAATGTCACAATATCCTAACTAATGAAACCAGAGCTCAAATATGGGCTCAAAAGGCAAATCAGACTTTGTTTCATTTTTTAAGATTTTTTAAGTTTTTGCTTTTGCTAGACATTCCTGCCTTTTCAAATTATCCCTGTTAGATACCTGAAAGGTTTTGTCCACCTTGAAAGCTTTTACACCCTGGGGCAGTGCACCATAATTACATTCTTTTGGATGAGAGAAAAATCTTTTGTTCCTGAAAAGGGTAATAATTAAAGAGAATCTGTAGAACACTGATACTTTCTCAGGCAGAGGGATTTCAGGAAAGAATACAAATGGGAAGTTAAAGATCTAAACATTGTCTGCATGGTAGCCCTAGAAAGTTTTGCTAGTCCTCCAGAAGTAGACAAATTCCAGTCTGAAGACCAGTAAAAGAGCAGCTTTTCACCTTGCAGAAGGACTGAGAAGAAAACTGGTGACCTTCACTCCCTTACACAGGAAGAGGAATAATATCTGACTGAAGCGTTTCAAAGAAGGAAGTAAGCATATGTGACTCTGCTCACTGGGCCTTGCTTAAATGGAGCTAGCTGCCTGCCCTCAGGAAACGTGCTTTCTATCTCTGAACTCCAGTGACGTTGTCCTGTCTGGATCTGACTTTGATGAAATGAACAGGTTAAGTGGAAGGGAAAGAGAAGGGTCTGTAGAAGTGGGGTGAAGGGTATGCCAAGAAAAATATTTTCAAAGCAACTGTGGCCAAATAAAACATTTTATCTAAATCATGTCTGTGGGGACAGAAAAGCCTTAGGAAAGGTATACAGGGGATCAGAATAACAAGTGAAGTTTAAGACTTTTGGTTAAACCATGGGGTGCCTGGGTGGCTCAGTTGGTTAAGCGACTGCCTTTGGCTCAGGTCATGATCTCAGGGTCCTGGGACTGAGCCCCGCATCGGGTTCCCTGCTTGGCGGGAAGCCTGCTTCTCCCTTTCCCACTCCCCCTGCTTGTGTTCCCTCTCTCGCTATCTCTCTCTGTGTCAAATAAATAAATAAAATCTTAAAAAAAAAAAAAAAAAGACTTTTGGTTAAACCAGGACGGATTTTTAGATTTGCTGGATTTTTTGGTCTGGTGGTAGGAGGTCACTGTGACTGCTATCAAGGGGGAAAAGAACTATTTTAAGAATAGAAAAACTTAAATCAGAAAGCAGACCCATTTGGCCTAGATGTGGGTGGGGGTGATGGGCTAAGGTAGGTCTTAGTTTGTAGGTGCAGCTGGGTCTTAGGCATGCAAGTACCCTCAGGCCTTAGAGAGTTCCATCAGTGGAGGCTGGTCCTTTGACAATAATAAGTTTGGATTATCAGACTCATACTATTATGAGTTCAGTCCTAAAGGCAAGGTATTTACTCTCTAAATCTTAAAGTTCTATGGCTAGTATTTGGGTAATCCCACAGATGTACTAACCCTTTCAACTCACTAAAAAGTGGAACACAAATTCAGAGGTCCTAAGAAAACGCTTTCTGAAGGACAGATCTCAGACTATGGCTGTAAAAGAACCTACAAAGGCATGAAGGTCTCTAAAAAAAATTAGGCAGAATTAAAAATATAGATACACATTTATTAAGAGGCATCATAAGTTTGCAGGTGGTATATAAAACTAACAATTAGATGAGATCACCAAAGGGAAAAAGTTATTAACTATATGAATGTGTATTTATGTGTGTGTATTATATATGTAGGAGGGAGATATCCAAAGGAAGAGCAAATGAGACTTTAGGAAGGCATAATCAGATAGAGGAAGACAATCAAGAGAAGATGGCTTCAGTGAGAAGAGTTTTATGGAGGAAAGTGATCAACACTGATAAGTTTCATTAAGTATCAGTAAGAACTGAAAAGAGGTAATAAAATTTGGCAGTTAAGATGCCATTGGTGATCCCTTTATAGTTAGTTCACTGGAGTAGTGGAGGAGTAGGCAAGTGATCCTGGGCTGAGGACTATAAATTTTAAAAGTAGAGTCAACAAGACATAGATTATTCTCTTAAAATATCTGGAGAAGGAAAGCAAAATACTAAGTCTGAGGTAAAGTCTCATTATAATAGTTACCTTGATTAAGTTGTAGGCAGAGGGTAGGAGTTAGTGAAACTGCAGACACTAAAGATAAAAGAATATGCGGGAGGTGGTAACAACTGATACTAAGATCCCAAAGAGAACAGATGAAAGCAGAATAAACCATGAAGATTCAAGGAAGTCTGGAGGTACAGAAAACAGGGTTAGAAATTCAGTCTACATCCTCTATTTTTTCATGGTACAAACCTAGACCTCATTTCACTTACTGGGGAACTGCTATATGTTTCTGAGTATATATGGGGGAAGGTAGAGGCTTTGAAGAAAAGAGTCAAGTTGTAGAATAACCTCACTGTGGAAAAGGAAAAGGCCCTAACTCAACTGGTGATTTCTAATTGAGGTTTCAGGAAACAAAGTGATCTTTGAGAGTTAAGCTTTTTAAGATGAGAATTTTAGAATCTGGGGAGAGGCAGTCCAGACTAAAGAAATACCATCTGCAAATTTACATATATGAAAGTAAACGAGATAATGCAAGCAGGAGAAAACCATAATGAGTGATGAGCCTGGAGAAGTAGTAAGCTAGGAGGACCTGAATGTTTGGCTTTTCCCATGCAGACAATGAAGAGAGACTGAAAGTTTTTGAGGAGGGTGTAAGGTAATCCCACCTGTGTATAAGAAAACTATGGGAACTGTGGAAAAGTTACATTGGAATGGAGAAGGATTAAAATGAAGGCAAAAGGTGACAGAGACAAAAATATTTATTTATATAGGGAGACCATTAAGAAGCCCACTGCAATACTTGAGGTGAGGAATGGTAACTGAGAGGAGAGGATGGAACAGAGGCTCATAGAGTGACTGCCAGAGCTCAATTAAAGGTAACGATGATGATGACAATGATGTGGTTTAATATGTGGAGGGTTTAAATGTGCCAGGCACTGGATTAAGTTAATTTACTGCATGAATTCATTTGATGGATATAGGGAATGGAATGAGCAGCTGAAAGTGATAGCAAGATTTCATTACTGACTCATGAGTAGTGATACCAATAACAGAAAAAGAGGTCAGGGAGGATCAGGGGAAGGGAAGGGCCGGATCCAACAAAAATTAATTGGTAATTTGCTATGTACTAAACATGGTTCTAGTCTTGGAACTAATCAGTAGACTAGATAAAATATCCCTACCCTCATGAAGCTTATAAAGTAACATTTAGTTGGGTGGGAGGGGAGGCACACAGATGACAAACATAATAAATACATTACACAGTTTTCAAAAAGGTGTTAAGTACAATATAAGATACTAGAGAAGAGGAAGAGAAGTGTGTATATGGGGACAGGTAAGGGGTTTTGATTTTGGAGTGGTTTTTTTTTTTTTTTTTGAGAGAGAGTGAGGAGGTGGGGTGGGGGCAGAGGGAGAGGGAGAAAGAACTTAACCAGGCTCACCGCCCAGCACCGAGCCCGACACAGGGCCTGATCTTATGACCTGGAGATCATGACCTGAGCTAAAAAATCAAGAGTTGGATGTTTAACTGACTGAGCCACCCAGGAGTCCCAAGGGGTTTGATTTTTTTTTTTTTAAAGATTTTATTTATTTATTTGACAGAGAGAGACACAGTGAGAGAGGGAACACAAGCAGGGGGAGTGGGAGAGGGAGAAGCAGGCTTCCCGCGGAGCAGGGAGCCTGATGTGGGGCTCAATCCCAGGACCCTGGGATCATAACCTGAGCTGAAGGCAGACGCTTAACGACTGAGCCACCCAGGCGCCTTAAGGGGTTTCGATTTTAAACAGGGTGATCAGTGTAAGCCTCATGAAGGAAAGGTTTAAGTGAACGTCTAAAAGATTGGAAGTATTTCAGGAAAAGAGGACAGCCAGTACATAAGCTTTATGTTCAAGGAGGCCATTGTGGCCGAGACTAGTAGAAAATGACTTCCTAAGAGAGTATCAGAAGTCTTGATCACCTAAGGCCTGGCAGGGTGTTTTAAAGACTTTATCTTTTACTCTGAGAGAAATAGCACGTAGGGTTTGAGCAGAAGAGTGATACGATTTGATTTAAAGGATTTAAGAGGTTGGAGAATAGACTGCCAAGCACTGATGGAATCAGGGAGGTCAGTTAAATTACTACTGGGTAATACAGGTAAAAGACAGTATTAATGACTTGAACCAGGGTGAAAAGTGATTAAAAAAAAAGTGACTAGGATTCTAGATATAATTCTAAGGCAAAGGTAACAAGATTTTCCAACACAGTGGAGGATAAGAAGGAATCAACAATGACTTCAAGGCTTTTAGCATAAGCAATTACAAGACAGAGTTGTGGGTCTGGGGTAGGCAAAGATCAGGAGTTGACATTTGGACACAACTATGAGATCTCTAATTGGTATCCAAATGGACAGGTTGAGTAGCTAGTTGGATATGAGACTGGAGTTTAGGGAAGAGGTCTGTGCTAAAGATATATATTTGGGATCAGCTGGTATATACTTAAATTTAAGAAGCAGAATGAGATGACCAGTGCACGAAGATGATCATGTAAAGAGCTAAGGGCCTTGCCAACTAAGGGAGGAGAAAAGGAGGAAGTAGTAAAGGAGACATAGAAGGACCATCCAGGGAGGCAGGAGAAAAGCCAAGAGTGTGCAGAGCAATGGAGATCAAGTGAAAAGAGTACATCAAGTGTTATTAGGCTTAGTGAGATAAGGATAAAGAACTGAACACTGCATTTGGCTACATGAAAGTCACTGGGGACCATAAAAGCAGTTTTGTTGGGGTTGTGAGAGTAAGAGCCTGACAAGAATAGATTCGAAAAGGATGAAGAATTTGGGGCACCTAGGTGGAAGAGTTGGTTGGGTGTCCAACTCCTGGTTTCTGCTGAGGTCTTGATCTCAGAGTTGTGGGATCGAGCCCCGTGTTGGGATCCACACTCAGCATGGAATCTGCTTGGGATTCTCTCTCCCTCTCCTTGCCCCTTCCACTTATGCTCTCTCTTCCTCAAATAAATAAATCTTAAAAAAATAAAAAAGGATGAAGAATTGGAAATAACTAAAATAGATGAGTTTGCTGTCATTGTATAGCTGCAAAGGGGAGCAAAGGAATGGGCTTGTAGCTGAAAACTGGGAAGAGGGAGTTGGAGGAATCAAAAGGATTTTTAAGGCTGGAAACTAAGCTTATATGATGATAAGAATGACCCAAGAGAAGAAGAAAAATGATATAGGACAAAGAAAAAAGAATTGCCACAATGTTTTTGAGTAAGGGAAACCAGATCTAGTTCACTACATGGACTGGTTGCAAAAAGTTTACTTAGTAAATGGGAGGAAGAATATGGATAGAAATTCGTGGGTGGGGAAAGTCTGACAGTTTACTTCTGATGCTTCAGTTTTCTCACTGATGTAGAATGCAAGGTCATTAACTGAGGGTGAAGGAGAGGATGTACTGGAAGTCAGAGGATAACAGAAAAAGTAATAATGGTCTAGACGAGTGGGAGAATGAATTAAATTAGGGAAATACAGTATAACTACTAGGCAGCATTAAAGAATTTATTGTCACCCATCTAAAGTAAAATTCATCAACAGGGTTGAATTCTTTTTCCTACACATTTAGTTACTAGGATACAGGTAAGAATAAGAAGAAAGAAAAGAGTAAGGAACAGCAAAGAGTGGTAGGATAGATGAATCCTACAATATATTGGTAGGCAGTGTTGTCTGGATTGTTGGAGGGGGAATTCCAGAGGGAGTAAAGCTGAAAAGATGATCAAGGAATGAAATGTATAAAATTAAGATCGTGGAATTGGCATATTAAAAGCTTCAGGTGATGGCAAAAAAACCCAACTGAAAACATCTAATAGGAATATTTTAAAAATATACCCTATACAGCTCCCTAAAAGGTAATGCAAGTTTACAAAGGAAAAAGTAGGGGAAGAAACAATAAGTAATAAAGTGGAGGGGTGAAACAAATATATCAAAAACACAGACCAACAATATCCACTAAGGATACCAACAGCCATGAGTATAACCTAGTCGTTAATACCCTAAAAGAAGAAACAATTAACTGCAAGAGAATTCCAGTTTGACCAGATAAAATGCTCCAAAGCAAGGATTCTTTCACATAATAAATGCTCAGTAAATAAATGTTTGCTGAACAAGGATAAGGGAATCTGATAAATATAATGGATAGTATTTTCAGCAGCAGTTTTTATAAACCTATTAACCCAAATTTTCAAATTAGGAAGGCTGATCAAATAAGCACTTTTATATAAGCAATAAATTACCTATACAGAACATGCAACTTAGACCAGACAAAACCAACTCCAGTGATGTTCCTAAATCAGATATGGTGGAGCCAGAATACACTGTTTCAAAGGCAAAAAAAAAAAAAAGTGTATTTTCCCAGATACAAGTCATAAGTAAAAATAAGTGAACCAAACCCTATCAGATCTCAGTCTGATAATTTTTATTTTTTTAAAGATTTTATTTAATTGACAGAGAGACACAGAGCAAGAGAGGGAACACAAGCAGGGGGAGTGGGAGAGGGAGAAACGGGCTTCCTGAGGAGCAGGGAGCCTGACACAGGGCTCGATCCCAGGACCCTGGGATCATGACCTGAGCCGAAGGCAGACGCTTAACGACTGAGCCACCCAGGTGCCCCAGTCTGATAATTTTTCAAATAGAAATACTGGTCTAGAAGGTGAGAAGAACCTCCTCTGTAATCTAGAATTTTATCTCTACACCACCCCTATTCAAAACTGTAAAGTACCAGTGCATGCAAAAGAATCAATTTACATCTAATTAGTTTATTTATTTTTATTTTTTATTTATTTATTTATTTTAAAGATTTTAATTTATTTTTTGACAGAGAGAGAGAGACAGTGAGAGAGGGAACACAAGCAGGGGGAGTGGGAGAGGGAGAAGCAGGCTTCCCTGCCGAGCAAGGAACCCGATGCGGGACTCGATCCCAGGACCCTGGGATCATGACCTGAGCCGAAGGCAGATGCTAAACGGCTGAGCCACCCAGGCGCCCCTAATTAGTTTATGATTAAGAATTATTTATCACTTTGAGTTTTAATATTGTGGAAAAATATGAAATGACATTTGAAAGAAGTTCCTTTTGACTTGCTTTAAATCTTAGGTTCTTGAAAGCATTAACATCAAGGTTAAGAAATATTGCAAAGAATTCAAGGAAATGACACTTGCGTTGTTGATAATAGTAGGAAAATATTCTAGAAGTATCAAATTTAAAATATATTGACTCAAGTGAAGAAACGTATTCTATAAAAATAAAAGCCCCAAAATATAAGGAAATATGTATAAGGATTTTCATTGTAACATTATTTGTAGTGACAAAAAACTGGAAACAAACTTACTACGGAGTATATTCTGCAGTTATTTAAAGCACTATCAACTGACAATATCCATCAATTACTGGGAGAGGGAAAAGCAAGTATTAGAGTAATGTGTTCACATGATTCTTTTTTTAAAAAAAAGTGCACCATCTCCATATGTGTGAATATTCATTCACTCAAAAATTACCTATTGAGCGCCTTTGACATACGAGGCACCATTTTGTGGTACATGCATTGTAGTGGTAGAGTCAAATAAGATAACTAAATAAAATACAGTATTTAGAATGTTACACAGTGAAAATAGAGAAGGGAAGAAGAGTAGTAAGAGTGTTTGTGGCAGGAAGACTAAAAAAAGAGGCAAATGAAGGGACATTTAAGGCAGACGGCACAGAAAGAGCAAAAAGAGGATGGTCAGTATGGATGGAGCTAAGTGACCAAAGAAAGTAATAAAAAATATATATATAAGATCTGGGAGGTGTAAGAAGTATCATGGGTGGGCAGATCACGTACATTCTTAAAAGGTAATTGTAGAGGTGTAGACTTCAGTTACCATACCAGGTTTTTAACTTTCGTTAAATGTTACAATGGTGACATATGTTTTTCTTTAGTTATCTTTGCATATTTCAGTTTAAACTGAACACACTGTAATAAGGAAAAAACTGAAGTTGATTGAGAACAGATATTTTAAAAAAGATGTCTCCTATAAACTGCTTCCTGACTTTATAATCTACAGGTATGCAATAAATTCCTAGATGTATTTACTGTAATGTATAAATATCAAGGCATGAAAAAATTAAAGATTTTATGTAAAAACAGATACGTATGTCTCAGCTATAGAAAGGATGCTTTCTAGATTTATAAAAATGCAAAAAGAAACAGTATCATGAAATAACTTAGAGACAAGAGAGTTCTAAGATGTAAAAATAGGAGAATAATGCCAAAACAGGATATTATAATACTTTGGGAACAAAGAACCAAGAGGTAGGTTATGTTCAATTAAGAGTGGGAACCTGGGAATTTGGAATGAAAAAAAAAACTGGGTTCAAACCCTACTATAGCGTAAACAAGTTACTTAATTTCCCACAGATTTAGTTTCTCCATCTTTAAGAGGAAGGTAGTAATATTTTTTAGTGAGAAAACTAAAATAATACATATTTTATCATACAACTTGGTCTTATTATATTGCTTGGTATTTAGTAGGCATTAAATAAGTATAAGACTGAATATGAAAATAGGTCAAGTAATTGTTATAATGATTATAAATATCTACCTCTCAATGTGCTCACATTCTTTTAAAATTTCAAAATGGCCAAAAAAGCTAATTTGTTTGATCGGAATTTAAACCAGATCTTTTTAAATGAAGAACCTCCAATATTAAATATATTTTCTGAAAAATAAGTGTATTTTCACATTTAAATTAGAATAAAATCTTTAAAATAATTCATTTTTTGTTTATGTAAGTTGAAATTTATAGTTTAACAAAGTCAGCAAATACAGTAAAAAAGAAGGGAACTGACTCAAGTCAGAAAGTTAAAATTATCACTGGATAGCCTTTATAAATTTAAACAGTACTTGTTAAGTTTTATAGCAGTTAAAAAATTTTTATAGCATTTTTAACCTTTTTATAAAAGATGAAATATGGCAGAATATGTATTCCAACTCTTCTCCTGCTGTGATTACTATTTGTATTACATTCTAGAATACAGAGTCACTGATAAGAAGGGGGAGAAAGGAGCTACAAGATTGTCAAAACCAAATATTGTTTATAGTATTTTACTCCCTATGGAAATAGATGGGAATGATGCTGTTCTACCTGAAAGAGAAAAGTATAAGACAAATCATCCATTTAAAAAATGTACTCATTAAACATTCCACCAAGTGGTTGTAATTCACGGGTTGGTTATGTGATGGTAATGCATTCGGTACGTCTGATAAATCTGTTGGCAATAAATTACAAGGTCTAGGATCAATGAAAGATCAATTTGGATGGGGATTAAGAGATCATTCGTTGAGGTAAGACTAAACTTGATTATTGAGGTTAGGTTTTCTGACTTCCAGATCAATGCAATTCCTATAATAAAATTTTGTTAATTTGATTACAAAGAAAGTTATTTTAATGATATTTAAAATAGTCATAATTCTCTCTACCTGAGCCAAACTTGGGAGGAAAAAACATGTGCATTGGTTAAAGCAAAAACAAAATGAAATAAAACCAAAAAACAATAGATTACAATTAGGGGGAAGGCAAAAGAGGAAAAGGAACTTTTTATATGTAAAGGTTATCATTACCTTTTCCAAGTCTAACTCCTCTAATAAAATGCTGGCATTTTTGTTTGCTTCAGCAGCCTGTCTATCTTTGGCTTGTACTATTGATTCCATACAAAGATGACACTTCTTCAGCATCTCCTAAAATAAAAAATTAAGATGTTTGCAGCCTCAAAAAACAATTCACATTTAGAGAGATTCCTGAAAACACGATGATAATTAAGGTACTTGAATGAACATAAGCAATAAAAATTAGTGGTAGGGCAAAAAAGGGTACAATTATAATACGAATGGTGTATATTTTTTAAGTTTATTTCTTTATAATCTCTACATCCAACATGGGGCTCAAACTCATGATTCTGAGATCAAGAATCTCATGCTCTACTGACTGAGCCAGCCAGGCACCCTGGTATATGTTTTTTAAAATACACAAGCAAAGAGCCTCTACTGTCCTTCAAAATAATATCCATTTGACTGGTACTTTGGAAACTAAAATTATTTACTCCTAACATTTCAATGGAAAAAATCATAGAGCAAACAGAGCTGCAATACTTTATGCCAGCTGGTTAATGGGCTAAAGGAAAAGGTCAATGTCAACAAAAAAATGGGTTTAAAAAATGTTAAAGTACTTAATTGGCAGGAATTGTTCTCAAAGATTTAAGCTTTGTTGCTACAACTTCATGTGCAAGAATCGCACTTAAAGAAATCATAGACATGGGTACTTACATACTTTTCTCAGTGATTTCATTCTTAGAACACACTACTTAACAGGAAAGGGCTACTTCCCTATTGAGACTAACGCCTTATTTTTTATCTCCCCACCTCTCCAAAAAAAAAAAAACAAAAAAACAGGAATGTTAATTATCACAGAGGAATGTACAGGCAGGGAAGACAGTGAATTAGCTGTGTTAAATAAAATCCATGAAAAAAAGAGTGCTCACTATTATGTAGTAGAAAGACATTTTTGGATTCATTGACCTCTTTGCATTTTCAGAGCCATGTCTTAGGATTTTATTCAAACCTAAGTATAAACCCCAAGTCAAAACATCACCAGGGGAATATCCCAATTAGATGTCTAATGGGATTTATTTAACCTTCTTTACTTTTCCTGCAAAAATTCTGGCCAATTCATTCTTAAGCTGACAATTACTCCAATACTGAAGACATTAAAGTTTTCTTGCCCATGACTGTAAATAGAACTACGCTCAGTTTTGTTTAGGTATTTTAAAAAAAAACCCTACTGGGCTTGTTCCTCTCAGAAAAGGTTATCAATTTGGATATACATATATATATAAATTATAACACTGATGAATAATGACAATATTTGCTTTAGATTGTTTAGTGTTTACATAAAAATTTAATTAGTTCAAGTACTATTTAAAAAATAAAATTCTATTACAGAGACTGTTTTATTGCTTTTTTAGGTAAGTAAATAATCTGAAGCATCTATGAAATAGAATAGTTCATCTCCAAATACTAGATAAATTAAAATTGCTATATACACACATTATTGCTTAGACTAAGGCTTTTTTCTTAGTGCGAGACACACACACATATATGTATATATGTGTATGTATACAAGTGTGTGTGTGTGTGTGTGTGTGTATAACCAAATGGGATCCCTAACTCATATAGTGGGATGAGTTTAATCAGTATTATTACCTTATCAGTGATGGTTGCTATGTATCTCATACATTCAGAATCTGATGGAAACTGATTGACTTCTTTGACTAAGTAGCGCACCACCTTCACATGACCCTAAAAAATAGATACCAATGTCAGAAAACAGATTCTAACAGGATTCAGTATATCTACAGTCTGTCTTATCTAAGATTACTTTGACATCAGTGCCACAAAATAAAGTCTTAATTAGATATTATTTGCACTGTAAATGAAAGAGAGACAGACTTTGGTTCTGATAAATTAAATCTACACTGTTCATTTTCATCCCATCCTCCAAGTAGTACAGAATAACCTGACCTAAAATTCTAAACAACAATTAATAAAAAACCAATAAACCAAAAATCAGTATGAAGAAATGGGGGTATGTCTGAAAGAAAAAAAAAACAAAAACAAAACCTCATTTGTTTCTAGCTAATTCATAAGTGAGCATCCTAATTCTAAGCATTAAAATAGTAGAAATAACAATTTTGTTCTTTATTTCAGATAAAAATGGAATGTTCAGCACTGTACTAGAAGCATAAGAGGAATAAAATACACTTTCCTAAAACATGAGCTATGATTATATTATTCACAGTTCACTAAGCTCAAAATCCTTAGACCAGCGCTCAAGAGACTCTAACTTTCTCCAATCTACACTATTACTCTCTGAACACAACGCCTACAAATTAGCCAGTCTGGTTAAACAGACTGTGTCTAGTATATTTCTCTATCTCTTCCTTTCCACCACCTACATCTTTTTAAATTATTCCTATCTTTTAATGAATAGTTCAATGCCATTTGCATCATTCCTTGCTATCTCGCCAACACTTCTACAGTATTTAAATTATATGGGACACCTCACACAGTTACCTGACTTTGTGTGTGGATCTTACCTCCCCAATTAAATTCTACATTTCTTAAAAAGTGCAACTGCTGCACTCTGTACAATGTAATATCCCAACCATTACAGTTGCACATGGTAAGGTACTAAAAAAATAATGGAATGAATACAAAAGAATATAAAAGTTGAACATTGTTCTTAAGGAACTACATCTATTTGGAAAGATAAGATATATGCATGTTAGAGTAATAACAAGACAATTTTAGTCAAAATGAATGACAGAAATAACACTGCAGAACTTCTACAACTTTTAGGTGATTAAGTATCTTACTGTGAGATCAAATAGAATTGGAAGAGTTTCTGCAGAAGGGGAGATTTAAACTATACCCAAAGAATGAATAACTCTGGAAATGAGGAAGGACATGAGTATTTCTGAGATGAGAACAAAGGTGATGTGAGAGACAGCAACAATGAAAAGACCAAGCAAGGAGAAGACTCTCCACATCAGGGACTCATAATGGGAGATGAGCTTGAAGAGCACTAGCTTTATGGTGGCTGTGAATAACAAACTAAGATTGGATTTCAAAGGATGACAAAAAAGGAAAAGGTTCTAGAAGAGGATACTAACATAGTGGAGAGGTTAGGAAGATTAACTTGATAACGATATATTAGCTTGCTTGGAGAAGAGGTAGATAGTCAATGATAAAGCATAAGTTTGACTGGTGGGGAAAAAAACATACAGAGTGTCTAGATAGTCTAGAAAACCTAGGGAAGAGGTGGTATAAAGCACAGGAGCCAGAGAGAATTATAAGAGAAAAAGGAGAAAGATGATTTTTTGCAATTAT
Organism: Leptonychotes weddellii; assembly: GCF_054177405.1. Lineage (NCBI taxonomy): Eukaryota > Metazoa > Chordata > Mammalia > Carnivora > Phocidae > Leptonychotes > Leptonychotes weddellii. The sequence continues at coordinate 125,603,470 of NC_138370.1, read as the reverse complement.
ATATTAGAAGTTTTCAATACAACAAATAATTTGTTATCTACCAAGGGATTTTACCTACCTGCCTCAAAATGACAAAGCTTAAAATTATAAACCCTAAAATAGTAATCCAGTTTTCCCAGTAACAAATTAAAACTGCATTTAAGAGACCAACCCAATCATTAAATGAAATTACTTATACACAGCTCTGTGCTATGCATTATAGGAAGAAAAACAAAGTTTCTCTTTCACAAAATTTATTTCTACTTCTGAATGTAGTTTGTTCGATTTTCAGTCATTTCAAAATACTGGTAGCTGGGTTTTCATTATTTAATTCTCTTATTCCTAGTAATTAAAGCAAATGATTATAAATAAAATCAATTTAAGTTAATTTTTTCCCTGCTATGCTAATACAAGAAAACATTCATCCGTAAGTAGTAAGTTACTCTTAACTGGATTTACATTTTGTGAAAGATTAAGTTTGCAACTAGATTTGGAAAATACTTAGAACAACTTTTTACAAGTTTACTTAGCTTTATCAATATCAACATTGATGGTTTTTCTGGGATACCTGCATCTACCTTTCAAGTGTTGCCATCAACACTGAAACACATTAGTGTTTATTTGCATATTATTTTACCACTTTCATAGTAATCACTAAACTATACACCTTCTAGCCTAAGTGAAAAACATTCAAGTGAATGAGGATGAAAGACTTCTACCTTCCTAAATGCTGCCATAAGAGGAGTTATCTTGCGGTTGTCTGCTGCATCCACATCTGCACCTGCTTGCACCAGTAACTGAACCACATCAAGATGTCCACCATTTGCTGCTAGCCACAATGGAGTGTTCCCCTTCTTGTTACGTACATCAATGTGAGCTCCCCTAAATGAATGACACAGATGTCATTGTTTAAAATGAAATGGAATGACAGAAATAACAGTAAAAATCAACTATAAAATTATGAAAAATATTCTATGAAAATTAAAAATTACAATATTGAGGGACTAAAATACATTCTTCTCTCAAAATTACAAAGAATTTCTAATCATCAAATTTAAAAGTCATCAAACTAAAAAATAATCATATACTAGTAATTGGTTTTCTTATTTTAAAAATAATGACTGCATAATTCTGAGTTTCAATCCTGAGAAAATGTGAATTTTATTTAGTAAAAAATAAAAAAGTACATCCTGTTAATAGCATAATTGATACATTAAATAAACAGTATGAAAGAGACATAAACAGTATCCTACGAGGCACTTGTATCTATTTCATATTACTTGTATGCATGTATTTGTATTATGTGGCTTCCGAAAAGAATGAATCTAAAAATAACATGCAGGTTTAGCACATAGTGGGCATCATGGTAAGTAAGACTCAAGGCGAATAACAGGTGATACGAGCTACTACTAAATACTACTGCTTAGGACACCATGCAAATGTCTTCAAGACTGTTAAAGTAGGAAATCCAAGTACGCAGACAAGCATCTCTGGAAGACTGGCAGGCAACTTCTAAGTGACTGAAAGCGGGAATTCTCCTGGATTCTTTCTGATACCTTGAACAGTTCCAAAACTGTCACTTAAAAGCCCTGTTATTTAACCAAACAAAAAACAAGAAAATCAACAATAAACCTTAGACTGCTGCTAGGCTTTTAAGATTTCAAGTGATACTCTTTTTCGAAAACTCAAACTGTGTGGGAGATGTGAATATGGAGGACAACAGCTGGATGTTCAAACAGCTTATTATAGTGTTTTAAAAGTATATACACACCCAAGAAAGGAAGAAAAGAAGTATTTTTAGGTTGCACTGAAATAAATCAGACAATGTAGCATAGCTCTGGATAGGTGGGAAATAACAGAAGTAGGTCTAAAAAATAAAACAAAACATGCACTTGTAGTTTATAGAGGAAGTAATCACATTTGATTTTTTAATAGTACAATATGACCAGAGAGAATAGAAATCACTAGTAACACCACAGTCACGTATGAAGAGTATGGTAATATCATACCTGCCAATGAGAAGCTCACAGAATTTATAATGCCCTTTATCTGCTGCTATGGTTAAAGCTGTATCTCTTGAAGAGGGCACTGGAGGGGCATTAACATCAGCACCTTTATCCAAAAGAACTCGGCCCACCTCTGCATATCCACCAGAGGCAGCTTCCATTAGTGGTGTGAGGCCAGTCTAGGTTTAGTGAAAACAACAACAACAACTACACATAAGAGACTGAAAAGAGCTAAAATGTTTAAAGAACAATCTGGGGAGCAACATGATACAGTTGTTGCAAAGACTGACAACTAAATTTCAGCACTGACACCACTAGCCTGAGTTACAGTGTGATCTACTGAACGATATTCTATGCAATGCCAATTTATTGTGAAAAAAAAAATTGTGTAAGATGAAAGCACTTGGCATATAACTGGCGTTAATCAATGTTTCCTCTCTTCTTTCCTAATAGTACATATTTTCTAGCTGATAACCCTAACGTCATTATTACCTATAAAAATTTATTGAGGTATTTTCAAGAGTGCTTGAATATACAGAATGATTTCTGATTAAATACATGTAAGATAAATATGTTACTAGAAAATAATAATATAATTAGCATAATGCTACTGTACACCTTAAATATTAAAGCAATAAATCCATGTATAAATCTCAGACTTTTTCTTACCTTAGCTCTGTGTTCCACATTTGCTTTTCTATCAAGCAGAAGACTAACCACTTCAGTCCTTCCTTGGAAGCAGGCTAAGGTAAGGGCAGTGTTCCGATTGGTTTCTATTTGAGCATTTATGTCAGAGCCCATGTCTAACAGGAGCTTAACAGCAGCTGTGTGCCCATTCATAGCTGCTAACATCAGAGGAGAAATGCCCAATTTGCTACCAGTTCTGGGGGTGGAGGTATGGAGAGAACAAAGGGAAAGAATAAAAATTTTAAATGTCCCAGAAAAATTGGACGAACTCTAGAGAATTCTATTTCAGGATTTATTTAAGATTCTTTATTTTACAGGATTATTTAAAATAATAATTTTTCTCAGCCCTAGTAAGTCTGTGAGATACTACCAAGACTCCACTAGAAATCGTTTACCACCTTAGAACTAGAATACTTTCTGTATCTCATTCAACATAATGACTTGGGCTGAAAAGTGATTATTAAATTATTAAGTTATTATTAAGATGAATTTTCCATCCTAAAGCATATACTTGCTTAATAAAAACTCCTAAGAAAACTGTGTTTACTCTTAGTACCATTAGAAATAGAGTAAGTGGTGTTTTTTCAAGTTTATATCAATAGTTTTAAATACTTAAATAAAATTAATCTTAAAATAATCTCCAACAATTTGGATTCTAAATTTGTAATGAAGGCATTTCCTAAATATGGCATTAAAAATATAAGTGTTCTACAAATAGCTTTACCGTAACACTCTTAAGGGGCTTATAGAGAGAGAATAAAACTTGCCTAGAATTAATCTCAGCTCCTGCATTCAGTAATATTTTGATAATGTTCACATAGCCACCAGAAGCAGCCAGGCTTAGAGGTGTATAATCAGAAACATTCCTGTGCTCTTTGTTTGCCCCTCGAGCTAACAATAGCTCCACCACCTGAAAAGAAAAGAGGAAAAGTTGTGTTTTCTTATGGTGAAACAATTTGCAAGGTGTGCATTTCTGATTTATTTTTCTGATATATCGTAGAAGAAAAAAAAGAGGAAAGTCCTTTTTTGATCCTTTGCACAAAATCGGCCTCAAATGATAGCAATAAGTCTTAGAAGCAACAGAAACCTAGCTTCTCAATTAATATCCATTTTGGAATTTGCTAAAATGACAGTGTGTTCATGCAAGGTCTGGATCTCAGATCTGCTGGATCTCAGTGTGCTGTTGTGCAATGCTATTTTAAAAATTACTATTTCTGTTACTATATCACATAGTGGTAAAATAAAATAAGAGTTTTCATTTATATATGCAAATGTCTTTAGGATTTTTTTTTTAAGATTTTTTTTTTTTTTAAGATTTTGTAAGCTTGAAATTACAACCCTGTGATCAAGAGTCTCATGCTCTAGCGACTGAGCCAGCCAAGGTGCCCCTCTTTAAAATATTTTTTTAAATTTATAATCAATAGCTAAATGTTTAAAAACTTGGAATAAAGCTAACGCTTATTTTTTCCCCAACATTTTATTACAAAAATTTCTAAACATACAGAGAAGTTTAAAAAATTTACATATATTCACTACCTAGATTCTACCATTAATATTCTACTACACTTACTTTATCATTATCTATTTGTCCATTTTTTTGATACATTTCATTTCAAAGTAAATTGTAGACAGCTGCAATTTTCCTTAAAATACATCAGCATATGTATCGTTATCTAGAATACTACTTGTTTTCAAATTTTGGGGGTAAAATTTGTAACTTACAGCAAACGCTCAAAACTTAAGTGTACATTTACTGAGTACTGAACAAATGCATAAAGCTAATGTAACCTAAATCCCTGTTATTTACTCATGCCCCTTTCCCAGTTAATCCCACCTATAGGCTAGTTTTATCTATCTCAGATCTTCGTATAGATGAAATCACAGTGTTTGAGAGTCATTTCTGTGTATTGTGTACCATTCCATTATATGAATATACAACAGTTTATCTATTCTCCTATTGATGAACACCTTTGAAGTCCCTAGTTTTTGGCAATTTTGAATAAAGTTGCTGTTCTTTCAGAAATACATTTTCACTGCTCATGGGTTCTACCTAGTAGAATTTCTGGATGTATGTTTAGTTTTATAAGAAATTGCCAGACCTTTTCTGAAAGTGGTTGTACCATTTACACTCCCACAAATAATAAGTAAGTCCTGGTTGCTCCACATCCTTGGCAAGATTGGCATTGCCGGTCTTTATCATTTTATAGCCATTGTAGTTGGGTGTGTGGTGGTAACCCACTGGGGTCTTAATTTGCATTCCCTGATAGCTAAAAAATATTTACCATTTATTGAAGTACTTATTGGCATCTTTTTCCATTATGCCATTTAATGCACAAAACAACTCTGACAAAAGTACTAGTATTTTCACCTTCATTTTACAAATGAGGCAAAGAAAAGTTAAAGATTATCCAAGATCGCAGCTCTTACCTTTCTCTTAGTACTAGCAAAATATCCTAAAATACTAACTGGGAAATAACAAATAAATGTTAATGAACAGTGCTTTGTCTTAACATATAAGCTGAAACTTTACTCATTTGAATAAAGCTATGACCAATTTTAGATTATGACTTCTGTCCATCACTTTTTTGCTCTTAGAGCCAATAACACTAGGTGGCTTATGCTACAAGGTTATAAAAACAAGACCAAAAAATGGCATTATGCTGTTTTATTTTACAGAGTCCCTTAAGCAAGAAAGTAAAAAACCGTAATCAAATTTCTAAAGTTATTAATTCCATTATGCAAAGATAACTGACCTTAGTTATCTCTCAAAGGGAATGGTCTATTCCGAGAAAGTAATAAACACTCAATATAAATTAGTTTGTGACTTTATAGTAAAATGAGTTTCCACTGTTTAATTACTTCAAAATACTTAACTGTTCCAATGACACCAAATCAAAGCAACAGAGTGTTATAGGCAAAATTATTACCCTAAAAGACTTCTATATCTGTTACAACCTCATTTGTTACATTTTAATAAGAATATATAAAGATTATAGTATGCTATTGGTTTTAATATTGCTTTGAGAGGAAGGAAATCAAATGATTTCTTTTTAATTCAACATTGAAAAATTTCTTATCATATAAAGCAAGAATTATTTCAAGCTATGTAATGATTGAAAATTTCAGTTAAATCAAAATTTTACTTTCATTATATTCTAAAACCGAAGCATTTACATTTCCAACTAAGTTTTTCAATTTAATGTTATTATTAATTATAAAAAGTTCTGCCATAACATTTCAATTTGAGATTAATGGGGATCTCTACATTGTCTGATGTGGCAGAAATTATTTATCAATTCAAGTAGCTTTTTTTTTTACTATCTTACTTCCTATCATTTGGGTTAAAATTCTTTTAATATACCAATCACCTCTACTGTGAAATACAGGGGGAAAAAAATGATACAAATGTATTCACATTATCAACCAGAAGGAACAGCATAGTAGAGACAGAGATGTCTCCTATGCAGAACATCTGTAGAAACAAGTACATCTAATTGTCCACACATATAATTATCTACTCCAAATATAAAGGAGCAAAAATCATACATTTAAAAATTATAGATTGGCCAAAGCAAAAATTTTATGGAAAAAACAAACAAAAAACTGTATTATCACTAGGCTCCAATTCTTTTTAATCCACAAGATAAAGGATCACTTTCTATTCATATACCATTTTATTAGATTTTCCATTCTTTCTGTGCAAGAATTATTCTATCTCTTAAAGAACTTTTATCTTCTAGTTTACTAAAAAACTCTAGTGGGTTTAGCTGATTCGAGTTCAATATAACCTGATGTGATATGATAGGCAAAGGACGGGGGCGGGGGGGGCAGTTTAAGATGCGCAAACAGGGAGGTAATAATCTACCACTTCACTGGCCAGAATAATTTAGACATAATATTTCAGGAGGGATATGGACATAATGGGTAAAACAGCCAGGTGAGGGATTTGGAAAAGATATCTTCAAGCTAACAATCAAAAGACAGGACACACTTCAAATAGAGAATAGGTAACTGGCAGATACAGACTCAAATATCTGTAGATACAAGAGGGTATAAACCTCTTTCCATTAATTCAAAGAATAGAATTAAGAATAGTGGGGAAACTTAGGGAAGGCATAACTCAGGCTTGATAAACAGGAAACCTTTGTAACAGGATGGTGAAAAAAAAGCAAGACATTTTTAAGCTAAGTAAGAAACTGACCTGCATGATCTAGGGTACTTCTTAAGTCTAAGATTCAACAACTCCCTAACTGAGAAGTTGTCAGTCCATAGAGACAGCACAACCAGCTAATCAAAATCCTTACAACTGGATTTAAAAAACGGATTTAAAAAATTAGGTTGTCCAGCTGATCATTAAATTCCAGAAGAAGACACACATGGGTATAAAGCTATAATTTCTTGGGCCTATACCTGATTGCACCGGCTGTTCTACCCTACTTAAAAAATGAAAAGGTCATATAATCTTATCTGAGAATCTTTCTTCCAGAGTTGAGAAGGAGTGGGGGAAAAATGAAAAGAACAACTAAAAACTGAATTCTCTTAATTCCCTACTAATCTTATAGATAGAGAGCAACAGAGGCTGAGCTTAAGTACCTTTCATGCCAGGTACTCTGGGATAGGAAAAGATGAGTGACTATAGGCCCTGCTTATCAGGAGTTTACAGATTTGATTTGGAATGGCTTAATCACTCCCTTAGCCTGAATGCAACACACAGGGATTCCTATGGCAGGTACTACTTTTAGATGAACATAATAATGTTTAAACATGACTTTGCAGACATGATGGCTTATGCTAACAAAATACTTGAAATTATTACCTACTAGCAAAAAAACAGTTACTGTGGTAAATGAATCCAGATGTCAATCCATTATTCCCATAAAATCATGTAAGTTAAAATATATATTTGCTAAACAGATGGACAAATATTTCACTGGGGAAAATGTTACCTCCTGTCTTCCCCCAGAACAAGCCAAAGATAGCGGTGTGTCCTTGGTTCTTTCTGACTGGGCTTCAATGTCTGCACCATTGTCCAGCAATATTTCCACAACACCAACATGACCAGCTGTGGCAGCCAAGATAAGTGGAGTAAAACCTGGAAAAAAATAATGATCTTCTTACTACATGCTAAGCAAAAAAACCCCACTGTTTTTCATTATATGTAACTATCACAATAGGGCTGGAAGTAGTATTTCTTCACAGAACACAAATATTCCAGAAAAAAAATTAACAAACCTAAGCCCTACCTTTCTTGTCTCGGTGCTCAATACTAGCTCCTCTCTCTAGCAGTGTTTGTACCAGTTCCTCATGACCACCAGCACAGGCCAGTGTTAGCGCCGTATCATGATTACTTTCAGTCTATAAAAAATTAATTTTTTGATTAGCTTATTAATTTTAAAATAACAGATTATATAATATATACTTATACCAAATACAGACACAGATGTACCATTCTACTGTATCAAACATTTGGATATTAAGTTGTTTTTTTCCATCAGTGGCTAACTTGTGATTTTGTAAAGGCTATAAAATAACATTTGAACTTTATGGGCAATTCTTAAGCATGAAGGAAAAAAAGTATGATTTTCAACCATATGCTATTTACAACTACATGATTAAAAGAAATAGCGTTGGACTCACTTTTGCTTCTAGCCATTAATGGAGTAGCACAGAAAAGATTTGTCTTCCTATCTCAAACAATCGAAAAGAAAAGGACAAACTATTTGAAATGATGGTGTTTAGATAAGCAGTGCATGGCAGTGATCTCCAAGGGTAGAAAGGATTAAACTCAACTTATTGCCTGGAGAGTTTCAAGGCTGCTGTGTGCAGAGAGGGTACCCAAATACAGCCTGGCAATCTCCCTGAGTTGAGAAAACAGTTTGGAGCGGTCAGGATGGCTAGAATTCATGGGGCGGACTACTGGAGAGGAAAGCACGAAAAATTTTTACTCTAGGTATCTGCAGAGGGTCTTCGGCTGAGGCTTTCAGCTGAGTTCTGATCAGCACATGTGCATGAGGAAAATTATGAGAGGCCAAGGAGAGACCACCAGAAGGCATAACAACACTCAGAGCTTACACAGGGCCGGCAATAGTTTGGTTCCCACCAGCCAGAGTAGAGATACATCAAAACACACAGAACATCAAGTAAAATCCTCAGCAGTGGGGCCAAATTAGCTGTTCTAGGCCCACCTAACAAAGCTGAAAAGCAAGCCTTGATATGAAAAAAGGGCTTCCAAGTAACTTAACTGCAGTTGAGAACAAAGCCCCAAAATACTTAAAGAACAACAAACAAAAATACGTAATATACAGAATATTTTGAAAGACAAAGACAATCATAACTGACACATGATGCTTTATATAAGATTTACCTCTGACTTCTGCTAATGATAGTGACCAGTACTGGATGTACTGGCCATACTCCATTATAGTTTAAAATACTTATTTCATGAACAAAGTCTTCATACTTGGTACTCTAAACTTGTGCTACTAAAGAAAGGTAACTATACTAGCAATATGTGGCTATTGTACTAGAAATATAGCTATATATGTGACCACTCTAAGCTGTACGTAGAACAGATAGACTGAATTTTGAAGACCTTTAGTATAAAATAAAAATGTAAAATATCTCAGTTTTTTGGTTTTATGGATTACATGTTTAAACAGTAATATTATGGATATATGAAGCTAAATAAAATATATTCTTATAATGTATTTCACCTATTTTGTTTTGCTTTTTTTAATGTGGTTACTAGAAAATTTTAAATTTCATGTGTCTTGCATTATTTTTCTACTACACAGCACTGTTCTAAGCTACTTTCCCTCATTTTTACATATACATCTTTATTACAATACTTATCACCAATTTCCTTATGCTAACATTAGTATGTGCCTATCACTCTCAGAGAACTATAAATTCCTGGGAGGTAATGAACATGTCTTATTCATGTTTGCAATCTCCACCTGTAAGTGATGCTTTGTCTAGGAAACAATAAATGATAGTTAAGTTCAACGAATGACAACGGCTATGCAGGGTCACAGATTCAAAGGCTATTACTAATAAAACAAAAGGCTACATATATGAAATATATTTATTGTGTTTATGTATTTATGTAATATTTATTATATTTATGTAATAAATACAAAAAGGAAAGGCATTTTCTCCCAGAAGGTCAATAACTCTAAAAACCAAACTCTATTATAAAAAATGAGTAACAAGAGACAAAAGGCAAAATCGATGGAGTCGAGAAATAAGAAAAAGCCTACTAGCCAGTGATGTAGAGGGAGACTGCAAAAGCTGCTCTGCAGAAGAGGCTGGCAGAGAGCAGAGCTACTGACTGCAGAGATCAGTGATGGCCACAAGGGAGAGATGCACCAACTACAACAATGAAGAAGGACATGAATACTTAAATGAGTGACAGCTCTGACTGTCTAATAGTATTTGATCTTCATTTCAGGTTTATTAGGAAGGAATTATTATGCTTGATTTCAGAAAAAAAGAGACAAAGCCTTAGAGAAATAATCCTCCAGTGGTCATACAAGCTAATAACTGATAAAGATTGGCTTAAAAAAACCAAGGAGATCTTGGATAACAAAATCCTGCTTTCCCCATTACATCATAAAGCAGTCCTAAGGCACAGCCAACTGAGGTCAATATAATGTTAAATCTATCTACCTTATATGCTTTCTATGTTAGTGACAATTAGAAAGTCAACTTTATGATGAAGAATCTGCTTTATGATGAAGTTTATTAGGTTTCTCGAAGTCTTCTGGGGGTTAAAGAGTAATTTAGGAAAGCAGTGCCAATCTTAAATAGAGAATGAAGAGACAAAATTTGAAAAAGATAAGCATGGAAGATTTTAGTGGATTAGTAAAATATTGGTTTTTTTCCCCCACATTATAAAACATCAGTTCAACTGATATTTATTAAGCACCTTTTATGTTCAAAGTACTCTGCGAGGTACTCCAGGGTTGACAAATATAAGTAAATACAGTTCCTGTTCACTAGGAGCTTAGTGATTACAGCACAGGGCAAATTTAGGTTCAAACTATGAAAGACATATAAACAAGGTATTATGAGAGTTGAATGAAAAAATACTTAAAACTAAGTAAAGAGGGCTTGTCAAATTCCTTGGGGAACTTAAGAGTGGGTAACTTCATTAACTAATACCTTATGATAATCTTCTAAGGACAATAATGAAAAAATTTAAACATTCTGAAGTAAGGTTTCCACCTTCCTAATAACACCTACATAATCCCCAAATGGTGAGAAACACTAACCTGATTTGCAATATGTCAAGAAACAAATTAACTGAAGCAGAAGTCTGGGTTAAAGTAACAATGGCTAACATGATATAGAATAAAAAAAAATGTGTTTTGAATATTACTAATCAAGGAAGTAATGATAATATAGGTGATGGCTTTCTGAAAGGTAATGTATCACTAAAGTCATGTTATGTTATACTGGTTAACAAGCCACATACATTGTCATATACCTATAACTAAAAGAAACCTGAAAGGGAGACCGGTGCCCAGAGGTTTCTTAAGAGCTCATTCAGGTGTACATTCTAAAGAAAATTTCCATTTAGCCCATGATGCCATAAAATATGCCATTTTTTACATGACAGATGTTGTTATGATGATTCTGGCTTATAAAAAATGCTAAAATTATATTCAATGTAAAAGTATTCTGTAAATTGACATGACTATTCAATTTTGTAAGACTGAAAAATAAGAAGGAATCATAAGACAGATGCAATATTAATGGAAAAAGCAACTGATTGAGTTGGAATGCAGGTGAAAAAACATACCTGAACTGTCTGTAAAAAACAATTACATCTAAGTAATTAATTTACTTCAAAAATCATTAGGACTTCAAGAGCTAACCTTTTTTTTAGACCTCCATAACACCTTCATAATTCTAGACACCTCATTCTCTAAACATGTCAGAGGTCACATATAAGATTCAAAAAAGATAAAAAAATAAAAAGGACAGCATTTAGGGAGAATGAGAATAATGAGAATATTCAGTAAAATAGCAAATAACCTACTTAAAACCTCACATAAACAATCAGAATGCATGCATTTTAAGTAGAATGCTTTAATGGCAGCATATTACATATCACCATTAACTCATTTTTCCTGGGCTCTTCAATTTTTCTCATTAAAATATTGTGATTAAACTGTTTTCTGTATTGCAAAACAAGAGAAAAATATCCAAATGATATTTATACCATTAAAGGCAAAACATAATTTTACACAGTTTCTAATTTCAGTCTTGGCATCTAAGTCAAATTTAATGCCTACCCTCTTTAAAAAATAATCATGGATATATGTTATTTATTAAAAACTGGAAAAAAGGCAAAATTGCATAAGGCAGTATTTATTTTTCTCTTTTTTGAAATGTACCAGAACCATTTATTCCATGTTCAAGGAAAGCCTTTAGAAGTTTGTGAATAAAAAAGACAAGCAGTTCAGAAATACATGAAAAACATGTGATAAGAAAAAGGGAAGGAGGGGATGGGAACACAAGTTTTACACCCATGAACAGAACAACTGGTACTTTCTCACTTTTAGTGGCTATTAGAGTCAATCAAAATCTCACACAAAATACAGAAAATACTTAACTCACCAGTATTCAACTCTAACCTTCAGCCAGATTTACTGTTTCATACAAAACCAACAGTTCTTAAAAATTTGTAAATGATTAATTTCTATACGCAGAATACCCAGATATAAATTTCTTAAACCATTCTAGCAAAATAAAAATTGGAGCTATGCTATTAAAAGATAGTAAAACAGTGTCAAATAATTCCTTCAAATTATCATTTATTGATGTTTCCTACAATAAATTTTGATAATGGTACAGTATGTGGTATTAAGATATATTATAATATATATAATAATATAAATATATTAAAAATATCTAGACAAGGGGCGCCTGGCTAGCTTAGTCAGTAGAACATGCAACTTCTGATCTCAGGGTCAGGAGTTCAAGCCCCACATTGGGTACAGAACTTACTTAAAAAAAAAAAAAAAAGGATTAAAAAAAAATACATCTAGACAAACTTGATTCAATAAAACCATTACATGAAAGGTAGAGAGCCTGTGGCACATATGTGCACATTGAAGGTAACTTCTAGTTATATTACATAAAATTTGAAGGACCTTATAAATAATACAAACTCTCATCTTCAGCATTCTTCAAGTTCCAGAAATTAAACATGACTTCTGCTAATCCTTGTTAAAAATATTAGTTTCTGCATATAATGATCAATTAAAGAAGTTTAAAGTATGACCATTTTAAGAATCATTAGCATTTTTAAAAAGAGACACACTGAGGGTTTAAAAAAATTAACATTTCTTTGTCCTTCTTTAAATTAAGATTTGATATAAATATATGGTATGGCCAAGGAAACATGCTGAAAAGCTGCAAAGATGAAAGACACACGATCCTTTGCCATCTAGGTGGTAGACCTATTTTCTATAATCTAATTTACCAGGATTTAATATAATTAAAATCAATGTTCACACCTCAGATAAAAATTGAAAAACAGGTAGCATAGTGCAGTGGTTAAGAGCAGAGATTCTAGAGCCAGAATGCTAGGGTGGTTTGAAAGCTGGCTCCACCATAAATTACCTATTGGGCAAATAGTTAATATCTACAAGTCTCACCTTCCTCACCTGTAAAATGGGAATAATAACAGTATCTACACTTCATGAGGTTGTAATAAAGTTAAAGAAATTAGTATCTATAAAAGTGTTAAGAATGTATATGTTAAGGTTTGTTAAATAAACAAAAAAAAGATCCAAATATTAGAAAAAGTTTAATCTTTCTAAACAGAGGAAGAGTCTTGGTATGAATTTATCATATCACTTGTCTGTTACGGCACAGAACTATCACACATAAATCAAAATACCTATTATGTAAAATCTCATGGAATTTTTATTTTAGAATCTAGAAAAAACTTCAGATGAACTGAGAACAAAAGAATCTTTATTTTTACTGCTTAACATGCCTGCTTGGTATCATAAAAACTAGTAAAATTTAAAAACATCAAAAACTGAAGAAAAATAGTGAACTATTATTTCTGAATATTTACTTGGTATTACGTTTTCCAAAGCAGGAACTTTCTAAACTCCATGACAAGTAGTATAACTCATGATAGGCTAACCGAATTCAAAAATCTTGATATAGAGACCAGATAAGAAGGAACAGATATTTAAGGAGAATACAGTCAAATCTTTTTACATAAGCATGTCAACTACAATTAAAATGTAAGGTTTTTTGGTTTTTGTTTTGTTTTTAGATTTTATTTATTCATCTGAGACAGACAGAGACAGCACAAACAGGAGGAGAAGCAGTGGGAGAGGAGGAAGCATACTCCCCGCTGAGTCGGGAGCCTGACACAAGGCTAGATCCCAGGACCTAGAAATCATGACCTGAGCCAAAGGCAGATGCTTAACCATCTGAGCCACCCAGGTGCCCCAAATGTAAGTTTTTGAAATAAAAAAAAATTTAAAAATATTTCTATGTTTCTTAAAAATTAGTTTATAATAGAGCAATGGCTGGTTGAGTACTATAGTCCAGTAAAATTTCACCACCACTATAAGAATTTCAAATTTAATAAAATCATGATCATAGTTGGAAGAACTTTTTCTGTGGCTATTTTATACAAAAGCATTTTTTAAAAATCCTTTTATATTTTGGTGAAGATTTTAGTTTTGCTTATGGTTCAATTCTTGATTCCATAAAAACTAAAACATGTATCTCTCCTTAAAACATAATAGCCGCAGGTTACAACCTAACAGCCTCAGAGCACAAAAGACTGGAGGAAAATAATACAGATTCAATACCAAGTTCAACCCAGTTGAAGATAATGCTGTATCTTGATTGATTGATTGAGGGGGGAGGGAGAAAGTGTGAGTGGGGGGAGGGGCAGAGGGGGAGGAAAAGAGAGAACCCTAAGCAGGCTCCGCACCCAGCACAGAGCTCCACGTAGGACTCTATCCCACAACCCTGAGATCAAGAGTCGAATGCTCAACCAACAGAGCCACCCAGGCAACCCTATACTGCTATGTCATTATTAAATACAAATCACTGTGGTTCATCCAATGAATACTTCATAATTTTTTAAAAGGCTATATAGAGTATGGTAGTTAAGGAGGGAGCCTTTAAAATCAGACCCACTTAAGTTTGACTCTCAACCCTCACTTCTTAGCTAAATGAAGTGATCTTTTTTTTAAGATTTCATTTAATTTGACAGAGACAGCGAGAGAGGCAACACAAGCAGGGGGAGTGGGAGAGGGAGAAGCAGGCCTCCCGCCGAGCAGGGAGCCCGATGTGGGGCTCGATCCCAGGACCCTGGGATCATGACCCGAGCTGAATGTAGAAGCTTAACGACTGAGCCACCCAGGCTCAATGAAATGATCTTAAGCAAAATGTTTAATCTCTCTCTTAGCCTTGGTTTCTTCATCAGGGAAATGGGTATTTAAAAGTAGCTACTTCATATATGTGGTCTGAAGATTAGACAATTCCTTAAAATTGCCCTTGACAATTCTAAGTGCTCAAAAAAAAGTTAGCACATACAACACAATGAAAATTTGGAAAGCAAGTTAAGAATAGAAGTGAAATTTCTTTTTCTTTCACAACATTACCAAGAAACACTTTAATGAAAAGGAAGCTTTATTTTCATAGGTTAAGAGTACACGGTGTTAATAGGTCACACACACACACACACATCCTTCCTGAAATTCAGGTTTATAAAGAACTGATCATTTACAAAATAAAAAGTTTTATCATGTATACTGCCACCCTCCCTGCCCCAGGTATTAATCAAAACACAAAACTAAACTGCAAACATTTCTCAGTCCTGAATAAGGCCATATACTCTTTACCTTGTTCAGCAGTCTTCTAAACTAAGCCTCTTAGCATTTCTTCAGGACAAAACACCAGCTATCCTCCCCTTTCCAACTTCATTCTGCCCTGAGATTACATGGTAAACTAATTTTTTTTAAAATTGAGCTTTTTGGGGCGCCTGGGTGGCTCAGTTGGTTAAGCGACTGCCTTCGGCTCAGGTCATGATCCTGGAGTCCCGGGATCGAGTCCCGCATCGGGCTCCCTGCTCAGCGGGGAGTCTGCTTCTCCCTCTGACCCTCCTCCCTCTCATGCTCTCTGTCTCTCATTCTCTCTCTCTCAAATAAATAAAATCTTAAAAAAAAAAAAATTAAAAAAAAAATAAATAAAATTGGGCTTTTTGTTTTGTTTTGACTTAGTGCTGCAGACATAGACACACAGATTCACTACATGTTTCAGTCAACAAGATCAGAACTTTCCAAGACAATATAAATGCAAATGAGTATATACGATACATAAAGGGGAAGACTCTTTTCTTTTCTGTGTGATTCATTATGAATTAGAAGCATATCTTCTAATTCAAGATCAGAAGAAAAGACAAACTAATCTTAAATAAGTTATTTCTTTTAACATCCTCTTCTAAAGTTAAAAAAAAGTTACTTGATGACCTTGGAAACCAGACCATCAAATTAATTATCAATAATAATCTGTACTTAGTATTTAACTTTTTAAAATGTGGATTCTAATTTATTCATAACGTGGCTCAGATCTCTGCCTAGAGAAAAAGCAGTCTAAGATGATTTAAATTACTGATTAATGTTTTTACTGATGGCATGATTTTAGTTAAAAACCATCCCTCCAGAATTTGGAGCTTACCTGTGCATCAATATCAATGGCAGGGTAGATAGGAAGCATGGCTGAAGGAGAGATGATAGGACTTGGAGTTGGAGTCTGAGGTTGGGAAATGGAAGCAGCGATACTGTGGGTAGGAGTGTTTGACATTGCAGATGCTCTTCCACTGACTGCTGTTGAACAAAATAACTGCACTTAATAAGGATGAAACACTGTTAGGTAACAGTAAGAAATAATTATTAGAAAATATTTAAAGACTTCTTAAAACAAAATGTCTATAAGTAGACTGCCATAGCACTAATAACTCATTTTTCTGGTTATTTTATTTCTGACTTCGGACAACAGTCTAAAAATAGGAAGTATATTGAGAATAACCCTTTTTCTAAATAATAATCCATCCGAAAATAAAATTCCCCTCTTACAGTATATAATCATAAAACTTCAATTCAAAATAACCCTGAAAACAAAAATATTTTTATGAATTAAAATTGAATATAAATGCAAATGGATAGTTGTCCACTGTATCTTCTTAATCAGAAAAGGAATAAAAGGTAAAAAAGTCAAGTTCAGAGGGAGAAAAGTATGAGTTTTAACCTACTACTTTCACACCTCATATTCTAATGAAAGTAATTTCATTGTTTGGGGTGAACCTCACTCTCGAATCATTTAAAACTCTCCCTACTCTTTTACTAACTGCAGACAAGGGGATGATTATATTCTGAATGGTAGCCCTTTACTATGACAGCATAGTAAAATATAAAAATTTGATCCTTACACAGAAATATAGTTTCTCACATGTAGAATTATTCTGAGGGGGTTAAAATGCCCACCAATCAATCCAGCAATCACACTGACTTAAGAGGACAAAATTAAAAGATTAAGGTAGAAATAAATGTATGCACGCAATCAACCTTCAAATATAGATTATTGTCAGTTCTAAGTATAATTTTGCCTTGATATTATTTTAACCAAAATATGCAAATTAAGAAGGGGCTGATTAGGTCAGTACTTGGGGTGGGAGAACTCCAAAGGTGGTGGCAACTGAGGGTATTTTACTCCCTCATGAATTCACTTCTGGAGTTGATATGTGAACATCAATCCTTTCTTCCCCCCACCCCCAATTAAAAATGCTGTAGCACTGAAGTCTGGGCATTAATCTTTGAATGGTCAACAGTAGTGTGGATGTGTGTTACCAACATACTTATCAACTACATCAGACAGAAAACAATCATGATTCACAACTGGATCTGAAACCAGGCAAAAGAGGTTATGATCCTGCCAAGAATAAAACTGAAATTGACCTTATTTAACAATTATAAACATGATTGTCAATTAAGAAATCTATTTCACATGAAATCCTTAGTTCAGGCACAAACATACACTATATACATTATAGCAACACACATTCTATAATTATACATTTTTAAGTCCAATTAAAAGCTAAAGGAAAAACAAAGAAGGAAACAAAACAAAACAAAACACTGTTTGAATCCTTAGGGATCCAGATTAATAGGAAAGGGCATATACTAATATATTAAATTGATCATCTAATGACCTTGATATTGTTAATCCATATAAATAGTTTTGTATGTTAAGAAAAAAAAATCAAGATAATTTAAATGCACATATTCTAGATATAAATTTCAAAACCATATAAAATCTATGCCTCTTAAAATAGGTTCCATAATCTCCTGATTGATTTTCACAAATGAAAATGCTAAATACCAAAATTAGCTTAAACAGAATGAACACCAATCTGTCCAAAGAACTGGTTTTTATTTCATGATACTAAACAAAAAGTCTAAGCTTTATTGTTAAATAACTATATTGTTATTTACATTTTAATTGGAATAAGTTCTTTTAAAGAACATACAAAAATGAGTTTTCTTATTTTTGGTCAAATAGTTTGTTCTTATCATCTCATCTAAAAGGAGATAGGAAAAACCAGTTTCCTCATTTCATTTCCTTTGGGGTACTTATGAAATTGGTTTATTAAAATGAAATAACTGCCTGTCACTCATCCATGCCCTACAGTGAAAAGTAACAACTTGTAAATATGCAGGGATCTGAAGGAACTCTGGTACAGATCTTTATATGTGGTACTTCATTTTAGGGTTAGATTTTAGAGAAGGAGAACCAGATGCTCTAGAAAAGTTTTACATCAGGTAGGGAAAGAAGGAACTTGAGAGCACAGCAAAGGCAAGGTGTTAAGACTGATTAAACAGGAACTGATTTTGCTATGGTAAGTACAGAGAACAGGGAAGACAGAAGATTTGGACCAGCAAAGTACTAGAAAAAGACTGAACCTTACAAGAGCAGTCTAATAAATGGGAACTAAAGAATACAGAACAGGTTATGCTGCAGTGGGGAAGGAAGACTGAGCCCAAAGAGGTTATAAAATATCAAGAAACCCAAAGAAAGAAATGGAAATGATCATTAGTCGACCTAAAGAACAAGTACTAACACAGAAGCTGTTTAACGAAAAGTCGTGGAAGTGAGTGCATGAGTATATGTGTATGTTTATGCATCTGCACATGCATGATGACAGGGATGGATTGCAGGTAAGTGGCTAGATGTTTTTAATCCTGTTCTTCTTTCTGGTCATCTCTCCTCTCTCCATATAAATGGGTACAATAAAGGGGTAAAGTATTTTTATAATGAGAAGTATTTGTCATATTTCCTAAAAAATTACGTGCTTTTGAAATTCTTGTATATGAAAACACCTGGAACACATAGGCAGAATTTAATTGTTTTTGTTTGGTAAACCAATCAACAGAAAAACTACTTTACAAATCTCTGGTAATTCTGATCAGCATAAAAATTGTACAACTGTCAAATCAACGTTGATAAGTATGCCCAAGAACATCATGTAAATTCTAATAGCATATCAAAAAGTTTTTAAGTATTCATTGGCAGGAATGTCCAGTCTTGATTTAATTGGATAAATAATACTTAACTCTATAAATTCTTTGGTAGTTCAACTGACATAAGAGAAAAGAACACCATGATGACCTAGACTAATGGCCATGTAAGTAATAGCAAATTTGGGACTTTTGGCTACTGTGCTCCAATTTTCATAAGATACTAATGTTTCTTGTATTCCCAATTATTTTAACCAGCTAATGGTGATTAATAGTAATTCTCAAATCTATAGAAAAGTTTTATATTTATCAATAAAAGAATCCTTACAGTTCTTACTAATGATTAATTGCATTTTTTCCAAGGTAGTTATTACACCCTCTAAGATTAGCAGAGACCTTCATTCCACATAATACTGCTGGGGTGATACTAAAAGAAAACTGGGAAACTTAAGAGCAATTTGTTAAGTATAAAATCTGTCTCATTAGCTGGTGCTTAGTTTCTGAATGTTGGCTAAATATCTCAACACTACACAATTTAATTTTCTTTTATTCTTTTAAAAGATGAAAGACAAATTATATATAATTTCATCATAATATGTAACGCTGCCACAACAGTTTCAAAATTAGAAAAACTCAATCATCTTTTAAGTATAGACCAAAGAATAAAAAAAGGGGAAGACAGCAGATAAAAACCACCAAATGTAACAATTTACTACCTTTCTTTTTCCCTTTTCCTTCCTTTTCGAATTTTTTTTACCTTTTTCTTAAATAAAGAAAATTATCCTTCTTAGTATAGCATGCTTATGGTTTATAATCCTATAAAATCTCATTCTACTTTGTTACAGAACTCGTGAAAAGTAAGTACCAAAAATTAGAATCATTAAAACAACCTTCTAAAATATTTCCTCTTGCCAATGAAACTAATTATAATGGAATAAAATTTCTTTGGCTACACATTTAAAGATATATCATTTATGATACTGTCAGGGAACCACACCTTCCCACAATACAATTAGAAAGAGACTACACATTAACATTCACAGGGGATAAAACCACTGACATACAGTATAATCAAACCCTATTTGGTTTGGTACTTTATTATTGTTGTAAAGGTGTTTAAATTTTGTTTGTTTGTTTTTTAAATATCCATCAGGTTTGAAGTCTGATCCATTAGGATATAAAGTATTTCTGTTCACAAATAAGCTTCCTGATGTGTCCTAGTAGTTTTGTACTTCAACTTCTATCAATTTCCCAGTTTATTGGTGTGAATACAGAAGCACAAAAGCCAAAATTCAATCTTAGTATTCTGAACTTAAAGAGAAAAAAGAAAAACAAAAACAAAAACTCAAACATCAACCCCACTCCTAAAAAAAACCTAGATTCCCAGCCTACCCAGCTAAGCCAAAAAGTTTCAGTCACTTGTATTGCATGAACTAATCTTTAATTCGACCTGTATCCGTCTGAGAACTTCTGAGATTGAACTAGTATTTCTAAGGATATACATGAGTCAAGAGTCCAAAAATAGTTCTCAAGTTGGGTAACGGCAAAAAATTCTGGCACACTCTTACTCGCCTTAAGCAAATCATATTTGATACCTGCTCATAACAATATAAACCCACCTGCCATGATGTCATCCAGCGTGTCATTGAGGGTCTGAGCAGGGCTGGCTACCATTAACCCTTGTTGTGTTTCTGTCAGAATTCCTTGCCCCAGCCCTGCCAACTGTGCTTGGCCCAGTACTGGCTGTCCAACTATCACTCCTTGCAGTTCTGTAAGATTTGCGATGGACCCCGGAGGCAAGGGACCTGCCGCCAGAGGCAAAGCTTGAGGCATGGCCAGAGGCTGGATTGGTGCAAAACCCATCTGAGCAGCAGTCTGCTGGGGTTCATCTTTAAGCAAAACGGGATCCACTTGCTGTAACCGTGCATAGTCTCCCTCGGAAAGCTGTTCTCCAACCCCAACAGGAGTTAGTAGTCCCAGATGTTGGCAAGACTGTTGTTGCTGCTGTTGAAGTTGAATTCTTTGAGCTTTAACCTCTAGATACTGCTTTTTTAGCTGCTGCTGAGTTTTCAGTTGTAACTCTCGTTCTACTTTCTGTAGTTCCTCCAAAATCTTTTGTTTCTTCTGAATTTGTTCCTCCCTTGTTTTGTTCAGCTCCTCGATCTTCTCCTTGGTAAGTTGGTCAGCGTGAGCCAGTTCCAAGGACTGCAGCTGTGCATTCTTTTCTATGGCTTCTTTTATCCTCTGTTCCAGTTCTGTTAACTTTCCCTGAGCCTCTTCTACAATGCTCTCTGGAGACTGATTGGTGATGTAACCCTGTACATCCTGGCTGTTTGCTGGCAAATGGCTGCTGGACTTTTGTTTAGAAGCAGCTGTGTGAAAAAGAAACCCCCTCAGAAGTGCACATGAATGGCATCCTCATTACAGAGTTACTGTTGGGAGGTTTAGTGCCAACAGTTATGCACCAAGTTATCATATCCATACAAGGTGAAAATGCACTGTTAAGGAGTTTAAAAACAAATCCACCTTCTTTATCATAAATATAGAATGTATGTATTTTATGTGCATAGAGTAATCTTTGGGAAATTAATTTTAAAAATATCACATGGCTAAAATTAGACAATAGAGGGATGCAGGTCTGTGATATCGAAGTGATGCAATTAAAGTAAAATCTAAGGCTATGTGTAGACACTTCATCTGGTCATAAAGATGTAAAAACTTATCATAAGAACAGAAAAATAATGCTAGATTATTAAGATGTAGGGAAAACTTAGACCTCTAAGTCAAGGTTTTTCCACATTTGATAGTCTATGCCTTTTAAACACACACACATACACACAAAGAGTACCCAAACCACTGAGAAGTACCAGGAAATTTAAATCCAACTAAAATTTGTCTTTGTTGGGGGCCTACCATCTTCAAGACTGATAAAGGCAAGATATAAATTCACATATTCACACAGCTACCTGGCCAGTAGAGAATTGGGATTCAGTTTCCCTGGAAGAAAAGATGTTGGACTACGCCATCCACTGTATCTTCTGACAGCCAGGTGAATAAACAGATCTGGCTATGGGTATAGCAATCAGTTGTTTGCTACACCAACTGAAAAAGGTGCCAAGGCTCTAGATTGGTAGTAGTGACGTAAAGAGCTGGTGGAAATACTTAGTATTCTTGTTGGTAAAATAATATAGGTAACCAAAAACCAAAAAATTAAAACTGCATTGGTTCTTCAGGTGAAACTTTTAAAAAGAAAAACTGATTGAAACTGGTAGCTGTAATGTTTTGGGACATAATTTAAGAACATGCATGGTGTAACATCCACAAGTCAAATATGGACCTCAGAATTATAGAGAAACAAACAAGCATATCTGAAGTAACTTTCAGTTATTGGTTGAGAAAAGGTAGCCCAGATATAAAATCTACATTAAACCAGTTATTCTAAAATATATTTTAATTTTGATCTAAATTGCTAAGCTTTATATCACTACAGAAATTTAAGTAATTTACAAAAATGTCATCCAACTATACCCAGGTCTAATATTTTAACATGAATAGAAATGACCAGTTATTAGAGGAAATCATGGATAATCAGAACTGCATCAAAGATGAGCATCTGAATTTCTCCTGCTAATATTGATAATCCTAGCATAAATTAGTGCTATTAACTATCTTCTCTCCCAATAACATGCCTTATTCATCAGTAAAAAAAATCTTTTGTCAACTTAGTAAAATTCACTTTTTGTGGAAAAATAATTATAAATGGATAGTTTTTTTGGTAATCTTATCATTTTTACCCAGATAACATGTAAAAGACAGTCTTCAGAAGTGTAACTGACCTTTATTCCTGATGGGAAGAGTAGTGGCAATATTGGCAGGTGGTTTGTCAGGCTCCTGAGGTGGGACAACCATGGGCAGTGCTTGAACTGGGACACGAGGAGCCTAAAACAAAGGAAACTGATTATATTTCTGCTTTTCCTACACACTCCATTAAATAATAGGCTTCAAATTAAGAATAAGTTACAAAGACTTCTTCAAAATATTTGTAACGTGGTATTAATCTCAGACATTGACATATTTACTTAAAATATGTTGGCACCAAATTATTTTCCATAACACTTTTTTAATGGACTTTTGAATTCAAATGGTTATTCTGGCCATAGTAAGAAAGCAAAGCAAAATCACATCAATCTACAATCTGAATGTTATACCAGATTATATCATTAACCATTTCAACTACATAGCTATAACGAGAACTACATATTATAACAAAAAATAGTCAAATCTAGTTTAAACTGAAACTATGAGCCAAAGAGGGATAAAGAAGATATAAAATGCTTTAGTTTTGAATCTTACCCTATTTAAATCGTGGGATGGGGGGGTTAACTGAGTGACATCTGGTGGAGGGGCTGAAAGCAAGTTATTAGGATAGTCCAAAAGATAGCAAACAACACTTGTATGGCCACCTTTTGCTGCTTCTATCAACATAGTTGAGCCATCCTAAGAGTGGATATGGAAGGAGAAAAAATATTTTAAAAAATAAGTTAATTTACAGAACCATTAAGGAAGATAAAGCCAACAGGCCCCAGATATATTCAAATCTTAGGTTTAGTAAAGAACATTTTCTTCTAATAAAACAGAAAAAAATAAATATGCTTAAAATGCCATTATAAATGGAACTGGTAGATGATATCTTGTAATGCTCAAGAGGAAGAATTAATTCACAATGTTACCGGAAACATATGAGTTACATACTTTTAAACGATGAGTAGGATCTGCCCCATGAGCCAAAAGTAGTTCCACCACTGCCAGATGACCCCCTGCACAAGCCAGGGACAGTACAGTGTGGTCATTATTAGCTGTGGTTCTATTCACATTTGCTCCTAAAACAGACAAGACATGGAAAATCATGTTGGTAGACTGCTATTTCTTATGGTAAATTTCAAAATCATAAAGAGAGAATAGCATAATGAAAATCCACATGCCCCTTACCCAGCTTCAGTGATTATAAACACACAATCTCATTTCACATAAACCCTTATCAATTCTCCTCTCCCATCTTGAATTACTCTAAAACAAATCCCAGACAAACATGACATAATTTCATCCATAAACATTTCAGTATGCACTTGTAGAAGATAAGGCTAAATGCATACATTACTCCTAATGTAATCACTGTTCTAAAAAGTAAAGCAAAAAATTTTATCTACATGTTCTCTCATTAAAAAAAAAAAAGATTAAAAAGCAATAAAAATAAATTACACTGCCCTCTACAGGCTAACTACGTAGAGAATTAACAAGGAATACAAAGTAATAGTACTACCGAATAGAGAGTAATAGTACTATCAATTTCTTTCACTGGGAAATATCTGAGAATGAAAACGGGTACACCGCGCCCTCGATATGAATTCATCCCTGATTTAAAGCATTGTGCTAGGCAATGTGGGAAATGGAAATAAAGTAGCAGGAAGAAAATGGAACCAGACTCACTGAAATTTATCAGAGAAGAGAGAGGATAGTGATTATGTAAATAATTCCGTTCTTGATAATACTATGGTATAAACATATATCACAAGTAAGTGTTCGAATTGCCTAAAACAATCTGACCAGTAAGTTATTTCTGATTTATTTTCTTTTCCTATAAACAATTACAAACTTGAGATTTCTTTAGTATTTATGCTAAGGAAATAGTATATATTGCCTTTTTAATTATACATGGCTTGCACAGCCTTTCTTTTATGAATATTGAGTCAAAATCTTTCATCTTCTGTACTTTAAGAATATGATGAAATCTGCTTAAAAACTGTTTTAAGTTGAGCTTATGTAGTGAACACCTAACAAATAACTTAAAGGAATAAGATGCTACTTTTGTCATTTAAAATGGTTTTTGATATTCAAAGTAGAATTACTGACCATAGATGAAATCCTCCATGCATTTTGGCATTTTTGTCACATTTCAATTTTGAATACTTTTTGTGCTATATTTATGACCATTTCTCTATATTTTACAAAGAAGGAAACTTAGGCCCAAGGAAATGTAAAGCTGAAGAGCGACTTGCCCTTAAGTATCTCAGTGGCATAAACATAAAAATCCAGGTTTCAAGATATATTATTAAGTAAACAGAACGGACTTTAGGTTATCTAAACCCTCAAAGTTTTACACAGAGATATTTTTCTTTATAAAAGTGTTTCTCAACAAGGGTGGTACTCAGTATGACAATTCTCCCTAGTTTTTGGAAATATTCTATGCATTGCAGGATGTTTATCAACCACCCACTCACAAAATCTCAGTAGCATCCCTCCACCAGTGATAACCCCCAAAACGTCCTTTACCTCTCAATCTCTAAATACCCCAGGGCAACGGGGCGCCTGGGTGGCTCAGCCATTAAGCGTCTGCCTTCGGCTCAGGTCATGATCCTGGGGTCCTGGGATCGAGCCCCGCATCAGGCTCCCTGCTTGGCGGGAAGCCTGCTTCTCCCTCTCCCACTCCCCCTACTTGTGTTCCCTCTCTCGCTGTGTCTCTCTCTATCAAAAAAATAAAATCTTAAAATAAATAAATAAATAAATAAATAAATAAATAAATAAATACCCCAGGGCAGGGAATAGACATCTTTGGGGAAAAAACTACTGTTTTACACAAACCTACCTTTACTAATTAAGAACTGAACAGTACAAACATGACCAGCTCTTGCAGCTTTCATTAAAGGAGTCCTTCCACCTTCAGATTCATGTTCCTATTAAAAAAAACACAGATATTTAATTGCTAGCGAACAAGTGCTCTTTTTCATGAAAATCAAAAGGAAAAGAATTGGACTAATTTCTGAATCTAAATATATTAAATATCATGCTTTGAAACAAATTAAGGAATACATCTTTAAATTTTAAAAATCTCAAATTAGAAACATGCTCTACAGGTAAAATTTAAGAACTGAAGTTATATTCATGTGATTGTGACGCCCTCATCTAAATCCACCTGGGTCATTTTTCCTTCTCTCTGTACCAAAAGGACTGTGTAACTTGAACAGTGAATGGCACTCCAGCACAGCCCTCTCCAATCAGCATTATCAGCATTATCCTTATCCACTCCAAGTGATTTTCCTTTTGTTAGTTTGTATCCTACCTATATGAATTTCTGCAGTACATCATTCCCTTTCTTTACAAATTCCCATTAACTCCATGTTACTTTATATGAAAACATCAAAGTTAATGATCTAATACCTGGAAAACTACCAATTATAAGGTATTACTAGAGATTTCTGGGTCTCAAAAGGATGGAGAATCTATTGCATTCTTGTGATTGCTGAGTAATTGAGAACACTATTGGAGAAATTTTCAGATCTTAGAATATAAGGTTTGAGGTTGAGGGAAAAAATATAGTTTATAAAGCATTATATACATAAACATTCACATCTGATGAATAACTTTTGATTTTTCTCTTAAGCCACACACTAAGTTGTTCAAATTGCAATGAACTAAGCAAAGTTACATTGCTATATGTTTCACAGCTACTGTGGTAAACACTGGAAATACAGTATTTAAGCTGAAAGTTCAAAATCTAATATGGAAGAAATACGCTCACAACTACCAAGAGTATAACATGTGTCATAACCACTTCAAAAGCTACTAACACACACAGAACTGATAGACACCACAATAGTAATCCAATTTCCAATTTCACCCTTTCCTTCCATAAATGAGGAAAGAGAAATGAAACAAAGTTTACAAAACTAGTCAATGGAGGAGTCTGTTTCTGCTCGCATGTGTGAATTTTTGTCATAAACTATGAACTTCTACAGGAATACACATTTGCTTGTTAATCTCAGCCCCATGAACATATGGTTACTTAAATTTTAACTACCTTCTCATGTCTCACTTCTACTCTCTCATATGCTAAACTGGAAGAGTATTTTCCCCACACATTTGCTTTTGCTTCCCTACCTCTCAGGCTGTACTCACACTATTTCTTCCAACTGGAATATCTCTTTTGTCCTAACATTGCCCTATCTACCTTTTTAAACCTTACCCAACCCAAAATATAATATCTCAGGTGACCTCTTGACCTCCCCTGAGCTTCTTTACTGTCTGTACTTTCCCTATGACATCTCTTTATAATCTACCATACAATGACTTCAGTATTTCATCCTTTTTACTAAATTATAAGTTATTTGAGGGAAAAGACTACTTATTAAATACTTATCTTCCAAAAATAGCTAAGTACCTAAAAAAAATTAATTTGTACTATAATATTAATATAAAATTTCCCCTTTATTATGGACAACAAGGGGTAATAGATTGGATAACCCTGTTAACAAGAAGAATAATAACAGACACCAAACAATGTGGAAAGAAAATATGATCAAATGAGAGAAAAAATGGCAAAAAGCCCAACACAAAATTAGAAGAAATACTTTTTGTCTGTAATCTCCATAGAACTTTAAATTAATTTCTTGCCTTGGCTTTAAGTATTAGGATTTAAAAAGTGACAAAGCTTACCAGATCTGCTCCTGCCTGAAGTAGGACATCTGCTACATCAGTATGACCATTTTCACAGGCGTATGTTAGTGCTGTATCCCCTGTTGCTGTTGTTGCATGAACATTAGCTCCTGTGGTAGTATTAAACAATAGAGACTTAAAAGAATCGTAAGACATAAATGATGGACATAGAAATTTCTTCTACATAAGCCCTATCTTCTCAAATTAGAAAAAATAGCCCTATCCATTTCTAGAAATAGAGAATATTACCTGCATCTTTAAAAGCAAGAGAAAAAAACAGAAATAGATTACTGCTTGAAATTAAAGCTACAGATACTTCAAACGTAATAAGGTAAATTATTTATGCAGAATACACACAATAGTTCACCACATTTTTACCACATTTTTAAATACACATTCAATGTGTAAGAAAAAAATTATTTGCATTGTAACATTTTTACTTGAACAAATCATGTAAAAACTCCTCCCAAATGCAAAAATGCCTACCTGCAGCTAATAAGTATTTAACTAACTCCAAATGACCTTCTTGAGCAGCTTCCATTAAAGGGGTAGAACACCCTAGTTCAATATCAGCTCCCGCCTTTATTAGAAAGTCTGCCACTTCCAGAAAGCCTCCACAGCAAGCCAGAGTCAAGGCAGTTTCTTGAGTTTCTTCTGTCTGTGCATTGATATTTGCTCCTAGAATAAAAATTCTAATTATTTTAAGAAAGTCATTAACTTATTCCAGAGATAAGCAAAACATGTTGTTTCCTAATAACTATACTTCAAAAATGAATGTATTATTTTACTAAATAATAAAGTACTTCTTCCCTACTCTGGGAGGCGATTACAAATAAAGAAAATTATTGGGGCGCCTGGGTGGCTCAGTCGTTAAGCCTCTGCCTTCGGCTTAGGGTCCTGGGATCGAACCCCGCATCGGGCTCCCTGCTCAGCAGGAAGCCTGCTTCTCCCTCTCCCACTCCCCCTTGCTTGTGTTCCTGCTCTCGCTATCTCTGTCAAATAAATAAATAAAATCTTAAAAAAAAAAATTAAAAATACATCCTGAGTCCATATTTGATGCACACAGCTGCAGTAAGATTTATTCAGCCAGAAGGTACAAACCAGGTGATAAAAGGACTTAGAAAAGTAAACTACATTCCCTTTTTATAAAGATTCAAAATTAATGATGATGATGATGACAGCTAACATTTAATACACTATTACTATTTGCCAGGTAATATCTGAAAGCATTTTACATGTTCTATATTAGCTCCATTTTACAGCTAAGGAAATTGAAGTTCATTAACTTGCCCAAGGCCACATTATTATCACTACTACCACCATCACCAGAGCTAACACTTAATAGGCACTATAGACAAACAACGTTCAAAAAGCCTTATATATAATATATATAAACGTCACAACAACCCTACAGATGACAAAATTAAGGCACAGAAGGTTAGAAACTTGCCTGAAGTTACAAAATTGGCAAGCACTGGAGCTGTGATTCAAATGTAAGAAGTGTGCTACACCTCTGCTTTTAAAGTTCTAGCCAATATGGTTTTTTAAAAATGTGCCACTCCTCTTAAATTTGTCCAAACAAAAACTTTACTATTAAAAGAGATATAAAACTTGGCTACAAATATATAGAGAGATAGGAGATTACTTCTAAACTAAAGGTATCTTAATAATGTAAAATAACTGTGTCACTTTTCCCAAACATAAAGTCCGCTATGTGCTGACTCCTTGAGAGCAAGAAATAAGTGCATTCTTGCATTCTCATCAAGTTAGTCCTTATGGTAGGATTCCCCACAGTGTGTTTCATGAAACACTAGATATATTAAGTATTTATTAATAGGTGTTCAGCCCCAAGAGCAATTCTCTCAATATATTACTTTAAGAAATGTACCCCTTATACCCCTACATAATCTACAACCCTACCTCATCCCCAGTTCTGTTTTTACTCACAAAGCACATGATGCCTGAAAGCTCTATATTAAAGAAGTCTATTTGGTTTTGTTTAGCACAGTTTGGAGCTATTTTCAAAGCAAATACTTTCTCATTCATTTTTGTGACAACATCTCGTTACAAATCTACTAGAAAGATGAAACACAGAAACCCAGTTTTATAATACTGTAATCTTACATTTTAAATATTTGTGCTTTAGTGTTTTCGCTGGTATGGTTACCTTGGCCTAGAAGTAACGCCACCATTTCTTCATGTCCTTCACGAGCTGCTTCCATCAGTGGTGTATAACCTTCATCATTGACCTCTTCCAGGCTAGCTCCTCTTTCAATGAGTAAAGCCGCAAGTTCCACATGCCCACCACACGCAGCCAAAGTCAATGGTGACTCAAATGAATCAGCAGGCATATTCACTTGGGCACCACTGTCAAGAAGTAACCTAGCTACTTCAACATGGCCATCCTAATTACAATGCAATTAAAAAAATTAAATCAGCACCATTAAAAAAATCATTAAAAATATGAACACTTCTCAATTACTATACAGTGAAGGTTTACTGATCTCCATTCAAATAAGAATTAATCTACATTTAACAGTTGAGAAAGCAAGTATTAAGTAAGACCCTCTATATTTCTGTGGCATAGACCATGAAACAGCGATCGAGGCTATGAAACTTATAGAAAAATAATACCTTCCTTCAATCAAAAGGCTTATTAACCTTTGGGGAAAAAAAGACATTAAGTACATGCAACAAAAGACTACTATGAAACGACAGCCTGCATGGTATATACTTAAATGCTACATGTATAAAGATTAGAAAGGGAAAGTAGGATTTTTGTAGAAACCTTAAGGAGAAGCAAACTTTTTATTAGGTAGAAAAAGAAAAATGCAATACTTTCTGGAGAATGTGGATGATGTGTTAGGGGAAAGGGAACACAATTTGTACATGGTCCTTCCTTTTGTTATTCAACATTCAAATGCCAGTGAAAATTGGAAGAAAGGAATCTCTCTTACTATCTTCTGTCTCCTTTGTTGGGCTCCCTTTCCCACAGCTTTCCTAACTATAGGCAACTCCAAGGCTCTCTTTTCTTTTTTGCCTTTGATGTAATTTTTCCTTCTAAATATTACCTCACAGACATTTCATCTTCTTTTGAATATGTCACACCCATTTTTAGCTCTGTACTTGCCATATTGCACAACTTTAATACCCCATTACAATGGTTACTTTGTGTTCCTTTGGCTCCAAATTTTCTCCTCCATCGTTAACTCCTACATTTCCTTTAAAGTCCAGCTTAAAATCCCAATCCCTTAGCAAGCTTTGAAATGTCTGGCCACTACCAATATCTTACCTCTACTTATAACACTTCCAGTACATGCAGATTAGGTCTACAGAATGCTCCATCTTGATTTCTTAATCTACATAGTTCTCTAGTGGGGGTCACAAGGATGTTTTAAGTTCCTTACCATGGAGATATTATTGATGTGTTTTAAATACATTATATTATTTAATGATCACAACAACCTAAGAGAAGGATATTACCCTAATTTTAACAGATAAGAACTTAAGACCTTCAAAGAAAACTCATGTTTCTTCAAAGGATAATTTATTAAAGCAAACACTGGCATGGCAATAAAGAAAACAAAGATAATTCAAGTCTTAATTAACTATCTGATATTTTTAAAAATTAGTAATTAAAATTTAACATCCTTTCATTGAGATACGAAACTTAAATTCATGTGGGGCCTTTTTCTATCTTTGGCATGTTTTTCTCATGAATCAGCCTATAATATTATTCTCATCCATTTCTGTGCCACAAATCAGAGACTAAGATACAAAAGTTTAAGAGTACTATTATTACCTGTTCCTAAGTACAAACCCTAAAAAGAAAGTTCTTAAAAAAGGAATTAAGGGCTCAGAAAAGACCATACACAGAGGGGGGAATTATGTTACACAAATAACACTCTAATTTCAAAATTTTCATTTTTCATTCAAATTTAAATTATCGGTTTGATGAATGTACTGTGCTGAGTATTATGTGCATACTTTGTGGACTATATTCTTCTTAATATCCTTGATCAATTTTTTAAATAGTTGCTTTTTGTGCCAACTGTGTAATACCAGCATAGTTATATGAGACTAAGAAAATAAAAGTAGTGCTGTAAAGCTCCAGAAAGCACCTTTAATAGAAAGAAGTTAACGTTGCCCAACTGGCTCTGAACGCTATTGACAAATTCAGACAGCTGAGGTTCTGCTCTACAATAAATCTATGATGAACAAATCTTTGAACTCAAGGAAAAGGTGCTCATCATACAATAACACTGTCTCTACGAATTATATATAGATATATTTCATGTATGTATTTCACCAGTCTTACCATGCAAGCCTCCATGAGAGCAGTGTGCATTTCATCCGTTTTATGCTCTTGATCTGCGCCTGCTTCCAAAAGAAATCGCACCATCTCTAGGTGTCCTAAACCAAAAATGTGCAAGATTACTTTAAAATATTTTATTATTCTAAAAAATATAAGAAAAATTTATAATACTTTGAAAATTTATATTTAACTTAGAGTAATAAATTTATAAGCATAATACTAAAGTCAGCTGCAAGCCACCCTCAACTGTCACACATAAATTATACACGTGATACTTGTTCTACTCCTTACACTCTGTTGCCAATACTACAATCCTTGCTGCAGGTAAGCAAAGATGCTATTAAAATCCAAAACCCAGAATATCCCCTCTACAACCTTTTAAGAGCCAGGGCATGCTATATTTATTTATGCTACAGAACAGATTAGCTTCCGTGAATTAGTAGCCTGGGATAATAATAATTGAAGTTATTTCTAGGAGGAAATGTGTTTTAAGTTTCAATTACTAACTCAAACATTTTTTTAAAATTTTTTATTGTTATGTTAATCACCATACTAACTCATAAACTTTTTAAGAACATCTGTTTATAAGTTGGGAACTGCATATATATATTTTTTTTTTGAAACCACATCATTTAGTTTATACTTATTCACCTATTTAGATATAAACACATATACACATACATATATACACACACTCATATTTATATTTATGTAGTTTCAAATAAACCATATGCTTCAGTTCAAATAAAGACACCTTATGAGTAGTTAAAAAGACAAGGTATTTTTTAAAAAGGATTTCAGACACTATGCAAGAAACAGTAGAAAAATGACTAATTTTTTTCCAACTTTATTAGGAAGGAGTTGCAATCAATTCTCAATTAGGACTAAGGGGAAGGATTGGACGGTAAAATCATAAACAACTAAAACTAACTTCAGTAAGTAACTGTAACATCTGCTGTATCTTGTTTTTGCTAACTACCTACCTCCCTTTCCTCTCAGTCCTTTTCCCTTCCCAAAGATCCACATCAACGTACAGTCTCAGCCTGAGTTCTAGCCCTTCCCCATCTCCTCCTTGTCAATCTATGTCCTAGAAGACCTCACCCGAAATAGAGGAAAGGGAGAGGGTCCATGGATCCTTGTAAGTAGTAGAGATGTTCTCCACCAGCTCAGTTCTATATCCAGCTTCTAATTAAAGCCTGCAAGCCCCAACCTCAGACGCCCCTTGGAAAGCAGGGTGGGGCTACAAGCAAAGGAGAGAGGGAAGAGTAGTTATATGTAGCCCCATCTCAAAGCTCTTCTGGCCAGCTGGGACCCAGTAGTAAAATACAGCCAGTTCCAGGTTCAAAAGTATTTGTGAAAAGGGGAGAGAGCCACCCAATCAATCAGCCTGCCCTGGAAAGGCTGTCCCAAGGCTTTAATTCCTCTCCTCCCGATGAAGATAAGCCTCTGCTAATTACCAAACAGTACTGGGGAAGTAAGGGACCTCAGCTGTGTTTCCTAACCTTCCTTAATCTGAGACTCTGTTAACACCAGACAAGCGAAAGCACTTTAGATAGAGCATATTTTCACATTTAACTTAAATTTTAGTCATTTATGTATTTTAACCATGTTTTTAAAGGAAATTATTCCAGGGGACCTCACACAAGTTTGGTCACTCTGAAATAGAATAAAACAAAACAACACTAGGGCCACAACTAGGGTGTGGCAATCAAAGCCTTAGGTATATAATTTAAGAAGGTATTCCCTCACAAGCTTGGTGGGGGAAGTAATTCAGCCATTGAGAGTGAGTGCCCCCTTAAATTTTGTATCTTGTCTTATAAGAGTTTTTTCTTGATGCCTCAAGAATTTATCACTTATTTTATGATACAAACATGACACAGCTGCAGATGGTATGAAACACTGAACTGAATGGCTATGCAGACATAAAATTTGCCTTTTAAAAAAGTTCCTTGGTTTATAGCCATTTACCTGTCAAAAAGGTAGTCTGAGAAGTATGTGGCTCTTTGGCTATCTTTTTAGAATCTAGAATCTAGAGCATTAACTAGCTGAAGACTAAGACAATTGTCTTGCCCTCTCAAAGGACGGCATTTTTCAGGATTACCAGTATTTTCAGGTTGATTGACATCATTTAAAATATCATATACCCCTTTTGTACAGTTACGTATGTATAGGTAGGTGTTTTTCTCAATTTCAACCAGCTCTTCCTTCTAACTTTATTAACTGTGTTGATGATACTCTAACATTGTTCTTTAGAATTCAAACTCCCCTCACACCACTTTTCATTTCTCAAATCTCCTCATCTCAATTTTTCTCCTTCTTAGTGTCACATGAAATAGCTTAAGCACCTTCTTATTAATAGATCATCCTAGCTACTTTTATTGTATTTACTTTTAAACTTACAGGCTGAATACTTCTGGAGTCAACAGGATTCTTTTGTGAGAACCACGCAAAATATTCTGACACAAAAACCATGAAAAAGTACAGTGCATAATTAAAATTAACCGTTTCTGATAAAACAACTGAATCATTTAACAGTCATTTTTCATTGACAATATATTTATAATATTAAGTCTATATTTTAAAAGTTTACATATTAAATTCTGAAACACTTTAAACACATTTCTTTAAGTTAAATACATACTATATTCTATTACCACCTCTTAATTTATTTTTTAATTTAAAAACTATATTATATTAAGTAATAGTCATATCACGTGTTTAAAAACTCTGTTTCAAAAAAATGTTTTATACCGTACCTTTGTAACAAGCTAATGTAAGGGCACTCTCTTTAAATTCATTGGAATGCGTATTAATGCCAGCCCCATTTTCTAGCAGCAATCTGGCTACTTCCACATGTCCAGCACTTCCAGCTTCCATAAGAGGAGTATGACCATTTTCATTATGGTCCTCAATACTAGCACCGGATTCCAAGAGCACCTTTACAACATCTACATAGCCTCCAGCACAAGCATATGTAAGTGCTGTATTGCCTATTTTAATAAAGAAAAACAAAAAGATATTTATTTTTTTATTACCATGTTCAATTAGCCAGCATATAGTACATCATTAGCTTTTGATGTAGTGTTCAACAATTCATAAGTTGTGTATTAACACCCAGTGCTCGTTACCACATGTGCCCTTCTTAATACCCATCACCTGGTTAACCCATTCCCCCACCCGCTCTCCCTTCTGTAACCCTCAGTTTGGCTCCTGGAGTCCAGAGTCTCTCACAGTTTGTCTCCCTCTCTGATTTCTTCCCATTCAAGGAAAAACAAAAAGATATTAACATAAAATACCAAAATAAAAAGAGCCTCATTTAGCATCAAGAAGAAAACTGAAATGGGAGACTATAATTTTTTTTAAGATTTTATTTATCTGTCAGAGAGAAAGAGAGAGCACAAGCAGGGGGAGTGGCAGGCAGAGGAAGAGGGAGAGGGAGAAGCAGGCTCCCCACTGAACAGGGAGCCCAAGGAGCCCAATGCAATGCGGGACTCTTGATCCCAGGATGGTGGGATCATGACCTGAGCCGAAGGCAGACGGGGAGACTATAATCTTAATAAATTTAGATAATATATATAATTCCTTTCCCATTGCCTTTTATCTTACTGAAATCAACTCCCAGTTCTCTCCATTTAGTATCAGGGTCAAATACATGTGGAAAATAGATACGCTTGCCATGACTGTAGAGTTAAAAAAGAACTGAGCAATTCTAAAACTTCAACTCTTCATATGAGAAAAAAGTTATATTCATTCTAACTTTAAAGTTTCACAAGATTTGTGATTGTAATTATTCATCATATGTAGCGACATCTCATACTGTCCCTTTAATCATACATATTTGTTTTCACTAATCATACATATTGTTTTCACTGTGATCACCAGCTAACTGATCAAAGCTAAAGTATTTCAAAAACATTCTTTCTTGATGATAAAAATCTCCCACGTTACAAGGAAAAAAATGTTAACATTCTGGGTAAAATAAGGGTTTCTAAAACCCCTTCAAACCAGAACCTGTAAGATCCTAAAAATTATTTAAAATATTTAACAAATTTGGGGCATCTGGGTGGCTCAGTTGGTTAAGCGTCTGCCTTCAGCTCAGGTTGTGATCCTGGGGAGTCCCAGGATCCAGCCCCACATTGGGCCCTGCTCAGCGGGGAGTTTGCTTTTCCCTCTGCCCCTTCCCCTGCTCCTTCTCTCTCTCTCAAATAAATAAAATCCTTAAAAATAAGTAAAATACTTAACAAATTTAAAAATCTTAAATGAAGATACACAAAATATATTTTCATATAATTTTACAATTTTCATATAAATCCATCTATGCCAAGCTTGAAAAAAAATAAAAGTTTAAACTAAAGTCATGCCCCTTGTGGGACACAATGTTTTCATAATACCTTCTTTTTCTGTAGGCCACAATTTAGTATCAGTAGACAATGACAGACCTGCCTTTTGTTCCACAGCCTTCTTGTTCTCCCTATCTTCCCTTCCCTTCTGCCCTGAGACACAGGAAATCTGGGTTGGAGAACTGTAGCCCATTTCCAAGAATGTAGTCCTTCTAACTGGGCCAGTATTTAATTTAATCTAAAAGAACTTTAAAAGGCCAAGTAATCGTCCTCATACACCAAAGAAGAAAAATTTTATTCAAAATATATTCTTTACTTTAAACCTAATGCATAGCCTTATATAAACATGTAGCACTGTATAATTAGAGAACTGCAAGAGCTTTACTAGTGATGATTTTCATGTGAAATAATTACTAGCAAAGGGTGTTCATATTTAGCAAAACTGAAAAAGAATAACCTGTTGAAGACTGTGCATTGACGTCGGCTTTATGAGCTAGCAGCAACTTCACAATTTTGACATGTCCTCCATTAGCAGCAGCCATTAAAGGTGTGATGTCACCTTTGATTCCCCTATCTTCCACATTTGCATGCATTGCCAACAAAACCTTATGAAAGAAAAAGTTTAAATGGTATTAGAAAATGATATATTCATCAAAACATGTGGAACATATTTACGTTAACACCTACCTAGTCATTTAAAGTAAAAGAGCCAACAACCACAAAGTGTATCTAACAAAACTATGTGTTGAAATGAGCCTAACGGTTGAGTTTTATTATTTCCCTAATAAGTAGGCCAGATTAAGAAACAAAAACAAAAACAACCCATGTGATTATTTTTATAATACAAACCTGTGCAAGCTCATAGTATCCAGCAGAACAAGCTAAACAAAGGAGGCTCTCCCCTTCCTCAGTGTGCTCATTTACACTTCGCCCTTCAATGAGTAACTTTCGCACAGCATTTACATCTCCTTCTGAACAGGCTTCTGCCAAACTGCGGCTATTGGGGAAGAACATTTTAATATCAGGATATAAAAATATGAAAAATTACACAGTGTACTGGCTTTTGAGGTAATTCTGAACAGTAGTGCTAAACAAGAATGATTATTTCAATATGATCCATAACAAAAAGAAAACTGAAAATGATTCAGTTCTTGAATTGAATTCATTTTAAAATCTATATATAAAAGTCACTGAATGAGAATTATCAACATTATAAGATGATTACAGCTATGCAACAGAAGGATAAAGTCCAGTTTACTATCCCTGGGGAAAAAAACCAAAATTCTAAAACATAAAATTTATGGAAAATCACATGAACACAATATAGGTAATAATTTTACTTCCCTTTGTTCAGTCGTGAGAAAATTTATATAAAAGTTAATTAAAAATGTATTTAATAAAATGGGTAAAACTTGTACTAATTATAAAGGTCTACCTGAGTCCTTCAATCAACTAAAGGGAAATCAGACAGGAAAGTTGTGAGCATGTAATTTTGACTAAAATATGAATAACTGATAAGGAGATTTTTTTTTTTCAAGTATTTACTTGTGCATCATATTTTGGTGAAGTCTGAAAAATATCCAGGCAAGGCAAAGGTTAAATTCAAGCAAAAGGAAGGTGGAGAAAGTGAAGCAACAGAAATTAGACTGAGAGTAAAGTGTTTGCCCTATAAACATCCCCAAATAATTCCAACTATGGACATTTCTAAATGTCTTCTCTCTGCTCTTGGATAAAATCCATCCTAAGAAAAACACTAAATCCAGTGCTATTAATACTCTCTTCATTTCAAATATAAGTCAATTCTTGTATCATCCTCTTGAAGGTCCCGTCACTTCTGATACTAAAGGCATCCATGGGTAACCTCTTCTCTTTTTTTTTTTTAAGATTTTATTTATTTACTTGACAGAGAGAAAGAGAGAGTGAGAGCGGAACACAAGCAGGGGGAGTGGGAGAGGGAGAGGCAGGTTTCCCGCGGAGCAGGGAGCCTGATGCGGGCTTGATCCCAGGACCCTGGGATGCTTAACGACTGAGCCACCCAGGCGCCCTGGTAACCTCTTTTCTATACCTCTATTATTCCTACCACCCAGATTCAAGAACATCATGTTTAGCCCAGATTATGGCAAAGTCTCCTGAACAGTCTTCCTGCTGTTACCTTTGTTTTCCTTCAGACTCTTTTCAACAAGGCAGCCAGAGAGATCTTATTTAAAGGAAAGCAGATCATGTCACTCCTCTGCCCAGAATCTTCCATTTGGCCTCTAATCTCACTCACACTAAAAGCCAAAGTACTTATGAGATCTTTCCAGTGGTGGACCCACAGTCCTAATTTTTACCTCTCTGATTTCATCCCCTACTATTCTCACACTTACTCTTGCCACATTCGTTGGCTTTCCTGCTTTTCATAAAAAATGCTAATTAAGCTCCAACTCCAAGATATATGTATTCGCTGTCCCTCTGCCAAGACAGCTTCTCTGTCAGACACAGCTCACACCCTTACCAATTTCAGGTCTTTGCTAAAAAACCATCTTTTAAGTGAGGATTTCCCTGACTACTCTCTTAAAAATGCACTGTGATCTCCAACCCCAAACACTGCTCTAGCACTTCCCCATTCAATTTTTCCCCATAGTTCTTACCATTGTGTGCCATGTTATATATTATACTTACTGGTTAATTGTATTATCCCCTTACCAAAGTCAAAGTCTTGAATAGCACTTAGTATGCTTGTCTCATAATTTCCCATTTTTTAGGACACCGACAGTCCCTAGACCCAGTGTTTTCTATTACCTTTAAACAAATTTAAGACAAATCTTTCCCATAAGACATGTCCTTATAAAGAACATACCTTTTCTCTCTTTCAAGTGGGCTCTTACTCTTTTTCTCTTCCTGAGGCACACACATACCTTCCCTCTACAATCCCATTTAGACTGGCATTCAATTTCCTTGTGTGTGCTAGCTTTAAAACAAGCTTACGGGAACTACTGTAGCAACATTTGAAACTCCGAACTTATGAGCAAAGGGTACATTAGATCTAGCACATGGCATCACACTTAACTAATGTAAAATCTAACACATAACATCACTGTACTCCACTGTATTTCTCAAGTTTTGCTGAATAAATGACTGTCACAAACATGCTCTATTTTTTAGTATATTCAATGCCAAAGAATCTGTAATGTTTTATTTTTCTATTCTATTTCCTGCTTGAACTAGCTTTAATATACTCTTCAAGGTGTTTGTAACTTTCTTTCTTGCCAGTCTCAGCAGGCACCACATTTAAGAGAATATTAGTAATACCACAGGGTAGTAAAACTGATCATTAATTCAGAAATAGAACTTGAAGTTAACTGAAGGAGAGTCAATCCATGAGAATAGTAAATTAAGAAAAACACAAAAATCTAGACAAATGAAGATGAATACAGAGCCAAGAGGAAGAGCAAATTCATATTCTTGTTAATACTATACCTTTCTTTCATGCTCTTTAAAGATTTTATTTATTTGAGAGAGCATGAGAGTGAGACTGAGAGAACGAGTGGGGGGAGAGGCAAAGGGAGAAGCAGACTCCCCGCTGAGCAGGGAGCCCAACGCGGGACTCAATCCCAGGACCCGGGATCATGACCTGAACCAAAGGCAGCTGCTTAACCAACTGAGCCACCCAGGCGCCCTCTTTCATGCTCTTTAAAGATGTCACATAAAAACACTATTATATAAAAGATAATCCTTAAATTCTATTTTTTTAATTCTCCAAACCCATATATAAAAGAATCCTCCCATTTTCTCAAGTGTTTAAAGGCAACTGCTAAAATAAATAAAATGGTGTCATTTTAGTTAGAGGAAAACAAGCCTCTGAGGAAGCAAAAAAGGTAATTTATATTAATAATTCTCTTCCATTTGTTTTCTTGGAGCTTATATCCATTTTTCATATACTATCCATAATTGTTTTTTTTATATGAGATGATGTGACTTTTATTGTGTAAGATCATCAGAAAAACCTAAAAAAGCAAAGTCACAAAATATAAACTGAGTCCTTACTAACTGTAAAGTACTATATAAAAGGAATCGTAGGGCATACAAAAAGTACCTGGAACTCACTTACATTCAAATTATGGGAACTAGATCTATGACATTTGTTGAACATGAATAGAACAAATAAATAAAAAACTTGCTCTTTAAAATGACTAGAATTATACATATTAACTAGAAAATGGCATGACTAATTAGAAAGCATTTATTTCTTTGTCACCAAAACATTAAAAGAAAACCAAATCTAAAGAGGCAAAAGGTTTTTATAATAACATATTGGCTAAGAAGTCAGACTTGCAGTCACTGGTGCCCCAGGTCTGCCACTTGTCAGCTATTTGATCTTGATTAAATTGTTCACTTCTCTTGAGCTTTTCAGAATAAAAGGAAAGTAGAAACAAAATCCACTGCCTTAAGGCTTTTTGTGAGTAAAAACAAGATATTACAAATAAAGTGGTTAGCTCCATGCCAAGCACAAAATAAAGGCTGTGAACATTAGCTATTTTTAAGAAAATGTTTTTATACTGATCACAGAGAAAATGTACTTACTTGTCCGACTGCCCTGCATTCGCTGTGCTTTCAGCTCTCATACGGGTAAGTGCAGCAGCAGCTTCATCCAACGCACAACTAACAGATGATGTCAACCTCCGAAGCACTTCAGGATCTGCAAAGGCTTTACCATCAGCCGTAGATAATTTGCCTATTCCTATTACATGATTTTCACACCAATATGGATATACCCAAAAGGAGAAACAAAGCAAAAGTCAAGTTACTTAACTCTATGTATCTTAACGAATAACCTTTAAATGTTACACTTCACATATATACTGTCTGTCTGGAATCTTTTGGAAAATCACTGTTCTCCAATTCTCTAATAACCTTATTCCTCCCATGTGGTCTAGAAGTGCTTGACCCCATGACTCTCTGGTGCCAGAAATGAGTCTTTGGCCTATGCTGGGACAACTAGGAGTCCCCAGTCAGACTTTTGCCATAGGTTTGGAAGAACTTCTATGTTCAAAGGTTACTGAATTGCTAAGATGTGAGTCATGAGCTAATGGCCACTTTCATGATCACAAAGAGAGAGAGACTATCCGAAATAAGTCAATATAGAGGAGAGCAGAGCAGAGAAACAGAAAGAAGACAGTTCAGATAAAAGTCATTTTTTACTCACTGAAACCAATAGTGCCAGAAGCCAGAACAATGCCCATTATTTTTGGTAGATGCCACTTTTGTTTAAGACTGTTTAGGTGGCCTACTACCACTTGTGACCAAAAATGGCCTAATAAGACATTACAGGCCATATAAAAGATAACATGAGTACCTGTTTATTTCAAATTATGTCTATAACTTATTACATGTACTCAATATCATATCTAAAAAACATTCAGAACAGTAAAAGAATAAAAATCCAAAAGTAGAACTGGTTAATAACTATCTGCATGAAATATATCTTATTGCTTTTCTGGATTATCACTACACAACAAACTTCTCTCTAACTTTTATTATTCTAACTCTGTGGTGCTGCCCATCAGTGGAGCTTTTCAAAAATAAAGATGCTAAGCTCTCCTACATCTAAGGATGTAATTCAGTAAGTAGGAGGTAGGGCCTAGGCATCTAAATATTTTTAAAGCACTAAGAAGATTCTAATGCATAGCCAGGATTAAAAACCTCTGCTCCAACTTGAAGATAAACACCTAATGTTATAATGCATATTATAGATCCCTGCTACTCAATAAGTGGTACATGGAGAACAAACACTGCTATCATTTGGGAGCTTGTTAGAACTGCAGAATCTTGGGGGCGCCTGGGTGGCTCAGTTGGTTAAGCATCCGACTCTTGGTTTTGGCTCAGGTCATGATCTCAGGGTCATAAGGTCGAGTCCTCAAGCCCATGTTGGGGCCCCCACGTCAGGGCTCCGTGTGGGATCTGCTCTTGGAGCGGAGTCTGCTTGAGATTCTTCCCCCACCCCACCTTGCTCCTCCCTCTGTTCCTGTGCACACATGCATTCTCTCTTTCTCTCAAATAAATAAAATCTTAAAAAAAAAAACAAAACTGCAGAATCTCAGGCCCCAAGATTTTCTGACCCCGAACCTGCATTTTTAAAAAAGATTCCCAAGCAATTCAGATGCACATTAAAGTTTAAGAAGTATTATCACAGGTTTTAAAACAAACTACTTACCTAAGACATCAATCAAAAAAACCCCACTCAAATGGTAATAATAAACATACCTGTGCAGATTTCTTTTTACAGTAGAAGGGCTTAATAACATCATATAAGTTTGTGTTTAAAGTGTACAAAAGTTTGTACTTGTTTGATTTTCTTACTG
This sequence comes from Leptonychotes weddellii, assembly GCF_054177405.1. Taxonomy (NCBI): domain Eukaryota; kingdom Metazoa; phylum Chordata; class Mammalia; order Carnivora; family Phocidae; genus Leptonychotes; species Leptonychotes weddellii. Next base: position 125,560,750 of record NC_138370.1, on the reverse strand, counting down.
GAAAAATCCAAGATATCAAATACTATATCTTTATGGAACCAAAAATAAATGACAGAAAGCCTTTATGGTTTTAGATATAACAAATGTTCAGAGCAGTCAAAGTTGGTATCTGTTACAATCAAGATGTGCAAAGAATAAAGACAGTCTCGGTCTGATAAAACTGATCCTACTATATAATTTGTGTCACTAATATTAAAAACCAACCACAGTCTGAATCTGCTATAGCAGTATTTATTCAGTAAGATACCTGTGGTTAGTTAAGTATCCTAACGCTATGGAAACCAAGATCACAGATGCATTTTCACATGAGAGAATTCACTCCAATTTTTTAGCCAATTCAGATCAGCCATATAACAACTATTTGCCAATGACAGCAACAGAACTAGGTAAGAAGATATATCTGGATTAGTAAAAAGTAATCACTGCCTTAAAAAGAAAGAGCATCAAAAACAAAATATTCCATATTAAATTTTTATGAACTTCTCATGTCTTCATAAGGTAACTATTTTAGTAAAGATAATTAGGAAGTAACCTAAGATATACATGGTAATCCTTCAAATGAATAAATAGTGATTGAAAATTAATTTATTCTAGCTACTCTGGATTATGATGATACTTTTTTACTAGTCTTAACCAGTTATTACGTATTAATCAATGAAGATCGAAAACAGAAAAGATACGTGATGATCAGATTATTCTTTCCCAATTCTAACACTGAATCAACTGAACAAAAGAACCATGTAACTTGTGACCAAAAATGTCCTAATAAGACATTATAGGCTTTATAAACGATAGAAGAGAAACAGTGCATTAAAAGATTACCTAGATTTCGGATTTTAAGATTATTATTTTCTCCCTTTTTTTCCTCTTATAACTTACTCAACCTAATTCCTATTTATGAAGACAAAGTTAAGAGGAGATGTAACTGACTTAGCAGAACAAACAGAAACACAGATATCAAAGAGAAACAAGGTGAGCAGCCCAACAGGGTTCAGAAATTATAGGTACCAGACACAGGGGTGAGGCTTGGGCCAGAAAACAGAGAGACTAGCTGAACACCTGTGAGAAGTAGTCAGATACTTGAAGACTCTATTTCCAAACTGCACAGCCAGATGATTATTCTCTATAGAAACCAAACCAGAAAGGCCCAGGATTAGTAGTCATTAGATAAAGAGGAAAAAGAGATGATATACTAAAAGGAAATAAGGATTAAGTGAATATATACATTATAAACAGTGAGATCCTCAATCCCCTCCCACTCTAAGCTCCCAAAATACAGGTAGCCAGGTTTAACATTTACCAGATAAAACCTGGTAGATGTGTCTCTCAAGAAACTGAAAAGCCCCAGAGAAAAGATTTAAAGATACTGACATTTGGAGAGTTCTCAAAGAAAGGGAAGGGTCTCTATCCAATCACTGTGTACTAGAATTCTAAAATGTCACCAACTTTACCCAGCTCTGGTATACTCACTCTATGTAATCCTTGGGACTGGGAATTTCATAGCTTTTATCCCCATGATTAGGTTACATTATATGGTACAGCTGACCTGAAGACAGGAATATTATTTGGGTGGGCCTGACCTTATCACATGAGCCTATGAAAAACTAAGAGATTTCTTTGGCTAATTGGAGAAAAGGAAGTCAGAGATTTAAAGCATCAGAAGGATTCTACTGTGCTTACATGAAGATGAAGGGGGCCACATGCCAAAGAAGGTAGGCAACCTCAAGAAGGTAAGAGCAGCCCCCAGCTGACAGTCCATAGGAAATCAGGAACTCAGTCCTGCAACTATAAGGAACTAAATTCTGCTACCAACAACAATAAACCTGAAAGCAGATTTTCTCTGACAGCCTACAGATGAGAACTCAACTCAGCGGATACCTTGATTTCAGCCCAGGAGACCCTGGGCAAGAGAATCTAGCCACACTATGTGCCCAGATGTCTTATTTACAAAAACTAAGTGAGAGTAAATGGGTGTTGTGTCATGCCGCTATATTTATAATAAATTGTTATGCTGCAGTAGTAATTATATAATGTATTAATTTATAATATATAATAAATACTTCATAGTGAAACCCACCAGTTGACAAAACATGCACATATACTTTCCGTTTTAGTTTTATGGCATTGCTACTGACTACAAAAAGGCTAGGATTCACCAGGTATTTGAAGAAAATCTGAAATGTAAAGGACACCCAAAAATATTCAAAATGTGAGCAAAATTTTAAAATGCCCCAAATTCTAATGCTATGGAGAAGGATGAGAAAGGAAAAGTTGCAGAGATAAGAGACTACTATAAGTAAGTGTGATGTTAACTTCCTGAACTGCAACACCAGGAATTAGGAGATAATGGAGCAATAATTTCAAGCCTGAAAGAGATTTTTAAACCAGAATTCTATACCTTCAAACTATCAAGTGTGAGGATAGCATCAAAGGCATTTTTCAGACGTCTCAAAAACTTTTACTTCTCAAGCATCCTTTCTCAGGATAGTTAAACCATGGTCAATCTCAACACCACAAAAAGAGAAACCACCAGAGTAGTTCTGTGATACACAGGAGATATATACACCATGAATGACTATTCTTGCTAAAAACAAAATGAATCTGAATCTGGTCACTATCTGGATCTGAATTTGATTTACAGGAATACAACATACAGAGCGGCAACTAGCAAAATTGATAAAGTGGGACACATCAATCAATTTCTTCAATAAATGGGGGGAAAAAAGGAAAAAGTTATGATTAAAAGACACTTAAATAATTAACATGAAAAATATCAAATTTTACATACAAAATATGTAATTATGAAATAGGTGAAGGAGATTAAAGAGTACACTTATCATGATGAGCACTGAGTATGTAGAGAATTGTTGAATTGCTATATTGTACACCTGAAACTAATATAAGACTGTATGTTAACTACTGAAATTAAAATAAAAAACTCGGTGGTGTCTGGGTGGCTCAGTCGGTTAAGCACTGGACTCTTGGTTTCAGTTCAGGTCATGATCTCATGGGTGGTGAGATGGAGCCCCAAGGCGGGATCCGGCTCAGTGGGAAGTCGGCTTGAATATTCTCTCCCTCTGCCCTTTCCCCCCACTCACACATACACGCTCTCTAAAATAAATAAATAAATCCTTAAAAAAAATAAAAATTTAATAAAAAAATGTAAAACTTGTTTGGATCCTAATTCAAATAAACTAACTATAAAAAGACCATTATGGGGTGCCACCAACTCTCAATTTTGCCTTAGGTCATAAGCTCAGGGTTGTGAGATTGAGCCCCATACCGGGCTCTACACTGGGCGTGGAGCGTGCTTAAGATTCTCTCTCTCCCTCACCCTCTGCCCCACCTTTCTCTCTCTCTCCCTCCCTCCCTCTCTAAAAATAAATAAATAAATAAATAAAAATAAAGCAACCTTTAAAAAAAGACCATTATGAAATAATTCGGGAAATATAAACACTGACAGGATATTTGACAATATCAAGGCATTACTATTATTTTTTTCTTTAGATATGCAATGGTATTATGGTTATGTTTATTTTTTTTAAAAGTTCTTGGGGTGCCTGGGTGGTGCAGCCAGTTAAGCAACCGACTCCTGGTTTCCACTCAGTTCTCGATCTCAAGGTGGTGAGATCAAGCCCCCTGTAGGGCTTAAGTTTCTCTCTCCCTCTGCCCCTCCCCACCGTGTGCTAGCTCTTGCTCGCTCTCTCTTAATCTAAAAATAAATAAATAAATCTAAAAATAGTTCTTAATTTAGAGTATATACTGAGGTATTTATTTATTTATTTAAGATTTTATTTATTTATTTTAGAGATAGAGCATGTAAGAGTGGTGGGAGGAGCAGAGGAAGAGGGACAAGCAGACTCTGCAATGACTGCAGAGCCCCACGCAGGGATTAATCCCAGGACCCTGGGATCATGACCTGAGCCAAAATCAAGAGTTGGACACTCAACCAACTGAACCACCCAGGTGCCCCTATACTGAAGTATTTATATATGAAATTATATAATGTTTAGTTTGCTTTAAATTAACTTGCTGGGGTGGGGCATCAGCAGGTAACAATAAGTAAAGATGAAACAAGATTGTCCATACACTGATGGCTGTTAAAGCTGGATGATGGGTATTCCCTCGGGGCTTGTACATTAACATTTTTCATTTAAAAAAGAAAGAAATAAGGGAGAAAGGGAGAGAAGTGAGAAAGAAGATGAGGAAGGGAGGGAGGAGGGAGGCTATTGTAGAAAAAACAGAAAAAAAAACCAAACATAGAAATGAGAAAATGAGACAACTATTAGCATCCTATGAAAAGGAACTCTACCTCCAAAAGTAACTCCTCTCAGCCGAAGTCTACTTTCCTGTAGCACTTTTCAACCTGGTTCTGCCTCTTGGGGTGCACAAAAACAAATATCCCTCTTATATGCAACCTGAGTTTTCTCATCTTCAGGAGAAACATTCTCTTTTCCTCTTATGACACATTTTCAAATAATTTTACAATTTTCATTTCTCTCACATAAACTTCTATAGCAACACCAAATTCTGGCAAATGCTAAATTCTGTATCTACTATTCTTTTTTCTTTTTTTAAGATTTTATTTATTTGAGAGACAGAGAGTCAGAGATAGTGAGAGAGAACACAAGCTGGGAGGAGAGGGAGAAGCAGGCTCTCCACTGAGCAGGGAACCCAACATGGGGCTCGATCCCAGGACCCCCAGATCATGACCTGAGCCAAAGGCTAACTGATTGAGCCACCCAGATGCCCCTGTATCTACTCTTTTGAATAAATAGTTTTTTATACTCAAGGACAGGACCTTGCATGTGCCCTACTATGTTTTCATTTGTACTTGGTCTAGATCCCTTTAATAATCTGTTCTAGAATTTTACTCAGGACAGAAATCAAATTTAACCATGAGTCCTTCAAATACTTAGATGCTGTGTTACAAGGATTTATTGAAAGGATTACCAAATAGTAGTAGGTTGGTTTTATGCTATAATAAAGCAGCAGTTTACATGCATTGTATGTACACTATATAGCAAATCAGGGTGCTAAAAAAAAATGATCAATTAATGTTCACAATATATTTATGTCCACTTTAGAAAAGTTAAGAAAATATATGGCTATATAAAATGATCACAGAGATTGAGAGTTACTATTCCCTTATACTTTAGGGCTATAGATTATAGCCCTATAATCTCTAATTAAAAATATATATAATCTCTAATTAAAACACTTCTTATAGGGACAATATAATAATGATCCACTTTACAAAAATACAATGATTCACTTTACAAGGTTTCAAGAGATAGTCTATGACAAAAAAGAGGGGAAATTATATACAGTCATTCTCATGATTCATGGTAGTTATATTCTATAAAGTCACTGGGAACACTGAATTAATGAATAACTGAACCATTGCTCCTAGGAAAAATACAGGTCTAGGTTCCTGTGAGCCTCTGGTCACACAGCATTTGCATTAACCAAATACTGTCTTATGTATGTTTTTGTTTAAAGATGACCTTATTTAATGTATAGTTGATTTATTAACATTGAACTCATGGTTAATAGCACTATAACCCATGCTGAAGAAGCTTATCTAACAACACATGTATTTTCTCCATTAGGCACATCAATACCTTCTCACATTTAGGAACACCAGATAGCACTTTCGCATTATACTTGGGGACCATTATAAACAATGTAATTGCCAACAAAAGGCACAACAATGTGAAAAAAAGGGCTCTAAGTAGGTGAAAAGGACACTTGTTTACAGTATGAGAACTGAGAGCTTCACCTTATTTCATCTCATCAGGGAATGTGTGTAGGACAATTTTTCACTATTATGTGCATTTCTATGAAAGACTGAAAAAGTGCTGAAAGCACCAATTTTAGGGTATGAATACATGTTATCAAGGAGGCAAATTCACAAATATGGAATGTGGGACTAAAGAAAATTGACTATAGGAGAAATCTCTCTTCAAGGTTGACAGCAACATGTGGATTTTACTTGGGTAATGAAAATACTCTTTAATGAAATTTCCATGTAATTCTCTAGAAAGCTATCCATTAATCATTATGAATAGTATTAGACTAAATGTCCAAGACCTTACATTTATTTATTTTTTTTTTTTTTAAGATTTTATTTATTTGACAGAGAGAGACACAGCGAGAGAGGGAACACAAGCAGGGGGCGTGGGAGAGGGAGAAGCAGGCTTCCCGCTGAGCAGGGAGCACGATGCGGGGCTCTATCCCAGGACCCTGAGATCATGACCTGAGCCGAAGGCAAATGCTTAACGACTGAGCCACCCAGGCGCCCCAAGACCTTACATTTATAATCATAGTAGTTTTTTTTTATTTTAGTAAACTCTACACCCAACGTGGCGCTGGAACTTATGACCCCGAGATCAAAAGTCGCATGCTCTAACAACTGCGACAGCCAGGTGCCCCTGATCATAGTAGTTTTTATTACATTTATATGTAACTTTGAAAATTAGATAGTCTAATTACGTATGTAAGGTCTGCAGACTTACCTGCAGCTTCTAGTAAAGCTTCCAGTCTAGCTTGTGTTTCTGGATCTACTGTCCTGAGGTCTGCACCATCAGCAGTACCTGACAAGAGCAACTTGGAAGCCGTTTCCAGCATTGGATTTTCCAAATCATCCTGATCCAAAATGAAAGATTCCACCTAGAAAACAAATACAAAAAAAAGGAAGGAAGGGAGGAATAAAAGGAGAAAGGCAAAGTGGTAAGAGAAATAGAAGAAAAAGGAGAAGAGAGAAAAAGTATTTTAACGTAAATATCATGATAAATACAATGCAATTCTAAATAAATTCAATGCGATACATAAGCCCACTGTTTAAAGGAAAAAATTATATTTATAGAAGAATTTAAGAATGTGCTGCTCATATGCAGCATAGTCTCATTTTTTTTTTTACTGAAATTATGTATTCTTTTCTATTTTAATTTGGTAGGATAAGGGTGAGAAGGGGGAGCTAAGAGGTTAATGATTAGACTGAAACATTTGACTTTTGTAGAGGACCTAAATCGGCTGTTCTTTTTTTTTTATTTTATTATGTTATGTTAGTCAACATACATTATATCATTAGTTTTTGATATAGTGTTCCACGATTCATTGTTTGCGTATAACACCCAGTGTTCCATTCAATACATGCCCTCCTTAATACCCATCACAGGGCTAACCCATCCCCCCACCCCCTCCCCTCTAAAACCCTCAGTTTGTTTCTCAGAGTCCAGTCTCTCATGGTTCATCTTCCCTTCCGTAAATCAGCTGTTCTTAAATGTTCTGCTCTCAGGACTTAAATGTTTTGCTCAGGACCCTTTTATGCACTTATAAAGTACTGCCCACCCAAGACCTTCAGATAAGGGTTAAATTTATTAATATTCACATTAAGACAAACTACAATATCAAAAAATCACACTTGTTAATATCACCACCAGTGATATTTTCATCAGAAAGTTTTAAGTACTGTAAAGCCCAGGCAAATAAAATTTAAAATTCTAATTTGTGCTTGAAAGCTTAATTTTCTCATTGGCAACAAATATTGCCACTCGTTTTCCTTAAAGTGGCAAGCTCATTCCCATCATTTCTGATGAGAACATTTGCCAAATATCCAAGTTTGGTAAGCGTAGTGGGTCTGTCAATTATATTTTCTAGTAACAATGGTATTTCATGGGAAAAAAATGGCTAATTTACCTTGCATCTCAAAAAAAAACACAAAAAGAACCTCAGAAGTGCCTTATGTGTACTTCCCATTTTGTCACACACCGTAATATTAAAAGGACATGCATTCAAAAGTGCAGATTCATAAAATTAGTATTTATTGCTTTATCGAGATTATTCCTAAGGTAAAATTGGCTTTTTATTTTCTTTTTTTAACTGTGAGAATTGAAGAATATAATGACACTAATACAATTTGGTGCCATGGCCTCAAATGAGGGGCTAGCAGTTTAATCTACCATTGCTTTTGCATCATCAGTGCAAGTGTCAACACAGTAAGAGGCAAATAACATCTCAGTACTGTGGTGAAAGAGTTTTGACCTCTTGGATATGCTGAAATGGTCTCTGGGACCCTGAGGGACCTGGGATCATTCATTGAGAACCAGTGTTCCATTCAATCCAGATTCAATTAAAAAATATTTAAAGAATTAGAACATAGCAAACACTGAAGACATGGGGAAAAGTTTTGTTGTGATATCCCTTATTATAGTGCTACTTACAAATAAGTACTAAGCTATATTCTTTCCTGTTTGCTGATAAAAAGTTGATAATCATTACATAAACTGCCACTATTTTACATGATATTTACTTCACAAATCTAAGGTACTTCTAACACTAATAACTAAAATAGATATAAAAGTAATTATTAACCTAGAACACAATTATGCTCATACCTAGTATCTAAATGTAAGAAATATGAAAAAAACCTTAAGGAATAAAATTTTAACTATTATAACATGAGAAACTCTGAGTCATTTCATCCTTGAAAGTCATCTATCTAGTAACCAGGAACAAACATTATATTTAACCAACACATATTTCATACTGAATGTTAAATCTGGGAGGAAATAGTATGTTTCTCTCCAAATTTCCATTAGACTAACACAGTTTAACATGATTTCAGATTTCTAATATTTCAAATACAATAGACACTGGATACTCTGTAAATAATCTCTGTAAATATTTGAAAATTTTCACAAAATTTTGCAGTATATTAACTTTAACCCATCAAATAACAACTCCCTGCTAAAATGACAGGGAGTTAGGAAAAAAAAAAAAAAAGAAACAACAAGAATATACTCTTTTTAGTTTTAAGTTATCTTTTAAGGTAGTAGCATAAGTGTTATACTTTAAGAAGCAGATTTTGGGAATAAACACATCTTAAAAAGGGAGGAGGGGTGATGCACCTGGGTGGCTCAGTCAGTTGAGCCTCTGACTCTAGGTTTCTGCTCAGGTCATAATCTCAGGTTCTGAAGATTGAGCACCCCCCCCCACCCCCGTGCCCGCCCAGGGCTCAGTGAGCTCAGCAGAGAGTCTGCTTTTCTCTCCTTCTCCCTCTATCCCTCCCCCTGCTTGCATGTTCTCTCTTTCACTCTAAAAGAAATAAATAAATCTTTAAAAAAATAAGTAAACTTTTGGGACATGAGTTGGCCATAGCAAGGTGTGATTCAAAATTACAGTATAACAAAAACTATGTCTTATCTTCAACAAAGGTCCAGAAGATAAGTCTTTAAAGAAAAAGTTGCTTCCCAGTGAAATTTTCTCTGTGAAAGTATCTACAATTTCCAATCCAATGGGAGAAGATGAAAGAAAACAAAGGTATTGAAATAAACATGGAAAAATGAACATAGGTAAAATAAACAAATGAAAAATTAAATAATATATATTTCAGACTAGAGTTTTAGAAAAAGTATTTCAAAGATCAGGGCATGGTTAAGTGCCAAGTCAAAAGTATAAATCAGAGGTATTTAAATCAAAGGAGACACTGCATACAGAAAGATAAATATGAAAAGATTTTGACCAAATTAATTTATATAAGACAATAGGAGAAGAAGGAATGTGGCACTGGTAGAGAAGCTATAAAATTTCTCTATGATAGAACAGAGTATTTACTATAGGAAAGGTCAGAAAGTTAGAAGTTAGGTCATAGGAGATACTAAATTTCAATTAAAAGTGATTCTCTGACATAAAGTCCCCTATGCCACACTGTGTCCTGAGCTTGATGAAAATTTATTATGAAAAATGCATCTCAATCTCTTCATGAGGGATATTAATTACAGAAATATGTTTTCTTATTGATTTTAAACTTCTCCACAAAAGTTACATTGATTTTTAAGTCCACTATTCTTACTTTGTGAAAAACTTAAGTTAAAAACAGTAAATTCAAATGACTATGAAATTTTATATATAGATTTAAATGTATTGGGGTGAAAGAAAAGAACAGGAATGGATTTCTATCTCCCCCACCCCCAGTTTAATACTAATGAAGAAATTAATTTCAAAGATGCTGTTAGGATCTAAAGACCTAGGTACCATTACTGGTTCAGATGCCACCTATGTGACCTAAGCAAGTCTCTCAGCCATCTCTAGATCCCTATTCTACATAATTTTTTCATAAATTCATTGCATATGAGTTATTATAATATTTATTGCCTTTCTAAACTCCATGGAAACAGGGATTTGAGTAAATAAAAGATGGTTTAGGGATTTTTCCCTTTCAGATTCTAAAAGGCTATAAGGCTATATATAGTGTATTTGGGGAAGGGAGAGGTAGTTACAAAAAATAAATTTAAAGGTATATCTTACAGATTATTGAAAAATGGTACATTAAGTAACAGGTAGGGCAAAATGTCCATCATTGGCAAACAGTCTTTGTGCAAGAGATACTACAGTTCACTTGACGAGGAGATAGAGAGACATGTAAAATCAACTCCACTATCTAGGAACTTACTTCTTTAATGAGAGAGCCAAAGTATGTGCATAAATGAACACTATTACAGGGTAAAAAGTATAGAAGATAATGGGAGGGGGGGGAAAGCTGTAGGAATTTAAAAGAGGAAGTAGAAGAGAACTTCCTCCTTTAACAGTAATTCCTCTTTCCCCAACTGGAAAGATTCTTGCATTACATTACAGAACTGAAGAGAGACTGACATAAGGACATGCAGTCATAAAAATACAAAAATAAGTAATCCTTTATTCATAGGTCAACTAAGTTATGAGCAAATCCTGCTCTACCATGTACTGAATTAAGATAATTCAGATTAAATACTATGTTTTCCCATTGAAACCAGACTCATTTTTATTATATTTCTACTGAAAAAAAGATTCATTTTGAACCACAGCCAAATTCTGGAACATTAAAAATTCTCTGAATAAGAAATTCACATAAATATTTTGAAACGTTTTCTTTAAATGAAATGTAAAAATAATTTCCATGAAGAGGGGAAAGACAGAAGGAAAGGTATGTCCTTATTAAATTTATTCCCTAAGGGAAATAACATATCAAAGTTACCAATAATTGAAAGCATGACAAGTTATATTTAAGCTATTTTGGATGTATTGTTTTCACTAGATGGATATTTTTATGAAATGGTGCTTGGACATCAAATTCTTGTCTAATATAAAGAACCATCATAATGCAAGGACCTTAGAAATCACCAGGTTCAATTCATTATTATAGATGAGAAAATAGAAGCACAGTACCATTATTTAAATAGCAAGTTTCTAAATATCTAGTACCAAGAGACCAGTTATCCAATTAACTAGTTCAATATTCTTTCCACTAGAAAATTCCATGCTGGAGTAAAAAGAGGTTTTTTTCACTCTGCTCTAGAAAAACTGACTTGAAATTCTGTATTTAGGGACAAAGCTGAACCTACTGTCTAATTACTCAAAGTAAGGTAACTAAACATTACATGCCTCTGATTTATGTAACATAAAATACACAGTACCACCTATGAAGTATTCTTGCCCCTCTGAAAATAAACAATAATCTAACAGAGCCCTTAGAAATAATTACCAGTTTATAAAAATTAATAAGGCAAATATTAGGAAGAAGTTAAATCAATTTCTCAATCTTGGCACTATTGACATTTTGGGGGGTATAATTTCTTTGTTGTTGGGGGCTGCTCTATACATTTCAGAATGTTTAGCAGCATCCCTGGCCTCTACCCACTAGATGCCAGTAGCAACTCTACCACAGGTTGTGACACCAAGAAACCTCCAAACATTGCCAAATGTACCCTTAGAGGAAAAACAGAAACAAACAAAAAGACCCTGGAGTATGACAAGTTGAAAACCACAAAGTTAAATAGGAAAAAACAGACACAACTAAAATGTGGAACATGTTCTTTTGTTTTTTTAAAAAAGACAGTAAAAGGGAAAAAAAGCTCTAAATTAAAGAGACACCAAAGACATAACTAGCAAAACAATACAGACCTTATATGAAATTTTCAAGACAAGTGAAGAAATCTGAATACGCACTGGGTATTAGACTGTATAAAGGAATTATTCTGGTTAGGTAAGAAAATGCTTTTATCTTTTAAAGACGCATACTGCCATATATATAAAAATAGAGTCAGAAAATTGCCATAAAATACTTCCGGAAAACAAAGTTGTGTGGCACATTCTTGATAATGTTGAATGTGAGAAAAAGATTTATAGTGGCTTTCTTTATCATACCTGTCTCTATGCTTTTGTGCAAGTTAAATCTTTTTGGTTTTGAAAGACTAAAGGTGATGTTTTACTGCAGAGGTTGCTTTTGTTTTAAAAAATTATTTTTCGGGCACCTGGGTGGCTCAGATGGTTAGGCGTCTGCCTTCGGCTCAGGTCATGATCCCAGGGTGCTGGGATCGAGTCCCGCATCGGGCTCCCTGCTGGGTGGGGAGCCTGCTTCTCCCTCTGCCTCTGCCTATCTCTCTCTCTCTCTCTGACTCTCATGAATAAATAAAAACATTTAAAAAAAATTATTTTTCCCTTCCTTCTCCTAATGTCCTCCATGCTATTCCTTATGTTCCACAAATAAGTGAAACCGTATGATAATTGACTTTCTCTGCTTGACTTATTTCACTCAGCATAATCTCCTCCAGTCCCATCCATGTTGATGTGAAAGTTGGGTATTCATCCTTTCTGATGGCTGAGTAATATTCCATTGTATGAAGGGGGGGAAATCGGAGGGGGAGATGAATGATCAGGCTATGGACTCCGAGAAACAAACTGAGGGTTTTAGAGGGGAGGGGGGTGGGGGGATGGGTTAGCCCTGTGATGGGTATTAAGGAGGGCACGTATTGCCTGGAGCACTGGGTGTTATATGCAAACAAAGAATCATGGGACACTACATCAAACACTAATGATGTACTGTATGGTGACTGACATAACAAAAAACCAAACAAAATAAAAATTATTATTTAACAGTAATACTATTTAGATTAACAAAGTAATTAAAATTCTTTTTTACTTCCTCCCCAAAATAAACTTAACACAAACACTCAACAATGAAAACCAAGGTCTTTTAACAAAGGTCAGGACTGAAGGAATTTGTTTATGCCATTAATGGTACTCCCTGTCCTTCTATAGTAAAACACAAAGTCATATAAAAATTTGGAAATGTAAGGTCATCTGGACCAACTGTGAACATTAGCATTACATTTCAAACTAACTTCCTGTCAAAACAGATAGAGTATCACTGTTATATTAGAGAACAGCAGTCCATCTTGTAATAAACTGGCATTTATTTCAAAGGATAAAGATATATTCTGATTAACTAGACATCATATATACGAGTTCCATTCAATTTAACAAATATTCACCACCAATTACATACAATGTGCAAAAAGCAGTAGGGCAACCAAAGGAGAAAGGAAATACAAAAATGATTTCATTATAATCAATGCATTCTACAAATATACAAAATGGAACAGCAACTCTATGTGCAAAGAACTATACCAAAGAAGACTGAAAAACAGTACAAGGTAGACACTGATATAGTGATTGTACAGAGAAAGGAAAAAACAATTCTGAATGAGAATGGTAAAAAGAACAGTGCTGAAGGAAGATGGGGCCTTTCAATATTGTATGCAGTTCAGAATTTATATGGTAGGTTATTGAAGGATTTAAGTATTAAGATAATCAATTTTTTAAAAAGATTTACTTATTTATTTATTTATTTGAGAGACAGGGAGGAGGGGTGGGGCTGGGGGTAGGGGCAGAGGGAGGGAGGTCTCAAGCAGATTCCGTGCTGAGCGTGGAGCCTGCTCAACACGGGGCTTGATCTCATGACCCTGAGATCATGATCTGAGCTGAAACCGAATGGGACGCTTAACCGACAGCGCCACCCAAGCACCCCAAATAATCAATTTTTTAAAAAGACAATGAGAGATCATGCGAAAGATGGTTTTATATAGATGTGACAGCAAAGACAAAGAAATCTATTTATAACTTACTTCAATATATCAAATGAGAGATTATGCAAGGTGGGGACAGGAAAAAGTCAGTCTCTGAGGATAAACATACTTTAAAAAATGAGAATGCTATCAACTCCAGAATCTGGACTTCTTGACCTTTAACACTGCCCATCCTCCCATCCCATCCCTATTCACCAATTACTGTTTTTGTTGTTCTGGAAATTACCCTGTCCATTTTCATTCAATTTAAAGCAGGTAATCTAAATTTCAAGTTGATAATCTATATTCCAATAAAGATAATCTAGATCTTGATTATATTACAAACATTTTTTATAATAACAAAAAATTCTCACACTTGCTCCAGGAAAACACAGTATCTTCAATCCAAAACTCAAAATACTTAAAATCTGAAGAGCTCTTAAGCAAGTCAATGCAGAAAAATCCCTCCAAAACAATGTTTATGATGAACTTTTTACACTGTGTATGATTTTTACTTTTAGTAAATGTCAGTGTTTGATTTTTATGACCAATTCTGTCATTTCAATGATAGCGAGTGGGTTTTAAGAACACAGATATTAACTGATACCATTTCACCTACCAAAAATAAAGATTCATTAGAACGATTTGACTTGAAGTCATCATCATGGACTGAATTACCTAGTAACTCAAGTGTTGTCACTTATTCAGTGATATATAGAACAGGCTATGTAAACCTAATTCAAAGAAACAATAGTTTCTTCTCTTTTGTTCTTGACCCCAAAACCTAATAAAAATTTCTTTGACCTTTATTTTTTGAAGTCTTAAATAGGGTAAACTTCAGCTAAAATATTACAATTCTTTTTTTTTTTAAGACTTTATTTATTTATTTGACAGAGAGACAGCAGGAGAGCACAAGCAGGGGGAATGGCAGGCAGAGGGAGAAACAGGCTCCCCGCTGAGCAGGGAGCCCAATGTGGGGCTCGATCCCAGGACCCTGGGATCATGATCCAAGCCAAAGGCAGTAGCTTAACCAACTGAGCCACTCAGGCGCTCCAAATACTACAATTCTTAAATTAATATATTTGGATGTAGTTTTTCTGTACCATTAAGATAAAACCTTCAGTACGGTAACTGAACACTGATCTATGTATATGCTGAAATAAAATAGCATAAAATAAAAACCACTTAAAGTCCTTATTGTAAAAAGAGTATCAATTAATAGTATGACTCATTATGGTTTCAGTATCCTGAGATTCAAGTAAATAAAACTAAAGTGAACCTGACTAAAAATAAATTTAGCTTTCAAAAAATCTATTAAGAAGACATTGATTTATTCCTACATTCTTTCATTCATATCCATCTACCAATCTAATAAATTTTAGTTAAGATCTAGGAATGTGCTAAAAACTGGTGATACAATAGTTACACTGTTCTCACAGAGCTAATACAAAACATGACTTCTTTTCTTAAGCTTCAAAGTACTTATCTGCCTATAACAACTCAGTATGAAATAATTCAATATGAAATTTTTAACATTAATTGTAAACTTCATAAAGTGAACCAATTATGAGTGTTTAAAGTAAGTAAAATTGTATGGAATTCTCAAATCTAGTTTGTAAGTGGTTTTTCTGTAATAGAATTAAGGCTACAGATTTAAAAAAACTTACCCCAACTCTAGATATCCATAGTACGATGCAATCTAATTATAAATTTAACCTGTCTCTGGTATTTATCATTATTCATCAATTATCATAAAAACTGCCTCAGAATAAAATGATTCTTATGAGATGGCTTGAAAATGTATAAGCAGATATACACACTCATTCTCAGATACAGACACACAGTCATAACCTGGTGGAATTTGAGCATTCCAAGGATATAAAGTGTAGAAAGTTTGTAAGGCGAGTGGTTAATTAGAGAATTAAAAATCAGGTTGGTATCAGATTCTCAAATACAACCCAAGATGCTAGAAGACAACTCTGCAACTAAAAGTTCTAAAGTACAATTATTTTGAAAGTAAAATTCTAAACTTTAGAATAAAATAATTTTTTAGATATGTAAGCAAATTGACAATTTTAAAACCACAAATAATTCTGAACTTAGAGAATGTATGCCTTCAACAACAAAAATTAATCTAAGAAAAGGACAGCCTTGGGAATCAGAACACTAAGCATATGGAAAAGAAACCAGTATAATACAAGCTATCTTTATCATGTCAGGTAGGTTAATAAATAATTCCTTAAAGTTAGAAAAGTAAAAACATATTATAACATAAACATATTACTAAAATATCAGTTAAGCCAAGATTGAATGATACAATGCCAAAAGCCTATGTTCAGCAAAGAGAACAACTAGTTAAAGATACAGTTTAACTCAATTCAATGCCTGCTGAAAAAGAAAAATGAAACACATAGTTTTCAAAATGGGTAGTAAACAAAATAAAGAAAACTCAATAAATTCAGCTAAAGACAAGGAGTGGCAGGCATGAATGGGGGGGGTGGGGAGCGGGGGGCAGTGATAACAGGAAAAGACCTCTTCACGATAACCTTCAATGTGAGGAAAAAGACCAAAGACCAAGAAATCAAGTTAGTATAAAAGCAAGTGGGAAAACTTCTCTTATTTGAAAAAATGGCACACAGATTAAGATTAAAAAAAGAAGAAAAAACCCTCAAATATATGCTATCATAAGAGAGCTAAAATTTTTAGTTGTAAGGCTAAAAACAGAAGCATGAAAAAGCAAACCCAGTCAAGGATGCAATTAATATCAAAGAACTCAAGACAAAAACCATTACACAGAAAAAGGATATTTTATAATGATTAATAGATTTAATACACCAGAGTGTGTAATAGCCAAATTTTTATGTACTTAACAATATAACATTGAAATATATAAAGTAAATATACTCGAAATAAAAGCAACTGGAAAATTCACACAACTTCGCAGGAAACTTTTTACATACCTATGTCAGAAAATGAGGAGAGCAAGTAGATTATGCAAGGATATGGATGATTCAGAAATAAGATTCCGTAATGAACTATACTTATGTATCATAGTGAAATGGAATTTAATGTATCATGAACAGAGAATACACAGTATTCTATAGCAAACAAAAGCCTAACCATACCTTAAACAAAGGAAAATCTCAAAAGATTAAAAAAAAAAAAAATACAGGTTACATTCTTAGTCCATAAAGCTAAGAGAAACTAAAATTTAACAATAATACTCTACTTAGAAATTTAAAAAGAAAAGAAAAAACCCTACTAATTAACTCTCAGAATACAGAGAAGATAAAAATAAAAATTAGTAAGCATATTATTTCCTATGGGATTTGGCCATAGCTGTCCTTAAAGAAAAATTTAGAGCCTTAGATTTAAAATACATAAAATAAAAATCTTCAAAAATAAAATCCAAGTCAAAATTTATCAATATAATTTGTAATAATAACAGAAATGAAGAAACTGAAAAGAGATACAGAAGTAATTAAGAAGACCAGTAACTGCTTCTTGGGTAGGTCTAGCATGAAAGAGACAAACAAGCCTCTGGCAAGTCTGATTACAGAAAATGAGAGAAAAAAAAAATGAGTTATTAAAATCAGAAAACTAAGCAAAACTATAAATCAAGAAATAGGAATAGTCTGAACAAAATGGATGGTTTTCAAGAAAAGGTAGAAACAATAGAAGAAATCTTAGGGTAGTCACAGATCTATCCTTTAGAAGGAACAGAACATTATATTATTTACAAAGCCCAGAAAACAGATGGGAAAACTCCCTAGCTCATAAGCATAAATAACCCTCATAGCAAACCTGAACAGGAATAACAAAATAACTAAACAAAATAAAAACTTAATGAAACACATTGTTAGAAAATTAAATACAGAAGTTGTGTAAAGAATATCATACAACACATACAAGAAAGGGGATAAAGAGAGTACTAAGAAATACAGTTATTTGTACATACAGAAATAGTGATTTTCCCTTGCCTAGAATGCTTTTCCAAAAGCTTTCATTCTTCAGGTCTTAATTACCGTCTCAGATTGTACTACCAAAGAAAGTACTCTACTCATCTCTCTACCACACCACTAACTTTATTTCCTCCTTAGTACCATCACAGCGTAAAAATTATCTTGTTCTTGGGTATATGTTTATTATCTCTCTTCTCCAGTTAGAGACAGGAACCATTCAGATTTAGCACTATCACCAGTGTGTGGCAAAGCTCCTGGCACAATGCAATATCCAAATAAATACTTGCTGAATAAATGTTAAAAATGAAAAACATCATAACCAGTAGTAGGCAGATGTATTAATGTAATTCACTACATTAAAATTTAAAGTAATAACAATATGTATCATCTCAACAAGAACACATAATAAAACATAATATTCATTACCATGAAAATACTTAAGAAGGAAACTTTTGTTCCAGATAATATGCTCTACCAGAAATCTAAGTCACATACAAATGTAAAAGTTTAAAAATCAGAAGGATGCCATCAGGAAAGATGCTCAAATCAGAGCCAGTAGTGAACAGAGATTTGGAAACCTAACCAATGCAATATGACCAGAAAAAAACAAACTAAAAAATCCCCTAGAGACATATAATACTGAAAAAAAGGAAACAACAAAATGCCATCATGTGCAGAATGCATAATCATCCTTCTGGAAATTTCAAGATAATCCAATGAAAACTAAGTAAATGGTAAGATCAACAACAAAAATCAATAGATTTCCTATATATTAGCAATAACCAATTGAAAAACAACATGTAAACTGGAAGAAAAGATGTAATTCACAGTAACAACAAAAACTACAAATACCTAGGAATAAACCTAACAAGAAAAGTCTAAGACCTACATGAAAAAAACCATAAAACTTTACTAAGGACATAAAAGAACACCTGAAGAAATGGAGAGGCATACCATGTTCCTGGATGGGAAGATTCAATAGTGTAAAGATGTCAATTCTCCCCAAATTAATCTGTAAATTCAATGCACTTCCAATCAAAATCCCAAAGGGATTTTTAATGGAACTTGACATGTTGATTCTAAAGTTCATCTGGAAGAGAAAATACACAGAAATTGCCAAATTTTTTCTGAAAAAGACAATGGGGAGGGATACCCTATCAGATGTTAAATGTAAAATGAAAATAATTAAAACAATAGAGTATTAGATCCAGAAAACACGTATTTTGGACTTCTAAAATGATAGAGGTAGTATTTCAAAAGTCAGTGGGGAAAAAAGACATTGTTCAATAAATTATTTTGGTAGAATGGTTAGGAAACTGGAAAAAAGTTAGGTCCCTACCACAGAAAATATATATATATATGTATGTATATGTATATATATATATATGTATGTATATGTATATATATATATAAAATGTGTTTTATATATACATATAACACATTTATATATATATAAAATTCCAGATGAATTAAAATCTACTAGAAACATAAAACTAAAGAAGTCATAGGAAAAAAATATGAGACTAAACTAATATGAGAAGGCTTTTCTGGAAAGACACAAAACCTAAAAGCTAGGAAAGAAAAGAGTGCATAGATTTTGACAGTATAAAAATGAAAAATCTCAAGATTCCGTAAAGTAAGACAAGTGACAGATTAAGAGAAAATATTATAAAATATGATGTATGTATTATAAACAGAATAAAGAAATCCTAAAATCTCAGTAAGAAAAAGACAAACCCCACAATGGGTAAAATTATATGAGTAGGCAATTTATGGGAGAAATAACAAATGACTAGTAAACATGCTAAATTTCATTGGGATTCAGGTAAATACAAATTAAAATGAGGCATTTTTCATTTATTGACAGATAATGTCTAATGTTTTGGAGGGTAATTTGGCAGAATGTATAATCAACATTTAAAAATGCAATGTTCCTTTTTAAGAATTTAGTTTACAGAAAGACTTGTACACATAAGCAAGAAAATATGTACATGGATGTTCATCACAGTATTGACTATAACAGAAAACTCTAAGTAATCCAAATGCCCATCAACAGAATAATGGTTAAATAAATTATACTATGAAATACTAAATACTTATCTGCAGAGTAAGGCAGATTTAGATATAACATCCTATACCACAACCATCTAATGCACTTTTCATCTCTTTAGCCTTCACTAATTACCTTCATGAAACTTATCAATAGTAACATTTTCCCCCAATTTATCTTCTTATTTGAGTATCAGTTGCTTGGGCAAGGAACCTATTTTTTTCCTTGCTGGCGTTAAACATCAAGTACTTAAAAATACTTACTGAATGAATATGATATTGATCCAGAAAGATACCCAAATTACTTTAGGTAAAAAATACAAGCCCAGAAACGCAATACAAGCCCATGGTACGTAACCTTTTAAGTTGATTTTAAAACCAAAATGTATGCATGTGCAAGAACACAAACAAAAAAATTTCCAAATATTATTAAGTTATTAACAGTGGTAACTGAAGAGTGAAATCAACAACAGAATTTTACCTTTTTACTTGTCTGTACCCTTCTATACTGCTTACCTTAAGAGAAAAAAAGACCACGCAGTTTCCTACTATGTGATTTTTGCAAATAATTAAGAAAAAAAAAACCCTTCAGACCTTTAAAGAAAAATACCAGGAATAACCTGACCATTTCCGTATTTCTAACAAAAATTCCAAAAGAGCTATCATAACAATTTGCATTATTTTTAGATACACAGAATTAACTTTCTGGTATATGTAATTCAATTTGAAGTATGCATATGCAACCTAATTATTTTTAAATGAATGAAAAAAGTCCTGGCAAAATCAAGTCATAGTAAATTTCAATTAAAGCAACTGCTTGTTTCTCAAGAGAAGCAAAATCAGAAAAATATTATATTCTCTTTCTTCAATCTTTTTCCTTCTGTATCCAATTAAGTTTTTTTTTGGAAAGTCAGGTTTATTGAAGTATAGTTTAGAATAAAAGTCACCTTTTTAGTTGTACAAATCTATGAATTTTGACAAATTCATAGTTATGTCATTACCACCACAATCAAGATAATTATTTCTTATCACTCAGAAATTTCTCTTGTCCCTTTGTAGGCAATTCCCTACCACTACCCTCAGCCCCTAGCAACCATGACATTTTCTGTTACTTTCAGATTTTTTTTCCAAAATCAAATGGAATCATTCAGACTTCTGACTACAACTTTCACAAATGCATAATGCCTTTGAGATTCATTGATGCTATAGCATGCAACAGTAGTTCATTCCTTTTT
The DNA here is from genome assembly GCF_054177405.1 of Leptonychotes weddellii. Taxonomy (NCBI): domain Eukaryota; kingdom Metazoa; phylum Chordata; class Mammalia; order Carnivora; family Phocidae; genus Leptonychotes; species Leptonychotes weddellii. Next base: position 125,539,618 of record NC_138370.1, on the reverse strand, counting down.
ATTGCTGGATAGTACTTCATCATATGGATGTACTGCAATTTGTTTAGCTACTCATCAGTTAATGAACATTTGAGTACGAAACTTTATGTGAGCATGTTTTAATTTCCCTTGGGTACATACATGAGATGGACATGCTTTATGACAACTGTATATTTAAATTTATAAGAAACTGACAGACTTTTCCAAATGACAGTAGTATTTTGCTTTCCTACCTGCAATGTATGTTCTGGTTGCTCTGGCTTCTCACTAGTATTCAGTATAATCAGTTTTTTCCTTTCTTTTATTCCTCTTCTCTATTCTAATAGGACAGAATCACATTCTGATTTTACTCTGCAAGTCCTTAATGGCTAAGGATTTTGAGCATCTTTCCCTCTGCTTATTTGCCATCAGTGTATTTCTTCAATAAAGGATCTGTTAAGAACATTTTCCCCATTTTCTGTTCAGTTGTTTGTTTCCTCATTAATGAGTTGTGAAAATTCTTAACATATTCTGAACATAAATCCTTTATCAGACATACAAATACTTTGTGAAGGCTGATGGCTTATCTGTTCAGTATATTCTGAAGAAAACTTTTTAAATTTGATGTAATCTAAATTATAATTTTTTCTTTTATGTTTGCATTTTTTGTGCCCTATCTAAAATAGTTTTGCCTAACCCAAGGCCACAAAGATTTTCTATGTTCTCTTCCAGAATTTATATAGTTCTAACTTTTACACCTAGGCTTATGATCCAATTCAAGTTAACTTTTCTATAAAGTGCAAGGCATGAGTTGAAGTTCCTTCCATAAAAAGATATCCATATATCTCAGCACCATTCATTGAAAAGACTACATTTTCTCTATTGAGAAAAGGTGCCTTGGCACCTTTGTCAAAAATCAAGTGATCACACACAGATCTTTTCTAGATTCTATTCTGTTCTATTTATCGATGTGTCTATCAATACCACATCAATACCACACTGTCTTGGTTTAAGACAGCTTTATAGTTAAGTCTTGAAATCCTTCAACTTTGTTCTTTTCAAAGTTGTTTTGACTATTCTAGGGTCTTTTCCTTTCTATATAGTTATCAGAAACAGTTGTCAATTTCTACTAAAAACAAAACCAAAGGCCTTGATAGGATTTTGATTGAGATTATGTTGAATTCTACAGGCCATTTTGGGGGGTAAGAAGGAGGGGATTTACATCTTAAAAGTACTGAGTCTTACAAACCATGAATGTAGTATATACGTTTTCATTTATTTACATCACCTTCAATTTTCTCATGAATGTTTTGTAGTTCACAGCATATAAATTATATACTTAGCTTGTTTAACCTTAAATGTTGCATGTTTTTTGTTTTTATTTTGTTTTAAATTTTTCATTTTTGAAATGTTCATTCTTAATATATAGAAATATGAGACCTTGTTAAACTCACGAATTAGTTCTATTATCTTTTTTGTAGGTTCCATCACACTTTGTACATATGATCATGTCATCTGTGAATATAAGATATTTTATTTGATTCTTTCCTATAATTGTGCCTTATTTTTTTTTTAACTTACCTGACTAGGAAATCCAGTACTATGTTGAGTAGGAACGATGAGAATGGACATCTCTGTCTTGTTCTTAATCTTAGGGGAAAAGCATTCATTTTCACCATTAAGTATGATATTGGCTATAGGTTTTTCATAAATGCACTTTATCAGAACTAAGAAGGTTCTCTAAATATTCCTAGTTTACTGAGAATTTTTTTTTTTTTAAAGATTTTATTTATTTATTTGAGAGAGAGAGAATGAGAGAGAGCACATGAGAAGGGGGAAGGTCAGAGGGAGAAGCAGACTCCCTGCCGAGCAGGGAGCCCGATGCGGGACTCGATCCCGGGACTCCAGGATCATGACCTGAGCCGAACGCAGTCGCTTAACCAACTGAGCCACCCAGGCGCCCTACTGAGAATTTTTTTATTAGTGCATGTTAATTTTTAACAAATTCTTTTCTCTACCTATCGAGATTGTAAAATAATTTTTCTTCTTTAGTGTTAATATAGTTAATTACATTGATTGGTTGGCAAATGCTATGAACTTTGCATATACACACCATCTGTTCATGTTGTGTAATCTTGTTTATATGTTGCTAGATTCTATTTGCTAATATTTTATTAGGATTTTGCATCTAGGTTCATAATATATATTGGACCGTAATTTTCTTTTTTTATAACGTCTTTGCTTATCAGGGTATCAGAATAATGTTAATTTCATAACATGAGTTGGGAAGTAATCCCTCATCATCTATTTTCTGGAAAAGTTAGTATAGAATTAGAATTATTTCTTCCTTTAATGTTTCATATAAGTCACAGATGAAGCCATTTGGACATGGAGTTTTCTTTGCTGGAGGGTTTTTAATTAGAAATATTTCTCTTAGATAAAATATTATTCAGGTTATTTATTGAGTGAAATTTGTAGTCTGCGTTTTTTCACAGAATTTGTCCATTTCATCTCAGTTAAGTTTGTTGGCAAAGTTATTCATAATAGTCCCTTATTAATCTTTCAATGTATAAGGGTGGAATCTGTGATAACGTCCCTTTCAACTGCTGATATGAGTAACCTGTGTGTCTGTCTCTCTCTCTCTCCTTCCCCATCAGTCTGATTAAAGCTTTATCAGTTTTAATGATTCTTTCAAAGAACCAAATTTCAGTTTTATTTTCTTCATTATTTTTGTTTTCAATTTCATTTTCTATTTTTATCTTTATTATTATCTTTATTCTGCCTGCTCTGATCTAGTATGTTCTTCTTGCAGTTTCTCAATGCAGAACTTTAAACCATTGATTTGAAAACTCTTAAGAAAAACAAGCATTTGATGTCATAAATTTCCCTCTAAGCACTGCTTTTGCTGCATACCACAAATTCAGATATACTTCATTCAATTCAAAATATTTTTTAATTCCTCATGTGGCTTCTCCTTTGAACCATGTGTTATTTTTAAGATGTGCTGTTTAATTTCCAAATATTTGGGAATTTTCCAGAGATCTATTTTTTATGTTAGTTTAATTCCCTTATGGTCAAAGAACATTTTTTTTTTTTTGGAGCTCAACATGGGGTTTGAATTCACGACCCTGAGATCAAGACCTGAGCTGAGATCAAAAGCTGGACGTTCAACTGACTGAGCCACCCAGGCACCCCTCAAAGAACATTTCTAACCAAAATAAAAATATTTTTCAAGTTCATAGAAATTTTAAATAAAGTTAATATAAAGATAATTGACAAAAAGGCATACTGTACCAAAACCAAATGGTGAAAATGGTAAATTTTGTTACATACACATTACCATAAAAAATCAGGAAAAAAATAATTGTTGATTTGTAGATTTTACTATTCAATATACATCAAATTTAAGAAGGAAGTTAAAAAGTCAATTAAAAAAAAAGACTGCTGGTATCAATATTTCTTTTAAATTCAACAAAGAAAGAGAAAAAATATGAATGCTCCATTCCAAAAATCCTAAAATTTTTAAGGAGGAAAGTATCTTAAAGATAACCTCGTCAAAATAAGAACATATTCTCACGGATGAATACTTGTATCTTTTTCTAACTCTGAAGTTTTACATTTTATTAACATCTAGCCTCTCTAATTCTCTCATTTTGTTATTATTCTCTATTAAATCTGTTCTTAACTGCATTCTAGGGACCCAAACCTTTCCTCTTTCATTCAGTTTACCTATTCTCTTATAGATCATTGTTTCCTGTCTGGTTCACAATTAAATGTGCCCATCATCTCAAGTATTTACTTTTTACTTTTTTTGTTTTTCCAAGTATTTTCTGATCAGGCCCTTCTGAAGCTTCTCTTCCTTGGCATTCAAATACTGATATGCTCCCTCCATTCCACCTTCACCTTTTTATTTAACCTATACAGCAGGGTAATGTCATCTATAAACACAAGTTTTAATTATAACTTATTCTACTGATAACTTTGAAATATTTTTCTCTCCCAAACAGACTTCTCTGCTGAGCTTCAGTTCTGTATTATCTAAACTGCTGAAATTTCTTTCTGGATGTGCTATAGATACCTCAATTAAGCCCATCTTAAAATACTATCTTTCTTTTTCTCTTCCACATCTCCAAGAAAAGAGAGCTCTTCCTCCTCAGGGATTTTTTTTCTCAGAGGAAAATATAGAGCCTTGCCTTTACTATCTTGATCTTCTCATTGGTTCCAATGATCAAAGATAATATTCTACAGAGGGCAGCAAAGCAGGAGATTTCTAACAGACTATCATACCCAAATAAATGATTGAACCCTATCTTAAATTTCATATATATATGATTTATATATATAGAGAGAGAAAAAATCTAAATCTTAGTTAAGCTCAAATAATAATTAAAGTCCGATTTCCAAGTATTCCAACTCCCTTTAAAATGTAAGTCAGATCTTATCATTCTTTTGTTTAAAACTGTTCAATGGCTCCCATTACACTTAAATCAGTGCCAAAGTTTTTACAATGTCTCAAGATGGCAAAGATTATTATGTTTCAGTCACTTATGTAACCCAAACTCCAAGAACAGGATAGGTACCCAAAATATTTGTTAAATGAATAATTTCCAAGCTTGGGTGAAATCCAACAGAAAAGAATATTCTTGACACACCGAATAGTAGTGAGCACAAATAACATTAGAACACTAAGAGACCTGCTCACTCGTAGTGAGTATATATGTACAATACTTGATAAATTTCAGTAATTACCAAAACAGATAACTGCTGTCTATTACAATAAATACTTTTCTCTACCTGCTAATTTTATCTGAGTCTAAGGATAGTATCTATATCTAGGATATAAGTAAAGTATATATAAAATTCACATGCCAACCTTTTTCAAGCATATTAACAAGATTAAAAATGTATTCCTGGTCTTCAATTCTAAATGCCAGATATCATTATAAAGAAACCTTTTAAAGGCCACTTTTTTTTTTTTTTAGAGAGGGGAAGAGGGTATAGGGACAGAATGGGAGACAGAGAGAGAATCTTAAGCGCAGAGAGAATCTCCACGTCCAGCGCAGAGCCTGACATGGGGCTCGATCTCACAACCCTGAGATCGTGACCTGAGCCACAATCAAGAGCTGGACACTTAACTAAGCCACCCAGGCGTCCCTAAAGGCCACTTTAAAAAAAAACTATCAGTAAATGATTTCACTGTGGAGGTCAAAAACAGATAGCTACGCAGAAGAAAACTGAAAACTCCAAGTGTCTTAAAAGGTATAGGTGTCTGTGGCTTGAGATACAATCATCATACATAGCTGTGACAGTACTTTATCTTACACATCTTAAATTGAAGGGAAGATGTGCTTTGGAAAACTGTGCTAATGATCCAAAACATTGATTTAGTGTTAAAGACATTAGTGTCAAAGGTGTATGTGAAGAATCAGAATATTTTATAAAATGTTAGAGTGGACAAAAAGCAATATTTCTCAAAATTACTTTATAAACTAGTTAAGACATTTAAGTAGTTCCTCCATATCCTAACATTTATATTTAAGTAGTTACTTTACTAGATCCCCTGCTTATTTAGCACCTGACCTCAAGAACCATTTCCAAGGACTAAAATATATCAATAGCTTTCCATAACTAAGTTTGTGGGGTTTTTTTTGGCATAGCCAGATAAAACACTCACAACATTATTCAAATGGCCACTGGAAATCATACTGCTCCTTGCAAGCTATCATTAAGTAACTCTTATTTTGGAATAATTTTACTAGATATAAATAAAATCACAATCACAAAAATACATGCCCAAGGGAATTCATCATCACTTGCCCTGTCTTTGTTTCCCCATTGAAATCTTCCTTTTTAATTCACTGATTTTGTTGTCTGCAGGCAGACAAGAAGCAGTAAGCACGTGGTTTGAGTCACACAGTGTTTCCACAAAAGACCTGTCTTCATCCTAGGGATAGGATTATTTTGCAGCTGGTTTAAGCAAATATGAAATGAAAATATCTTAAATAACAAAGATTAAAAATCAATTATCATTCGCATTATTAAAAGAAACTCGGGGCGCCTGGGTGGCTCAGTCGTCAAGCGTCTGCCTTCGGCTCAGGTCATGGTCCCAGGGTCCTGGGATGGAGCCCCGCACTGGGCTCCCTGCTCAGCGGGGAGCCTGCTTCTCCCTCTCCCACTCCCCCTGCTTGTGTTCCCTCTCCCGCTGTGTCTCTCTCTGTCAAATAAATAAATAAAATCTTTAAAAAAAATAAAAATTAAAATTAAAAAAAAGAATCTCCATGAGTAATTTAATGGATATTGTTTAGCTAATTAATTTAGACAGGAGTCTCAATGATAAGATCAATAACTCCTGGTTTGTAGGGTCTATGTCTGGGTCTATGTCTATGTCATCTCTGTTTTTACCACAGCACTTCACACATCACAGGTCATACATAAATGCTGGTAAAATTTAACATAAAAGCACATTTTATTTCCTGTACTTAAAATGTTTGAAAGAAATTAATATTCAATTTTCAGAAGGAGATCTATAAACATTCTCTGACTCAAATGTTCTGTTTGTCTGCTGCTTATTTAGAACTCAAGATGTATTGTGAGTAGCACCCTTTGAGCCCCCAACTCCCCACCAATCACTCTAAATTAAGCAGCTCTGAAATAGTTGTTAGATCTTATGCTGCTAATACATCCCATCTACAGTAAGATTTCTTGTGGTAGAAGGTGGAAAAGCAGATACCACTCAAGTCTTATATTCCTATAGTCATACAGTGAATGCTATTTACATTACGTAATGTTTATAGCAATAGAGACAACTGTGCTGTAATGCAATAAATGCATCCTGACAAACCTCACATTCTGCAAACAGCACATTAAAATAACATGGCTCAGGGAAAAATAGAACTGGGGACATTCAAAACTTATGCAATTGTAATCAAAACATTACAAAAAACCAAATAACTGTAATAAAAATACTAGCATACTTAAAAAGACATATTAAGTTCTCACAAATAAGAAATTACATAGTAAATATGTCATAACTTTTAAAAGAAGAGAACCCTGTAAAAAGTACTTTCAAGAGAGAACTATTAGGGCGCCTGGTTGGCTCAGTTGGTTAAGCGACTGCCTTCGGCTCAGGTCATGATCCTGGAGTCCCGGGATCGAGTCCCGCATCGGGCTCCCTGCTCGGCAGGGAGTCTGCTTCTCCCTCTGACCCTCCTCCCTCTCATGCTCTCTGTCTCTCATTCTCTCTGTCTCAAATAAATAAATAAAATTTAAAAAAATAAAAAAATAAAAAAATAAAAAAAAATAAAAAAAAAAAAAAGAGAGAACTATTAGCCAAACTGAGCCAAGGCGAAGAAATCAGGTGAAAGAGCATCTCATTAAACATATTATTTACTGTTTGACTTGATGTATTCAACTGTGATTGTATACTTGGCATTCAGCACTTGTTACCTGGTGATACAAAACCTAAAAATATTGGGAAAAACTGTATGAACTAATGTAAATTCAGAGTTATACTGCCATCATTTCCCTAACTTTAGAGTATCCACATATATAAACTAAATCAAAACACTATTGAAACTGCCCCAGGAAAACAAGTATAAACTAGAAGTGTCCCAAGTGAACTGAAACATATGGGTACTCCATATACCTACTAATTGTATATAGACATTTGCTTTATAGAAACATTCAATGGAAAACAGTTTTGCTAAAATATCACCAATTTTGATCTATTACCTAGTCATAACAAAATAATATGACTTATCATTTAATTAGCAATAAAAATATATGACTATATACTGAAACCCTTAAACTATCCAAACACATCATTTACTTTAGTTTCTCACAGCAAATGAAAAATCGCATTTGGTACACTGCTAATGTACATTAAACAAATTAACTGAATAGCCATCAGTAATGTTTCATTTGATAAAGACTTAGATTATTTACGGACAGCTCTACTTGACATTCAAAAACCCAAGAATTCCTATGAAATGTGGCTAAGTTGTCTACATGGTATACAGACAAAATAGCTTTAAAATATATACAAAATGTGTAATTTCATCCAAAATCCATATTTTTGTAAAAGAAAAAGAGAACTGGAATGCTGTCACATAATTCAATATTATACCCTCAATTCTTTAGTATAAAAAGTCTAATGTCAGAGTAAAAAAGATAATTTACTTTAGTATACTATAGCTTCACCAACGAGATTAAACCTAAATTTATCATTCCTTTTGTTGGACATCTGGCCCCCGCCATATATCCCCCAACAAGATCAAAGTCATCCTTTACTTCTAAAATAATACTAACACATGTTCTCCATGAATTATATAATAAATTAGATGAATCATGATAAAAACATACTGTAAATTTTAGGAACTATGAAGATTAAACATCCTGGTTAAGGAAGGTGACCTAAAACTTTTAACATATAAAAAGATACATAAGAATTTGAAGAGTTCATTATCAAAAAACTTAACACATAACTCCTATTCCCTAAGAGCAAATTCAAGAGAAAGTGGCTATAGCACATCCTAAAAATGCCCAGTCTCCTCCCAACATACCTCATTCTAGTCTTGGCTCTATTTGCCTCAAATTATGCCTCAAGATTATTACAGAAATCATTCCCATGCTTGCCCCAGGCCCTTCTCCATAGGCTGCTAAATAAATAACATAGTCTGGTTGTGTAGGGGTGGGAGGTAGGGGGAGGGGGAAGGGGATAAAGGAGACAAGGAAAGTAAAAGAAGAAAACACAAAAAGAAACCCAGAAAGACAGGGACACCTAGTGGTTCAGTCAGTTAAGTGTCTGATTCTTGATTGTGGCTCAGGTCATGATCTTGGGGTTGTGAGACTGAGCCCCACATTGGGCTTAGTATGAGTCTGCTGGAGATTCTCTCTCTCCCTCTTCCTCTCTCCTCCCACCACTCCCTCTCTAAAAATAAATAAGTAAATAAAATCTTAAAAACAAAAAAAAAAAAAGAAAGAAACCCAGGACAAAGAGAAAGTCAGGCTCTCAGGTACCTCCTGGCAAGAAGTCTTCTAGTTAATTGAAGAAAACAGTCTCAATTTCCCATTATCTTACACAAAATACCCTTATTAACTCTGCCTCTTCTAATGTCCTTCAAAACATTAACTAGATCATAGCCCAGGAATTCACAATTACAGTTCCCTCTGTCTGGAACTCACCAAGATTTTCAAATGGCCAGCTTCTTCTCAACATTCAGGTTTCTACCTAAATTTGTCAATTCTCAGAGTGGTATTTTCTGACCCTATGAACAGTATCTCCTCCTCTCTGTCACGGTCTGCCCCATCACCTTGGCTTTATTTTTTAATGGTATTAATGACTATAAATTGTATTATTTTCTAGTCAAACTGTACACTGTTAGTCTTTCCAACAATGTAAATTCTATGAAAGTAGGAACTTCATCTTTTTCACTGCTGTAGTCTAAGCCAAGAACAACAGTGCACAACACCTAGGAGGCGGTCAATAAATATTTCCTGAATGACTATTATATCACCAAAGATATTTAACTTTGACAAGTCCTTTATTTGGAGACTTGGAAATAATTTCTATGCCTGCTGTATTTTTCATCTCCTTAAAACAGTTTCTGACAACAGAATATATCTATGAAATGTATCTTTTGCATTTAGAGGAGTACTATTGCAATGAAAATTTATATTGGTTTAGTATATATCCTTTTTGAAGCTACAAAAACATAAAACACCAGAAATGTTCTCATGCTGAGATTTACATAAATTTTCAATCCATCATGAATTTCAGAATCCAAAAAAAGAAACAAAGAAGAGCTTTTGTCTCTATCTGCATCGATTATGTAATAAAACAATTTGAATGACAAAATAAAATAAAGAGAGAAGGAACACTTTTCTCCAGATTATCTAAGTACTGAAAAAGTCTACCATGACAGACTATGGAATCTCCCCATCTGAGAATTTTTAGAAAGCACCAGCCAATTCAACGGTCTATTTCCATCCAGCATTTAACAAAGAAGCAATTTTATTTCCTTGGTGTTACCGACTAAACTTGCTGTGTTCCCTCAAAACTTCATACATTGAAATCCTATCAGTAATGAAGATTGATAACGGCAGTAGGAGGTGGAGTAATTAAAATTAGAAGTCATGAGGGTAGAGCCTTTATAAGTCATGAGACAGCTTGCTTCCTCTCTTTGTACTCTACCACATGCGGGTACAAGAAGTTGGCAATCTGCAACCTGGAAGGTCTTCACCAGAACCTAACACCATGCTGCCACCCTGAGATCTCAGACGTCCAGCCTCCAGAACTATAAGAAAGAAATTTCTGTTGTTTAATAAAGCACCCAGTCTTTATTCCTTTGTTTTAGAGCCCAAATTGACTAAGACACTTGGAGAGTTTAGGAACACACTGCTTTAAATTCTCTTTATCCATAGTCTTAGAGCAGTGGTTTTCAACTTTAGATGTACACTAGAATTAACAACAACAACAAAAAGTACTAATGCCTGGGTCATATCCTCAGATATTGTGACTTAATCATTCTAGGGATTGGCTTGGGCATAAATATTTTTTAAGTACCTGAGGTGATACTAATGCAAGACCAAGGTTAAACTACTGCTTAACAGATAAGAATTAATAGATACATCATGAAAGCTTTATTATATGAAGATAAAAATAACTTTTCTTAATTGAAAAGCATTTGATCATTCTGCCTGCCATTAGCTTTGTTTATACTCAAAAACAGCCAAACATTTTATAAGTCATATAGAAGACATCAGAATCTTTCCTTCTCATGCTTTCTCTTGGGTATTAAACGAACACTTCAAAATACCTCCACTCAGCACTATGCTAAGCACTGATGAGGAAACTAGATTCCTGTACTCTTATAATCGGGCATCAATCTCTACATTTCAGATGACCCAATCTCAACCACCACTATGATCCTTCTCTCCTTTCCATCAAGGGATAGACTATATTAGGAGTACAACTATAATGCCAAATGTATATCTTTTGGGGACCAGTGTTCAGGTATTGAACTACAGGTTTACTGCATGTCAAGCTCTGTTTTTACTCAAGGATTAGTCACAGAATTTTGTTAATATTAAAGAAAAAAAATTTATTCTATAAAAAATAGATATCCTGGAATACAAAAGGTATGATATCTCACTAATTAATCAACTGCTTAAATGGCCCTAGGGAAAAAAAGTTAAGATTCTTATCAGGTCATGTATTACAATTCAAAATAAATTCTTGCAAGACTTGATTAAAAAATATATAGATGTTGGGGCTCCTGGGTGGCTCAGTCGTTAAGCGTCTGCCTTCGGCTCAAGTCATGATCCCAGGGTCCTGGAATCCAGCCCCACATCAGGCTCCCTGCTCAGTGGAGAGCCTGCTTCTCCCTCTCCCTCTGCTGCTCCCCCTGCTTGTGCTCTCTCTCTTTGTCAAATAAATAAATAAAATCTTTAAAAAAATAAAAAATATATAGATGAATATTATCTAATCTCCAGAAGGAAAAAGAATTTTCTAAGTATAAGAAAAATTAATCACAAAGAAAAGTATACAAAAGTTTTGCAAAAAATACCTTTAACAAAAAATATAAATTAACAAATTCAGAAAAAAATTTTTTTCTCACATTTGATAAAGATTCACATCAATACATAAAGATTACCTCAAAAAAATAAAGCCACACTTCCATTAGCAAAATGGCCAAAGGATATCTTAAAAACTTTTTTCCAATCAAAAAACTGGATGTCCAACAATATAAACACACAGTAAGTTATATTCTCAAGATAGAATATTAGGTAATCACCAAAAGGATTATTTAAAAAAAAATTAATAAAACAGGAAAAAGCTCAAGACATATATGTGTTAAAAGTTAGAACATAAAGTTTTCAAGTCTAGTAAAAATAATTCAGATGTAAACAGATTAGAATACAAATATTAAGATATTTGTATTTCTCCTTTATGCTTCAAAATCTTTACAATGAATATGTATTAATGAAAAGGCTTCAAAATCAACATCCCCTGATCTAGAAATCTCCCAGAAGTTTTCTGAAATCCAGAAGAAAACAGAATACTCACTGTAATATTATTTATAATAGAAAAATATAAAAATAAATTTGACATATTTTTAGATTGATATTTTCAGCATTTATTTAAGAGAGAAAAATATAAATAATGTATGAGGGGAAAAAATCAAGACATACAGTATTTTTTTTTAAATATGATCCCAATTTGTTAAAAATGTGTATATACCCATATCAGGCATAAAGAATGGACTGAAAGGAAATATACCAGAATATCACATCATTCATTTAACTTTCTTTGAACCATTCTATTCATTCTAAGTTTCCTATGAGATTTTATTGTAATTAATGAAGCTTTCCATCCCATTACTAAAGAGCTGACAATAGAATGTTTGCCATTAGTAATAACCTGAAACAGTTTGTTGTTGTTTTTTTTTTTTTTTTTGGTATTATTTGTTTCAGAGGTACAGGTCTGTGATTCAACAGTCTTACACAATTCACAGTGCTCATAATAGCACAAGTTTTCCATCCCATTACAAAAGAGCTGACAATAGAATGTTTGCCATTAGTAATAACCTGAAACAGTTTATTTTAAATTACCTCAAAATGTGTTCACTTTTCTAAACATAGTTGAGAGCAATTTTTGGAATTTTTAACTAAATAGGGTTAGGCCTTCTTAAAATGTACTATGAAATATGAAACATAAGCATATTAGATGCTGCTATACAAACATGGTACATTTGGCAGTCATCTGTGGCAGGAGCATCTGCAATGGAACTGCAACGACACTGCATCTATTGAGTACATATTGCTTACATTTGAGTAAATGACTTTACAACTAAATAGATGAGGGCTAGAAGACTATAGGATGTGGCACTCTGTTAGTCATGAAAGATATTTCATTGCAAACTTACCACAGCTTACTCAGTCTATTTAATATAATTCTCTCCACAGTCTGGCAGTTTAAATAGTGACTATACAGTTTATAGTCATAACAAGGTAACTGGCACCTAATGAGGTGTCCCACCTCTTTTCAAACAATGTACAACAGGTATAACAGAGGAATGATAACTAAAAAAACAAAAACCAAAAAACAAAGAAGTGAACTCTACTACTTTCTCATCTTTTTGCCATATCCAGCACTATTTGAAAAAACAAAGCAAAGAACTGATGAAATGCTACTTATTATTAGCTCAGGAGACAAAGATCAGAGATTGGAAAAGCTAAGAAAGCTAGTATGTGTGAAAAAACTGGAGAGAAGAATTGAGAAAATAACTGCTAAGGAACTGTACGTTAAACAACTATAGAAGTTCCCACAGGATTACGATATATCCATATCCAACCAGCCAGAGAGGGGATTTCAACTGAAAACCTCGGATATTTGGTAGAGGATCCAGAAAGGCCACACATAAGAGTAGGACTACTCTAACTTTAGAGTACAGGCTACTAGAAAGATGCTATAACAATGCTTCAAAACCTCAAAAGAATAAAGTTGAAAGAAAGACAAATACCACATGATTTCACTAATATGTGGAATTTAAGAAACAAACAAGCAAAGAAAAAAAGAGAGAGACAAACCAAGAAAAGAGACTCTTAACTGAGAACAAACTGATGGTTACCAGAGGGAAAGTGGGTGCTAGGATGGGTGAAATAGGTGATGGGGATTAAAGAGTACACTACACTGGAATTAAAAGAAAAAATTTAATAAAAAATAAGTTTAAAAAAAATTTTTTAAAAGGGGGGAATAAAAAGAATAAAGTTGATTCACAAATAACCTAACTGCTAGCCCAAATTAAATTCCATATTCTTTAAAGCAGGACAATAACATTCAGACATTTAACAAGGTAGTGTCAAAATGTCAACCATCAAATAAAACTTACTCAGACTGCAAAGAAGCAAAAAAATATGTCCCATAACTAGGGAAGAAACAGGTAAACAGAAATAAAACATTTAAAAAAAAAAACAGAAATAGACCTTTAAATGACAGGCATGGAATTAACAAAGACTTCTAAACTCTTTTATGTGTGCTCAACAATTCAAAGAAAAATGTGAACATGAAGAGAGAAATGAAATCTATAAACCTAAAGGATCAAAGAGAATTTCCATAGCTGAAAAATACAGTGTTTGTTATTAAATTTCAATGAATGACAATGCAGAAAAAAGGAACAGTGAACCTGATATACAGCAATAGAAATTATCCAAACTCAAGCATGAAGAGAAAAAAAGGCTGGGAAAAAAAAAAGTACAGAGGCAACATTATGTTTAGGAGAATATAACATAGTGTGTATTTGGAATCCCAGGAAAAAAGAAGGGTAAAAAAAATATTTGAAGACATAATGCCTAGAAATTCTCAAAATTTAGACACAAAAATATTAACTCACAAATCTAATAAGCACAACAAACTTCAAGCAGGATAAATGTAAAGAAAACTGCACCAAGGCATTTCACAATAAAATTACTGAAAATCAATAATAAAGAAAAAAAATTTAAAACAGCCAGAGGGGGTAAAAAAACATTATGTAAAAAGGAAGAAAGACGGGGCGCCTCGGTGGCTCACTCGGTTAAGCATCTGCCTCCGGCTCAGGTCATGATCCCGGGGTCCTGGGACAGAGCCCTGCGTCAGGCTCCCTGCTCAACAGGGAGTCAGCTTCTCCCTCTGCCCCTCCCCCTGCTCAACGGGGAGTCTGCTTCTCCCTCTGCCCCTCCCCCTGTGCATGCTCACTCTCACTCTCTCTCAAGTAAGTAAAACCTTAAAAAAAAAAAAAAAAAAAAAGGAAGAAAGGTAAGAATAACTGCTGACTTCTCACCAGAAATAATGGAAGCCAGGGGCACCTGGGAGGCTCAGGTGGTTAAGCGGCTGCCTTCGGCTCAGGTCATGATCCCAGGGTCTTGGGATTGAGTCTCCTATGGGGCTCTCTGCTCAATGGGGAGCCTGCTTCTCCCTCTGCCTCTGTCCACCCTCACCGCCCGGCTTGTGCTCACTCTCTCGCTCACCCTCTCAAATAAATAAAATCTTTAAAAAATAAAAAAAAAAATTAAAAAATAAAAGAAATAATGGAAGCCAGAAAACAAAAGAAAGACACTTTTAAAGCACTGAAAGAAAAAAAAATCTTTCAATCAGGAATACTATATATGCAGTGAAAATATACTTCAAACATAAGGGGAAAGAGATATTTGCAGATAAAATCTGAGAGAAGTTGTTGCCAGCAGACCTGCATTATTAAAAAAAAAAAAAAAAAAACATTAAGGGAAATCATCCAGGTGAATGGAAATAATTCAAGTAGATACCTGATAAAACTGGATTCATGCAAAGTAATGAAGAACATCAGAAATGATATAAAAATAGATGTCTTCCTTTTCCTTATTAAAAAAATACCCTTAAGTAATAATAATCTATTCTGGAGATTCACAATGCATACAGAAGTAAAATATATGATAAAAATCCCACAAGAGACATAAAATGAGAAATAAAATACACTCATGTAAGGTTCCTAATATTATATGTGAAGTGGTATATTATTATGTGAAGGTAGCTATAGTTAAAACATGTACATTACAAGCCTAAAACAATCACTCAAAAAAATAATAAAAAGAGGTAATTAGGCAATACAGGTGATAAAATGAAATACTAAAAATAATCAAAAAAGAGACATGAACAAAGGAAAAAAGGAGCAAAACAACAAATGGGACAAACAAAACAATTAGCAAGATGGTAATTTCAAACATAAAATATTGATAACTACCATTAAGTAAAAATGAACTAAATATACCAATTAAAAGGCAGAGATTGACAGTCTGGATAAAAAGGCAAGAGCTAACTCTATGATGTCTACAAGAAACATACGTCAAATATAAAGACAAAGACAAAGAGGTTAAAAGCATGCAGAAAGATATACTATGAAAACATTAGTTGTTTCAAAGCTGGTCAAGCTATTATTAATATCAAAGTAAAAACCAGGAATACTAACAAAGATAAAGAGGGACATTTAATTACATAAAAGAATCAATTTAGCAAGAAGATATAATAATCCTAAATGTTTATATACCTCTTAACATAGCTCCAAAATACATGAAGCAAAAACTGATGGATCCAAAAGAAAAAATGAGCTTCTCCACAATTACAGATGAAGATTTCAAAACTCATTTCTCAGTAATTGATAGAACAAATACACAGAATATCAGTAAGGATATAAGAGACTTGAACATTATTAACTAACATAATCTAACTGACATTTATGGAACAGTCACCCAACAACTGCAGAAAACATGCTCTTTTTAAGTGTGCATGGAACATTCACCAAATGGACCATATTTTGGATAATGAAACAAGTTTCAGTACAGTTTTAAAAACTGAAAGTAGAGTATATTCTCTGACCACACATAACTAAACTGGAAACCTGTAGTATCCCAAAATATTACAATGAAATATGCCATTTTTAATAACTCACAGAACCTTTCTTAAGAAGAGTTCCTCATCTAAATCACAAATAACCAAAAATGATTTGAGTAACTATTTTCTCAATTCCCCCAAGAATGATATATAATCAGTATTATTCTACATGCACAGGAAAGAGAGATGTCTTGAGAATTAGCGCTTAATTCACCCATGAAACCCCAGGTAAGAAAGGCAGACTAAGTCAAAGAGGAAATCACAAGAGAAATTATACAATACTTAGAACTAAATGATAATGCAAATAAAACACATCAAAATTCGTAGTATATATATAACTAAAGCAGTGCATAAAAGACATTTATAGCTTTTAATACTCATAGTAGGAAAGAATAAACATTAAAAACAGTAATCTAGGCTTCCAATTAAAGTAACTAGAGCAACAAATTAAATACAAAGAAAGTACAAAGGAGGAAATATAAGAGCAGAAATTAATGAAATAGAAAATGAACAGAAACACTGATGACATGAAATGAAAAACTTAGTTTATCAAAAATTAAACTGACAAATTTCATATTAAACTATGCAAGAAAAAAAGAGAAAATGTAAATTACCAGAACCAGAATTGAAAGAAGGAATGCTACTATAGTTCCTACCATCATTTAAAGAGTACAAGACTATTATAAACAACTCTTAATTCAACAACTTAGATTGAAATAGGTTCCTTACAAGATTTACAAATTATCAAAACTGACAGAGAAAAAAGCTAAATAGGTCTCTATGTATCTACCAAAGAAACTGAATTTTTAATTAACAATTTTCCCACAAACAAAACACTAATTGCAGATTACTTCACTGGTCAATTCAATCACATATTCATTTATACACAAGCTTTTAGAAAACAAAACAGAAAGATACACTCCCAGTCACTTTATGAAGCTAACATCTTTCTGATACAAAAAAATGGTCAAAGGTTTTATTTAAAAAAGGAAACCAAAGAACACTATGCCTTGTGAAGAACAATAACCCTTAACAAGTAAATCAAACCTGGCCATATCCAAAAAAGGGTCATATATGATGACCACAAAGGAGTTTATCCCAAGAATACAAAGCTGGCTTAAAATCTAAAAGTTAATTTATATAATTCATAAAATAACAGAATAAAGAAGGAAAATAATAAGATCATCTCAAAAGATACAGATAAAAGTACCTGATACAATGATAAAAAAATTTTTTTTAAAGATTTTATTTATTTATTTGACAGAGAGAGACACAGTGAGAAAGGGAACACAAGCAGGGGGAGTGGGAGAGGGAGAAGCAGGTTTCCCGCAGAGCCGGGAGCCAGATGCAGGACTAGATCCCAGGACCCTGGGATCATGACCTGAGCGGAAGGCAGATGCTTAACAACTGAGCCACCCAGGCGCCCAATGATAAAAATTCTTAGCAAATTAATAATAGAAGAGAACATCTCAATCAGATATGGGAATCAAAAAAAAAATAAAAACAAAGCAAAAACAAAATACTACGGTGCTGAAAGAAATTAAAGAAAATGTAAATAAATGGTCATCTTGTGGGCCAACATTATGTCCGATATCCAAAACACATTTCTAAGTCTGATTTGGCCAAGAACCCACCAGTTTGCAACCTCTGCTCCGGATGTTCTAAATGTTATGCTTGGAACAAACCAGATCATCAGAAAACTGAGTACTCAGATTATATATATTTTAAAAAACCCAATTGCATTTTATCATAAATCCTAGGCTTACATTCTATAGAAACAATATGAAGCTTGTCTATTTTTGGAATGCTGAAGACATTATTTACTATAACATGAAGTACCTCCATTATGGGGGGCCCAAACAGAAATTATTTCTGAGACCTAAAGTACACAAAACTTATCAGTTTTCCAGATCATCTAGTATGCCTAAGGAACTTATGGACAATCCAAACCTCAAAACTCATCAAATTTCCAATTTAGCTCTGATTGCTAGCTAATTTGATCTAAATTTAGCAATCTGAAGTAGTTCAGAAAAGATAAAGATAAAGATGGGTGGGTAAAAAGAAGTCAAATAATAGATCAAGTGCAAAAATGAGTTTGGATTTGATTCTTTAATGTAAAATAAAGCAGTAAAACGGGTAATAAAGCTTCTGATATATATGGGACCATTATCTCAAACTTCTTGTTTGGAAGCTATTAAAGCCAATTCTTTAAGAGGACTAGTTATAGACTTTTTTTTACATCTAGAAGGGATTGTAGAGAATCTATAATGGTACAACTTAACTTCAGAGAGTAAGAAAATCAAGAATAAAAAAATATTTATTTCAAATAACATAGAAAGATTATATACCATAAAACTATAACCTATTGATCACCTGGGTTGATTTGAGTAGTATGAATTACTATTTCTTCTTCCTCATTCCATGTAGAGTATACACCTAAGCAAGGCTAAGAGTTCAAAGAACTTCTAAAGGGAAAAAGAAGTGGCTCCTTCACTGTACAAGAATACCTCAAATTAAAATGAGACACAAGCATTTAAGTGCTTAGTATACAATGTTAAGTCACTAAAGACACCAAGAATAAAACTACTCACAGGAAATCATATGGCAACACTATAAACTCAAGACAATGAAAAAGCCCATTAAATATAATTTAAAAATACTTAAAAATCAATGTCAACATAATTCAGCACTCACTTACTTTAGAAAAGATTTATATTTATAATTCATAAAATATTTATAAAGTGATGATTCACCTGCCAAGATATTTTTAAATGACATATGTGGGGCTTAATCTTAATATTTTGGTTCTTTAAATGGATACAGTTATGGGAGAGCAACTTTCTACCCACTGTTTTCTCCATGTATTTTATTTCACAGAGAAAACTAAGAACAACAGGAAAGAAACTGAGAAAGATATTTTGAGAAGATAACAAAATATTATACAAATGTGACAAAATATTAAGAAGGAAAACTTTCCAATATGTGTGAACACTTAAACACCAGTATGTTTTGGCAAAATCCTAACCAGTATTTCCTTATGAAATATAAGAATTTAGAAACTCTACTTCTCAAAACTTGCTTAAATAGTTCACACAAATATATACTGGTCTTTGTTATGATGACAGGGCATAAATTAAAAATGCAGAACATGTGACAAGGACTGGGGAAGTGTCAACAGGACAAATTCAAGCTTAGAACTAGCTAAGGATAAACACTAGCTAGAGGAATGAGAAGGTGAACAAATGAGAGTATCTGTGTGAAATCAAAGAGCCAGGTTGACCACAATATCCAAACATCAAGTAGAGGATCAGAATCTAGACAATTTGTAGAAGAAAAAAAAAAAAAAACAAATGAAGTGGGCAGCAGGTATCCAAACTCAAAGAGGCTAAATCATAAAAGGTCAGAAACTAAACAAAAATTAAGACAGCAGAGAAAACCAACAAGCCGTTTAACACTGGCTCAACACTCTTCCTCATCTCAACAATTCTTTAGAATTTGGAAGCAGAGAAGAGTTATTAGCATTTGAGAAGTGGGAAAGACAAGAGATGTACAGATGTTACTGACATTCCTCATTTCCTGTGGGAACACATGATTTCAATGCCAATTTCAAAATTAAACTGCGGCAAAAATGTAGGCCATACAAAGTATACATGTTTATATAAATACAAAGGTATAAATTAGATTTTAAATAATATAATTTTGGGACGCCTGGGTGGTTCAGTCGGTTAAGCGGCTGCTTTCGGCCAGGTCATGATCCCGGGGTCCTGGGATAGAGTCCCACATTGGGCTCCTTGCTCAGCAGGGAGCCTGCTTCTCTCTCTCTCTCCCTCTGCTTGTGCTCTCTCTGTCAAATAAATAAAACCTTTAAAAAAATAAAAATAAAAAATAATTTTGCAGTAGGCAAAGGAATTTGAAACAAACAGCTTACTTAGCCTTTGGATAACCGAGATGTACATTATCTGAATCATATTTTTCATTTTCATAGACAATATAAAATAAAACTAGTCCCATAGAAAAAAATTCTCTTGACTGGATGAAAACCAGCTGCAAACTGTCATAGGACACAGAAAAGAAGCCAATAGCCTTTAAAGTGAAAAATATTCAAGGCGCGCCTGGGTGGCTCAGTTGGTTGAGCATCTGACTCTTGGGTTTTGGCTCAGGGTCATGATCTTTCTGGTTGGGAGAAAGAGCCCCACATTGGGCTCCCTGCTCAGTGGGGAGTCTGTCCCTCTGCTCTTGCATTCTGTCTCTCAAATAAATAAATAAATCTTTAAAAAAATATTCAAATTTGACTACTTCATATATTTGCTTCATTTGCTAAAATATGAGTATTCAAATAAATTTATGAACTGCTTTCCTAATTATTCAGTAGAATCATAACAAGACATGAGAGAATTTACAAATCCATTTCAGTTTTATTTTAATAACTGTCTTTTTCAAAATCAAAAGTGTTACTATTTAATGTTATTTTACAAGCAAAACCATTTTCTACTTAATTCTAGCTTCTCCTTTCACTCAGACTTAGGAGTCCTCAAACTCCTTTTTCATAAATTCTGAATTTATATTGCAAAATCCTAACCTAGGACTTAAAATTTTAAGCAATTATTAAATTTCCACACAAAGTTCTTCCCACTTCTTAAACTTGCTTTATTATAGTTGAAGAGTAAAGAAATCCTAGAGGGAGTGCCAAAAGAGATTAAAGAAGTTGGGACTATGTGATGAATTAAGAAACTTGATAAAATGGTAAAAGGAAACATTTGAATCGAATAGACTTAAATCTTAATTTTATGTCCTTACTGATTGTGAACTTGGGCAATATACTGTAAACCAGCAGTTACTCAAGTGTGGTCCACAACATCCATGGGGATCCCTGACTTTTCCAGAGGATCTGTGAAGTCAAAACTATTCTTATAATACTAAGATGTTATTTGCCTTACTGTGTTGACATTTGCACTGACGATATAGAAATAATGGTGAGGAAAACTGCTGGCTCCTGAACACGAATCAAGGCCATGGTATCAACCATATTCTTTCTGCCATGCACTCATAATGTAAAAAAGGCGGAGGGGGTGGGGGTGGCAGGATAGAAAGCCAGTTTCCATTATGAAGTAGTAAAAAGTATTAATTTTTAAATTTCCAACCTTGAATATATGACATTTTAATATTCTTTGTGACAAAATGGAAAACATTTCTGCTAAATACCCATGTATGGTGGTTATGTCAAGACAAATACTTGTGTAAATGTGAGCTAAACCAATAGCTTTTTTCGTGGAATACCATTTTTACTTGAGACAGACTATGGTTATTCATATTTATTTGGCAGACATTTTCTCAAAAATGAATGAAGTGAGCCTATCATTTCAAGGAAAAGAATGCACTTTCTTTGTCATCAGTAATAATTTCAAGCCTTCAGACAAAAATTAGAATTTTGGAAAATTTACCCCTGACACTGTGAATGTGACAGCTTCCCACTTTTTGACTTTTGTAAGTTAAGTGCTGATATTAGCAAATGTGTATGTTTTTTTTTACACTGCAGAATGAAATGTAGCAATATTTGGAAGTCAATAAGTATGTGAGAAATTATTTTCCAAATGACCAATGTATGATGTTACAAACTCATGCATGAGTACAAGATCCATTCAAAATGTGCACTAAACCAGTGGATTTTAATCTAATAAAGTTCAGAAAACTCCCTGATAATGTTTTTTTTATATTCCACACTGCAACTAACCTCTAGGAAACTAGCGTTTGTGTAGTTTTAGGAGTGGTATCGAAGAAGAATATCCGTAATTATCTGAAAGAATATGAAAATATTCTTCCTTTTTTTATCCTCATGTAAGTGTAAGATCAGATCTTATTCTTAGACTTCCTCCAAAATAATGTATTACAATAGATTGAATATAAAAGCAAATGTGCATCTAGTTATCTTCTATCAAGCCAGACTTCAGAAATAGTTGTAAAAATGCAAAACAATGTCACTCTTCTCACAGTTTTCTTTTCTTTTGGAAATTATTTTTTATAAAAATGTTAACATGTAATGGATTTATATTAATTATTTTTAAATGAATAAATGTTAATGTTTTTAGATTTTCTTAATTTTAATTTCTAATATAATTATTGATAAATATAACTCTCATAAACAGAGATCCTAATGAGTCCCCAATTATTTTTAAGAGTGTAAAAGAGTCCTGAAATCAAAAAATTTGAGAACTGCTACTCGAATCATCTTTGAGGCTAAAGTTTTCTTGGTCTGTCAAATGGGGGATGATACTAACATAAAATAGTATATGAGGGTTATCATCACTTTTAAAAAGAGCTAACAGTCAAGTATTAACTGTTAGCTGTGCTAAATGTTTATACCAATTATCTCATTTATTCCTTACAAACATTCTAGGAAATGGATACCTACCTCTTCAGAGAGTCATTTAGAGGATTAAATAAAACAATGCTTGTGGAGTACTTGGAATAGTCCCTCTGTATACACCTTAAAATTTCAATAAATGGTAACTAATGTGCTCAATTACTTCTGCCACCATAAAACTATGTGGGTATCCAACGTACAACATATATCCATATATAACCAGCTAGTTAGAAGCCTGATTCTATCCAAGACCAAATTATTAATGACCAATATTGATTTAACCCCTCATTAAACCAAAAGTTATCTGATGGACATTTAACGTTTATGAACACCTCCTGAAAGGCCTTTGTCTTCAAAATCTGGAAGCTATATAAACCAAATATCAGTGGTTAAGCAGAACTTTGATGCTCACCAATTCTGTAGTGACCAGTTCACTTCCTATTAGAATGAGTTTAGTCAGGTGTCGGAACAAGGACCCCTAACAACGCGGAACCAGGAAAGTGTCAACGTTTTTGCATGTATATGCAGATAATACATGATGTAGACCCTTCTTAATTCACACACCACAGCATGCATTAACTACTGCACTATGATGGATTAACATGGGACTAGTGGCATCTGGACAAGTCTGCCCTTACTCTCATATGAGAGTAACAGATTAATTCATACACTTCTAGTTACACTATATTTTTGCAAGCTGTCTGGAGCTTTCACACTCTACTGAAACATTAGTATTTACAGGGATTATAAACTAATATAAGTGCATCTTTTAGCTATCCTCTGCTATTCCCCCATCCTTCCCCCGAAGTTGGTGTATGAAAGCAATGTTGCAACTTCTGCCCCTCCCTCCAAGATAAACACAATTTTCAAATAAAAGTATTCATAGTGCATAATATAGCAGGAACATGAATGTGTGTATGTAGAGTATATGAAGCATATATATGAGTGTGTTATATGTATACATACACATCCACTCATACATAACATACTGATTTAAATGGCAATAGAAAAATCTTTAAGGACAAAAAACAGAAAACAGGACCCAGGAGATTTTCTGGACAGCCCAACATTCATAAATAAGCTTAACAATTACATAGATAAGCATAAAAAAGATAACCTACAGGTGCTTAAATTAAGGAAAATATATGCTTACTGAAAAATTCAGAATGCTGAAAACGTGGGTTTCAAATTATTCAAATGAACAAATGAAGTAAAATACTAGTATTCAAATACACAGTTGAATGCATCCTGAATTCAAGAATATTTAAATACCAATGGCAGATATTCTGTCTTCTGAACTTTTAGTTTGTGAAGCAAAATTAGCTGGACTCATTTCATTGAATTTCAAGTACCTAGCACACTGAAGGTACTCAATAAATACTGGAGTGAAATTATAAGATTCAATCTGTTCAACATGTCTAATCTTTCCAAAACCTCTTAATGAATAGAAAATGTTACTTATATCAATTCAAAAATTTACATATTTAACTTAACTTTTCTGCCTCTAGATCAATTTATACTTATGTCCTAAGAGTCACTACAATTCTTCCTTTTGAAAAATGTTACCATGGTTATACTAAATATAGAACTTTAGAAATCCACTGAAGACTTGCTGATACAATATATAAATGATGTGTATTACACAAACCAATATATTCTATAGAATAAAAAGATATATAGCAAGTACCTGTTCAAATAGTCTACTTCATGGAGATTTTGTATCATTACTAAAAATAATTTTCATGGGAAATAGAAAGCGGATTACCCGTTTGAACTAAAATGCACTATTTACCATTAGCCCTTCATATTGATAAATCAAAAGGAAACAACTTCCCTGCGACTCTTTCAATCTTATTTAAGAACAAAAACAAAAGCAAAAAACCCTCTGATGTCATGATAAATACAGAGTAAGAAATGGTTTCATAATAAATCTACTTCCTACGTTTAAATCTGACCCTTAATTTAGTTCTACCCTAAAGGATTCAGCCAAATGCTCAACCCACTGGATCTTTCTGTAAGGAAAAAACAGAGTTGGGGCTTTTAGCTTATTTACAACCTATAAAATCAAGTACAGATGAAGCTAGAAACCGTGGCTTTGGTCTGATGAAGGAACAAGACTGGGCATTAGAGTTACTATACTTAATACTGCATTCTTATTTTCATAAAATTGCTACTTTTTAAAATATATATCAAAAAAGCATTCTGAAATTAATAAAAATTAAGATAAAAATATTTGTGAAATTTTCTCATTTGTAAAATAATTTTTACAGAAAACTATCAAAACTGGTTCAATTATAAATAAAACTAGAATATATATAATCAAGTTTCTGAAATGACCTCTCATATGATTCATGTTTTCATATAAAGAGTTTATACATAAACCTCTCTGGCTTATATACACAGTATTTGGTCACACAAATTTGAAATATACAAAAAAAGTTTGGAGGACTATTTCTTCTCACTGATCTAAGTACTAAGATCCATTATTACATATGACCTATAGGAAAAGCATCAAATTTCTAAAATTATAATCCTTTCTCAGCAAAAATAACATTAACGAATTAAAAAAAAGAGGGAAAGAGATTTATATAGACTCCGAAGCTCTTTCTATCATCTGTATTTGGCTATTTTCCCAAGTATTAGTTAAGGTGAGCAAAAACACAAACACTTTGGTTTGGAAAAGAAAATTACTGACTGGATTATATGGATAATTTAAATAAAGAAGTTATTCAATTTAATCCATTATCTTGGGCAGTTAAGAAGCAATGATATTAAGTTGAAAACAACCTTTTCCAGTTTAAGTTTCAGAAACTTACAATATTTTACTTAAGATATTGAAGATCACTTAAAAATTCAAGTTAAATACATATGGGGATATATAATAAACAATTACAATTTAAAAGGTAAACTATAGCATCATGAAAATTAATCTGCACTATATTCACTGATACTGATTTTTTTTTTACCAAGATTTAATAAGAGCACCTTCAAGAAATTTGATTCAAAGGACCACGTTATACTTGAAGACAAAAAAATAGAAAGGGTCCAATGTTTAATGTAAATAAGCAGAAATCTACATAAAATCCCAGATGTTCAATAAAGTCACAAAGATGAACATCATGGTGACAAACTTAAAATAGCTCAATTTTAGGTATAATAATAAAATTGTCACTGTGGTATACAGACAAACTTCATTATTCATTATTGGACATTTATACAAGGAGTTAACTCTTTTCAAAAAAAGAAAAAATAATTTTCTGGAAAGCTTGTAGTGTAAAATGCTATTCACTTGCAATATGAGGTACTTTTAAAAATGGTACATTTAGCTCCAGAGATAACAAGTTTACTCTCTTAGGTCATTATGACTACTTATAATTTTGGAAAAGAAACATATTTGATTACTACTTGGTAATTTTTCTCATTTAGTCTGCCAATTATTGACAAATAGTTAAATAATATAAATAAAGAGAAAACTACTCAGTATGATTTAATGCAACAGGTATATGAGAAACTGAGATTGAAAATTAGAACAATTAAAGTTACAGAGGTTATTTTAATAACCAGTAATATGAACAAATTAGGTAATGTAAAAACATATTAAACAATTTTAGTGGAAATAATGAAAAGCCAATTTCTGAGACAGTATTAGAAAAACCTATATAAGAGGCACAAAATTATGCTCAAGTGGGTTTTTCCCAGAAAATAAATAAGACTTGTAAAATCTGTTATATACTGAAATTTTAAATGGCTAAAGAAAACATCAAAAATAGATTTATTGTAATCTGTAAAATACTGTTCTTTAAAATCCACACAAAAATTAAAAAGCACGTTAAAATATACCACTAGAACTTTATAATCTAATCAGACTTGTTTAAACTGAACCACTAAGTCACTGACCATTCCTAATTACTGAAGTTCCCTCATGAGAGTACATACCACTATTTCTAAGTAGGTAATTCATACCATTTCTAAGAAAACTCAATAGTATAAAAAAAATAAAGAAAACTCAGTAGTATCAAAGTTTAAAAAGAGAGAGAGAGAGAGAGAAAAGAATGGAAATTAACCAGAGGATTCAACTCAGACAATAAGCTCTTAGGAGAGGGGGAAAAGTATGTTGGCAGGTGTCTGCAAGGAGCGAGATAATACAATGGAATCAGTTTTCATTCTGCAGAACAACCATGAGACTTGCTGCAATGTCAGCTCCAAGCACACACTGAGGGACTCCAGAAAATGCTCATTGATCATGCAGCACTTTATAATGCGCATAGGCTTTTTTTCTCCTGCTAACCCCGCCTAGCTTCCCTTTGCAGCCTATTTTCCCAAGCCCTCTCCCCCAATACAATCTCTTCCTGCAGATAGTGAAATATTTAATAAATTGTCTTAACAGTATAAGTATTAGGAATACCACTCACCATCATGAGCCTCTTTATCTTATTAGTATTTTTTTAATGAGGGAGGGGAAAACTCTACACATCCATAGATTTAAAAATGGGCATTAAATATATCTATATCTACAAATACAAATGTTTGATAGTTATACTACAAGCAAAGCCAAAGCCCATTATAGTTTCACTTTGACATGTATTTCCTGGAACTGATTTATACTCAAATAGGTTCTTATAAAATTGATACAACCAAGGAAAAAAAGAAAATTAATTTAAAATTCTCATGACTCAAAATGCAGATTTTTATTGTGAGCTCTCAATCATAATGCCTTAATCTTAGGGTCTTTTATTTTTTAACTTAATAATTTATTTTCTAATGTCAAAGTCACATGAAAAATCCAGAACCAGAATGTACCAGCTAAATTAAGCATCAGATTGATATATATGCTTAATTTTATTCCAGAAACGAAAATAATCAGCTGTTTTTAATAGTTAACAGCAAGCAGAGCTTTGGGCTTAAATATGTAAATGAATTCTAAGACATATGACACTAAACCTACTCAAAGCTGCTTTGTAGACCCCACCTTCTGAGTTAATCTAAAGGTCACCACCAGCCAACGTTTTTTATTAAGTCCGAGGCCCTTTCTTTTTTTTTCTATCAAACATATATTTACAATTTACAAAACATGAAGTTTAAACAAAATAATTCTAGACTTGTTTAGTAATCATGTGAACCAGACTGGCAAATTCTCACAAGGAATAAGGTCTGACCATATCTTGCTTTTTTATGCTCTGTCTCTCTTTGCTCTCTCCTCTAATCTATTCATCTGTAAAATAATTCCGGCAGATAAGATTTCTTTGTTCAGATTTCAACTTTCATTTCATTTACAAACCTAGCCCTACCTCAAGAATGTCTTCTAGAACATATGCTTCCATTTCAGCCGCTGTCTCCACCATGTTTTATCAAACTGCCATGTTTCTTACTGCACTATGATTAGATCATTGCCAGCAGGAACACTCCTCTGTGTCAGCAAGGGAACAGGAAATGGAATGTTCTATTACATGCCTAAAGCAGCTTAGCTGTTCACTAGCCAGGCATCTACCAAAAGAGCAGGGGGTGACTCACTGTGTATTTTTTAAAGATACAGAAGCTCTATTCCAAAGCAAACTTCTGTCAAGTAATTTCAACAGACAAAATAAATAAAGTCCCCTATTTTACCATACCAAATTTTAAAATCCTAAAATTTCAAAAAAAGAAATAATTATACATTTTTTTAAAAGCTATTTAAACACGTCTGGCTTCCTGGTTGAACAAAAGAGGTTGAAGTGGGTTACGTAGCAATTTATCCTTAGTAAAGCCTTGTAGTGAGATTAATGGCTGTATTAAATACGCAAAGAAGGAGGCAAGGTAATACCAAATTAGGAATTTGCTACATCAGGCAAATGTATTACATAACATATACATTACAGGTGCTGACTTAAGGGTGTCAAAAATAATTTTTAATGTAGATTCTTTTAATAGCAAACTGGTATTCTAGAAACTAATCTGGAAATATCTAAGAGAATGAGATCAACATTCAACTGACTTACAAGTACTGAAGCAAGACATAACACATCATGGTTATATTCATTTTCTAAGAATGTCTTTAACTTCATTTACTAACCAGAGGAATGGCCTTTCCCCCACCCCGTATCATAAATACTACAAGAGACTAAGAGATTTCAGATAAATGAAATTCAGAAACACTATCTGGATCATTAAACAGCAAATAAAGTTGGTGACTGACAGCAGAGCCAATTTATATTATATTCACTAGTATAACTGATCCTCAATTTAGTAACATTTGTTACTTTGTCAAATTTCTTCCTTATGTAATCTGGAATATGAAAAAAATGCAATGGAAAAGGAACAATGCTTTACGCTTTGTGGCAGAAATAAAAAAACTGTGCACGTGTAGGAGTGCCACACAAACTAAAACTGAAGTGATTCCTCAATGTACTGATTAACCAATCTAATTATAATTCTAAGGTGAACAGTTTTTCTTGCCTAAATTTTCCTAAGGAAAGTGATTTTTTAAAGGAAAGGGAGAATATAGGAAAAAAATTAGAGGAGGGAGTTATTATTAACACATATGGCCAAATCTAAGCTGAGAAAAGCGAATGACATTGCCAGTAATGTCTCCTCAAAATGATGTCATGTTTCAGTGGAAAAGGATTTTGTAGTTCTCTTGGGCCTCAGATTATTTACCTCTAAAACAGTATAACATTCATTCAACATGGAATATCTTCTGCATATTAGAAACTATTCTAGATATAGTCGGTAAGGCATAAAATTTCTTAACAGCATCTTTCTTAAGGCATAAAATTTCTTAATATATGAATATTAAATAAGAAAAATTAGCTAGTACTTAATATCTGATATTTAGGGGGTACCCTTAATGTGTCAGAAAAAATGAGGCTTTTTTGTTAATAAACATGTTATTTCACCCTTATAATAACCCTGCTAGGTGATAATAATTTAAAATAACATTAAGAATTACATCATGCAGAAAAAAAAAAAAAAGAATTACATCATGCTTACTATATGCCACATGCCATTTTAAGTGCTTTGTATGTATTAACTTATTTAATTCTCACAATAATCCCAAAAGAAAGGTAGGAACTATTATCTCCATTCTACATATGTAGAAACTAAGACACAGAAGGGTTAAGAAATTTGCCCAACTTATTCCCAACTAAGATAATTAAGCTGAGGAGCTAAAATTTAAACCCAGGCAGTTGGCTCAAGAGTCTGTCCTCTATCTAATATACTTCCTCCAGGTAATATTATTCTCATTTTATGAATAAGGAAATCAAGTCTCAGAAAGTGTGCACAGTTTTATAGCAGGGTAAGAATTCAAACCCAGAACAGTCTGACTCCAAAGGCTGTGTGAAATTAATGGAAAACAAATGATATTAAAAATAAGGTTTTCCCTCAGGCCATATATAGTGATTACATCTAAGTATGGGTATGCCTGGCATTTGTGGAGGCTTCTGAAACAAAATAATTTGCATCGTTAAGACCTAGCTTAAGAGAAACTAGCAAAAGGGCTTTTACTATTTCCTTTCTTCAAGGTCAATTATTTTTATGCATCAAATTGCTTCACCCTTAGATTAAGAGAAGTCAATAACAAGGTTTTTCTTTCTCAAACCTTTCTCCAACATAAGCAAGCAAAGACAGGTTTGAGTTCAAAGAACTCTTATATTAGGTCACTTTTATTTCCCACAAACCAATAGGCTTTCCAACTTTATATGCTAAGGAATCAGGGCCCTTATGCCTCAAGTCAATTAAACCATTTACTCTCTCCTTCCCTTCTGTTCTAGGATTACAGGGTGCTTCTCTTATCTTTTTAGATAATTATTGTTAAGTTTTTATGAAAAAATATGTGATTACAACTTTCCTCCAAGATTATGGATGTTTATATCCATTTATCATCTCTCTCTCTCCTACACATCAGAAGCTTGATGAAAGCAGGTAACATTTTGTCGCCAACATATACCCAGGGCCAGCACAGTCTCTGGCATAGAGCAGGCACTTAAGCATTTGTTGAAGAACAAATGCCATGAATTTGGGAATTGTTGGATAGCCAGTAATGCATCCTAATTATTGCTACCATTAGGAATAATTTCTCATAACAAAAACATTTGATCTGTGACTAGGTCACCTGAAATAAGATATTAGAAATACTCAACACAACAAGCAGAATATATATTTCAGAATTTCTGTAATTTTTTATTATACAAGCAAAACAATTATTTATTTTTATTTTCTGGTCCTTTTTGTTAATATGATGACCTATGCCACAGCATGAAATACTTGGGCAAAGGGTGTGAAAGTGATTCATATGTATCAGCCTTAAAATCCTACATACCAAAGTGAGACACCTTCCTTCTAGTTCAACCTCATCACCTAGGCAAAAAAAAAAAACCACCCTGTTTTTCCAGTTGCCTAAACTGATTTCAATGGCACAAGGTCTTTCATTTTTTGCCAAGAGCAAAAGCATTAAAGTGCAAATAGTAATTAACATAGAACAGTTATGCAAACAAATGCAAGCCAACATATGTAAATAACAAATTATAAAAGAAAATACTAAAAGTAAGATTCAAATGTCCAAAGTGAAGAGAAAAGCCTCTCATAAAAAAGAGGGGAAAGGACAAAAGAAGCTCAATAAATACCAAGACTGGATGAAGGAAATCTTCTAATATTACAATTTTATTTAGGACCAGCACTGGTTTCTTTGAATAAGGAACAAGAAAACCACACACACATACACACACACACAAATGTGTTGAGGACAAGCAAGCAACATTATTTTGTGACTTAACACTTTGATGTTTGTTCCCCCATATAAAACTATTTTTAATCAAAAATTCCTTGTAAAGGGAGTTTATTCGCATCAAATTTTTTTTTGTTTCTTTTCAAAATCCACATTTCCAAGCAAGGACAGATCATTGGTGGTAGGACAAATGTAACAATTTCACCCACCTACATAAAAGCAAACTACTAGAAAAATATACAACTTCACCTCTCAAAATGTGTGAAATATAATCTTACTTTGTAGTATCTTTTTCTCTTTTCTACCTGTAAGTTGTATTTTAGCAGAAATATGAAACCCAAGTGTGAAATAACCTGGACCAAGCATAAATGATACAGATATTAAAGAATTAAACAGAACTCAAAAGACTAATAAAATCTGGTCAAATTTCTGAAAGCAACTTTATTAAAACAACACTCTCTCAGGATGTCTGGGTGACTCAAGTTGGTTAAGCGTCTGACTGTGGCTCAGGTCATGATCCCAGGACAAGGTCCTGGGATCAAGTCCTGCATCGGGCTCCTTGCTCAGCAGGGACTGCTTCTCCCTCGGCCGCTTCCCCTACTTGTGCTTCTCTCTCTGACAAATAAATAAAATCTTAAAAAAAAAAAAAAACACTATCTCCATGATTTTACCTTATATTTCTCCTGAACCAATCATGCCATAATAATAACTGAAGGTTCTAGAAGTCTAATGTAGCACAGTGATATTCTTTTCATTACAACCATTGTTTACTTTCTTTTTTATTAACTATGGTGTTTAAAGTAATACATGTTCATGGAAAACATTCACATATATAAGAAAATAAAGAGAACAGTAAACCTACCTCTTAGCAACTCTTAAAAGGCACAATTAGTGTATTCTTCTAGAAATAATCCACATACATGATGTATATCTTAGTGTAAGATTACTTTTTATACAAATGGAAGCATATTATGCATATTCTTCTGCATCCCCATTTTTAAAATTTAACACTCCATGATAATTGTTTCAGGTTAGCACATGTGGGTCTATCGCTTTGATTTTGATAGCTGCTAAAATTTTCACTGAAGAACTATACTGTATTTAATCAGTTCCCTATTGATGGGTATTTGTGTTGTCTCTAATGTTTCATAATGCTGCGATGAGCATGCCCAGAGCAAGGGCACACATAATACACATGCCTAAATATAACTGTATGGTGCATTTCTTGATAGATATATCTATTTAAACTTTTATGCTACCATACTCTAAAGAAGTTGAATTAATTTATATTTTGACAATGAATGAGACTACTTCTATAGAAATATTAAGTATTGACACAAATCTATTAAAAAACCCAGTTCAGAAATCAGCAAGTTTTTAAAACCCATATCTATGTTTATCCTTAGTTCATCATTTCCACTTTTCAAGTAATCTCAAATTAAAGTTACACCTCCTCTCATTTAATTTCTGTCCCTTACCAAAATAAATCACATATATTCATTCCCCGACATATTAGGAACTTCAATTGCTATTTACAAGAAAGAAAGGAAAGGAAAGAAAGGAAAGAAAGGAAGAAAGGAAGAAAAGAAGAAAGAAAGAAAGAAAGAAAGAAAGAAAGAAAGAAAGAAAGAAAGAAAGAAAGAAAGAAAAAAGAAAGG
Organism: Leptonychotes weddellii; assembly: GCF_054177405.1. Lineage (NCBI taxonomy): Eukaryota > Metazoa > Chordata > Mammalia > Carnivora > Phocidae > Leptonychotes > Leptonychotes weddellii. Next base: position 125,506,538 of record NC_138370.1, on the reverse strand, counting down.
AAAAGAAAAGAAAGAGAAATTAAAGAAAAAAGGCAACAATGCAGATTCTATCTATCTATATACATGTATTTGGAGAAGAGAAAAAAATGGGGAGGAAAATATCTTTTTAAAAATTAAAAAAGGGGCACCTGGGTGGCTCAGTCGATTAAGTGTCCAATTTGATTTCAGCTCAGGTCTTGATCTCAGGGTCATGAGTTCAAGCCCCGTGCTGGGCTCCACACTGGGTGTGGAGCCTACTTAAAAATAAATAAAATAAAATAAGAAACTAAAATTTAAAAAAACTTTTTTACATCTACTTTTGCTAGAATACAAAATCTATTCAGGTTTAATGGTTCTTTAACTTAGGACTAAACTGTGAAGTTTTGCCAGAATTTAGTATTCTAAAGATACAAAATTCTTTGGGTATGTTCTCACTAAAGTAAATTAATTAAATATTGTTGGATATATTTGTTGCCCTTCCACATTTATTTCAAACTACTCATTTTTAAAGCAAAAATTCTAAAGTAATTCTTCCATCATTATAAAAAAAAATCTAATACACGATAAGAAGAGAGAGCCACACATAAGCAATTTCTATTAACATAAAGAGCACTAACAGTTTCTATCTTAGTTTCTTGACACACATTCCAGGGCCAAATTTGATAATAATATTTAAAAATAAGAATGATTAAACCTTCACTAGAACCTCCATACCAAATGTTAACAGTTGGACATGCTTCTGGATATGTGCAGGAATACCTAAAAGGTGATTAAGTAAGGATATTTAAAATTGTAACCTCATAAATAAAATAATGCAAAGGCCATCCAGTAGTATATTTTAAATTGAGGCTAAAGGTATGAACTATTTTATAATAATTTATCTTATTGCATAATGTTTTTCAAGGCTAATATTATAAAAAGCCCTAGCAAACGTTTTTTTGGAAAGATCATCATTAGCATTTTCATCATGCATTTATACAAATATTTTTGTGCTTATTAGGTGACAGGCCTTATACTGCGTAATGGATATAGACTGACAAAGTTAGTCCACCTCCAAGAGTCAATAATCTAGAAAAACTTGAACCTGTTTCTCCACAAAGTTTCAAATCAAAATCTTCCATGATTTTTTCCTTTTCTCTGATTTATACTCCCTTTCCATTTTCCTTTAATCCAACTAATAATTAAAACCCAAAATTCCACTTTGAATAAGAGAGAAAATTTCAATATATTTAAACAAAATATTTCATCCAGATGTGTCCTATGTATAGAATGGAATATAAGCACAGTCTTGTCCAAACATAAATAACATAGTAAGCAAAGTAAGAAACAAAGCAGCTTGTCCCTCTTTTCACATTTGCACAATGTGCCCGTTGGACAGTTGCATTTGTTGTCTCCACCCAGGATGGGTCACACCATGAATTCATTCTTTTTCCAGTATTTCACAACAGGTTCTATGTATACAAAATTGATAAAATATTTATTGATTTTAGGTCACACTCACCTCCCCAAATTTGTCTGTACTGTGCATTCTCAAATAAAATTTTAAAAAGTACACATATAAAAGAAATTCGCTATTTCAATATTGTTTATTTTTGTTCCAAACAGGATAAATCTACTGATAGTACAGCACTCTCAATTTGGTCAGCAACACATCAGCTGTCCTCTGCTCCAAAGCAACAAGTATCTCCAACAAAAAGAAATACGCCACATACACAACCCCCGCCCCGCCACACACACACATACATACCACACAGGAAGACTGGTAGAGAAAGAAGAGGGGCTGAGGATAAAAATACAAATTACAAGAAAAGACTTAAGTCCAAAACCAACTTTTTAGAGTCACCAATTTCTTCCACCCTTGTGAAAGACAACTATCCTACTCTAGGAGACTGAAGAAACAGCTCCAGGTAACATGCTTAAGATAGTATCAAAGACATGGAAAATAATTAGGGTGTAAAAACTATCCAACTAACCGTGGATAGTTCTAATACCGTCACTGGCTCTTCTCCTTTGGTTCCTGGATGGTTTGGGGTCACTGGCAACAAGCTCCAATCAGTCTGGTCTCTCATGATGCCTGTTACCACTCTATTTCTAGCCTAATTATTAATAAAAAATTTTGAATGGTTTGTCAGCAAGCAATTACTGCAAATATCGAAAGACTGACTATTCTTTCAGATTCACAACTCCATCTCCTAAGAAATGCATTACATTAAATTCTCTTTATCCACCTAAGGCTAGACCAAAAATTACAAAATAGAGTATCATTCTTTATTCCACTAACCTAATCCTGACCATAGCTAAAGAATCTTTAAGGATCTTCCCATAAAGAGATCTCAAAGCATAACTGACTTTCCAAAGTTCCCAAAGTGGATATACAGATAGGATTCCAACACAACCCTCATACACATACACACACACACACAGATTTCATTCTATGTAACTGAAATATTTCTTTGGTCCTTATTAAGCTATCTCACAACACAACTATCTGTTACCATTACTTTCAACTTCCCCCACAAATTTCAGATATCCAGTTTTACTACCAAATCTCCAACAAAAAATAACACAATATAAGAAAACAGAAGGCAGTATTTACCAACTTTTATGTCTGTGATGGGTATCTCACCAGCATGGTTAATGAAATCAAATTTAACCCACATTCATATTTTTCGATTCCTTTATCACCAATTTCTTATCAGAATCAAGTATTTTTAGAAAGCCTATCAACTTCCATACTCCTAAAGCACATATTATATGCCAATGTCCCTCAATGAAGGCAGTCGATATTGTTTAAAGGGTAGACACTGAATAAGCTTACAGATTATTTAAAAGCATAACTTAACTGCCAAACATAATTTTATACGTAGTATGTTTATGTATGCTTAAGGAAACCACTGCCCTCTTACACAAATTCCACAATTTCCAGTAAAACACTTAATTTTTAAAGTATTTCTCATAATTATTTTAAAGGTATACATTTACATAACTTGATTTTTTTTTTTTTTTAGCACTCCAACTTACTTTAAAAACTATGTACAATTTAAGTAGATACTATATGTGGGTCTTAGAATCTTTTGCAGTTTACACTTACAATACTTAAAGGCATATAATACCATAAAATTTTATATTCTTTAAAATCAAATCTGCAAAACATACAAGTAGGCTTTTTCTAATCCTGGTCTTCAATATATCAAAGAAAATGTCAACTTACTAAGAGTCATTGGCAGGAAGAAAGGTTCCAAATGTTCCCATATATCCGAATTTTTAACAATAAATATTTTTTTAAAAAAGAATCATGGAAAGGTTTCAGGAACTGACATATAAAATCAAGAATATATGCCAGTCAATAAATAATTATACATTCTATATAAAAATAGCCACATTCATATTCTACACAACTTGCTAATTTCCTGGAATTAATCTCTATGTGTCTTCTATTTCTACCTCAGTTTCTAAAAACCATGTACCCCTGAAATGTCACTTCATAAATAAAAGCATTATTATCTAACTAGGTAGATGCAACTTCTGTAATCTTTTTAATGTTGTAAATGTGATGCATACAAGATTTTTTCAAAATCCAAAGGCCACAAAGGCACAAAATGAACAAAATGAACACAAAATGAGGTCTTTTTGTACCTGCCTGCATTAAATTGGCAATACACTGTTACACTGTTAATGGACTTCTAGTGTGGTTACCAGCTTAACTTTAATACTGTTTTACTTCTGTTTCCTAATTCAGCATTTTTATATGTTATCTATTGACTGTCCACTGACGAAATGAGCACTAACCCTTCTTCTATTGCCCTCAACCTCCTACTAATTTTAAGTTATTCTTTTTTATATTATAAAGTTTTATAATGCATTCTACTCCATAACCTTAATTGAACCTATTTTATACATCTTCTAAGGGGATTCTAAAAACTAAAAATCAATTAAGTACATTTAGAATGTGCTTAGGTAAATACTAATCACCAAGGGAAATATAATTTTATATCATTTAGACGTTACTGATTGAAAGAGAACTGTCCATGTACCCCAGTCAGACGACACTCCTGAATTTTCCTAGGTTTCTTCAATTCTTTTTGTAGGCCCAAGATTGCCATTGTAACTACCAGTTTCCTCCCACCCACACTGCTCTACCACCATATCTATCTTGGACTGTATTTTTCATTGTACTATAGTATCTCAAATATTTTCATATAAGGTGCATAGTTTTTCCAAGTATAAAAATGTACTTGTCCTCCTATGATAAGTAGTGTGGTTGAATACAGAAAATTTAGGTCCAAATTTCTTTTCCCCCAAATGTAAAGATACTGTTCGACTGTCTTCAAGCATTCATCAAGGCTGCTAGGAACTCAGTCATTTCATTTTCCATCTTTTATTCCCACTCTGTGGCAGTAACTGGGGATTTTCTTTTTACCCTTAGAGTTCTGAAATTTTACCAGATGTGTCTAGATGTAGATCTTTTTCCATTCATCCTGCTTGGGCTCTTTCAATCTGAAATTCATTATCTTTCTTCCAGCTCATGACCTTTTCTTCAATTATTTCTTTCATTATTTTTCTCCTTCCCACTGTTCTGTTCTCTGCTTCTAGAACTCATATTTATGGATGTGAAAACTTTATGATATAACGTATTTTCCGGACCTCTTTAATTTTCTCTCAATTTTTCCAGATCTTTTTTTTTGCTTCATATATGCAGAGATTTCCGCCTCTTTCGCTCCAAACCAACAATTCAGTCTGGATTCATGCTAAATTGTTATTTAGTCCATCCATTAAAATTTTTCTTTATAATTTTCAAAATCTTTTCTGCTTCTCTGCCCCTTTTTTCAATGAAACTACAATTAATGATTATAACATTTTCTTAAATCTTAAGTGAAATACCAATTGAAGTTTTCTTCTGAATTATATCTGACATCAGTTGTTCTTTTATTCATCTTAATCCTCTTCCATCTTGATTCTCCTCAATTGTCTGATTATCCCTGTCTGTTTATATTGGCAAATGAAAAGATTACTTTAGAGAGTATTGGAAGCCAAAGTGGGCTTTCTCTGAAATTGTTCGTTTGTTTACCCAAGTGACTTCTCCCTTAAAAGGGAGAGTAGCACTATTTAAGCAGGCAGGGCATATAAATAAGGCATCCAAGCAAGGTACCTACATAGGAAGTCAAGCTTGCTGGGCACTGTCAAAACTGTTTTCCTCTGGAGTAGCATGCCTTAGTGCCTCTGCTTCTCTCTCAGATTCCAACATCTCAGTAGATGTCCTACTGAATTATTGGTCTACTTTCCTAAGGGCATAGTCCTTAGATTTCAGGCCTGACAGGCATCACTGCCACGAGAGTTTAGGCTGGAGAAAGGGCAGGAAGGAGGTCCAACTAAAGCATTTTGGAAAATAATTCTTTTAAAAATTCTTGATTACCCAATTACCCACTACTGTTCTTTGTATTTGTTGACTCCAAGCTTGGAGCCTTTCCGAGGTTCCGCTAGGAAAACCTGAGCTTACCTCTGGTATTTTGGGTTCCATTTTTTCTGAGATTTTGCTGTCAATCCGATCCCATGAACTTTCTATCTTCTTCAAAATTTCTGGTCCTCTGATGGTACCTGTAGTGGACTGTGAACTGTAATTTTACTACTCAACATGCTTTCTCCCCTCCCCCTTTTTCTAGTAACATAATCCCTCTTGTCAGTGGGGAAAACAGTCCATGTGATTTAGGAGGTGATTTCTTCCCAACCATCACAGGGGTGGCCACATAACTTAGGTCTGGCTAGAATATCCCATCCCCCTTTCCTTTGGCGGCCATCATTGCCTGGCTGAAAATAAAGCTAAAACATTAGAAAAGAGAGACTAAAAATGTTGAGAGAAACAGTACTGATGACATCATTCAAATCTAGATTTATCCACATCCAGGTTGGATCTTCTCCCGTCGTTCCCCACATACATGCAAACATACATTAAAGTCATAGAGCTAATGAGGTCCTTTTGCTCCTCTTTAAGGTAGTTTGGCTAATATAATAACATCTGTTCCTGCTTTTCAGGACTGTCATTTAATTCAATCCTTATACAATATCAGTGGGACACCGGGAAAAAAAAGTTAAAGGAAAGTGCTCAATCCAAAGAAAACTTAGGACAATAACTATAAAATAAGCTTGAAGAAATAAAAACAAAGCTTTATGGTTTGCTGTTAAACATATAATAAGCTGTAAACTTTATTAAGTATATGTTATCATTCCATAAGACATCCTTCATACGTCTTGGGAGTAAAAAAGCAGACATAAAAACCAATTATCTCTCAAAGAGTTTTTCTCTGAGTCAAGATTCCAGTGGTTTCAAAAAGAAAAAGAGCAAAGGAGGAAAGGTGATAGTAATTTAAAATTTTCTAATCTAGTACTGTAAAAAAAAAAAAAAAATCTCTCTGAATGGTTATATAGTGACAACCCCTGAAAGAAAAATTCTGTAGCTGCTGGTGTGATTATTGGGGCAGAGGTAGGGAAAGTGTTGCTTGTTTTTAATTTTAGAGGTAATAAAAAGTACAGATGGTCACTGAACTCCTCAATGGATAAAAGATGAAATCCAGTACTCTTCACCTAAGGTTCATAATTCATGGTTCACAGATTTATGCCTTAAGAACTCCTCCTAAAACAATATGCAAAATGCTGTATCTATGTTTAAGTAAATTTGGGGGAAATATAGGTCCACAGTTTTCATCAGAATCTAATAACTAAAATTCATAACCTAAAAAAGGTAAAGAAAACTGCTCCTGAGTGAAAAAGAACAATGACAACTTCACTCAAGAATTTTATGTAATGATTAAATCCAGAAAAACACCTAATGAATACCTCCAACATGTAGAACAGTATTTTAGATATATAGATTATTTCCATTCTTTAAAAAAAACTTAGGGAGAAAATCATTAGCCCCAATATGAATGAAAATAATGAAGTTAAACGGTAACTTTCCCAAAGTCACATGGTATTAAAGCAGCATTCAAAAGCAAGTTTCCCAACTTGATTTCAAACTCTTTCATAAATGCTTTTTTTCCAGGAGAAATATTCATAAGAAAAGAAATACAAAGGCAATGGGTTATTTCATAATGAAATGTAATTTTATGTCTGGCACAGAAATTGTCAAGTACTAACATGCCTATGGTTTAATGAAAGTAGAATCTGACCCTTATTCCTAATTGCCCTTTGATTAAGATATTCAGGAAAACTTGTGCTTCTGGTAGTGAAGTCAGGAGGACCCTACTATTTGATTAAGATGTATGAATCTTAACACTGAAGGCTGCCTAAGCCAACAAATGGGTTCTCTAGCCAAGCAAAGCTACTCTTCTGGGTTCCATGGGCTACACAATGAAGCTGTTCATGCATGAAGGACAAAAAGCTGAAATGCCAAACCCTTGGTTTTTTTTTTTTATATTTTGGCATAAAAGACAAGAGGATCTGCGGATAAGGCTAAAGTAAGAACTTCCACATATGAAAAGACCTCCCACACACTAAGGCACATTCACAACTTAAAAACATATTCTAGTACTTGGATCTGGCCAAGAGAACTCAGGTACTGGAGTTTGGGTTGGAGCAGAAAATTGGGTCAAATGGGGGAAAGGACCTTGGATCGTGAGGTAATGGTTTTATGGGGGCAAAATAAGAAGAGAAATTAAGTACAAATGAAAAAACAATCCACAAAGCAAGTTAGAGATGTGTTTTAAAGGTTCCAAGATTTAGAAAATATCATGGTCAAATCTTTGCATTGATACTCTGCCATTTTATCTAGAATCACAGAATCATCTGCTAAGGTTACAACAGAGAAGTCACAGAAATACGGATTGCTTCACCATTCCCAGAAAAGGAGCTAAAGAGTAAATAAAGGATGTTGAATTTTGCATTACTCTTATCAATCCCTCTTTATTAACAACACTATGACAAAATACTGTAAGTTTTTTAATTCTGGGGGAATTTAAGAACATACTTTTTTTTTTTTAAGATTTTATTTATTTATTTAACAGAGAGAGACAGAGCGAGAGAGGGGACACAAGCTGGGGGAGTGGGAGAGGGAGAAGCAGGCTTCCGGCAGATCAGGGAGCCCGATGCGGGGCTCGATCCCAGAACCCTGGGATCATGACGTGAGCCGAAAGCAGACGCTTAACGATTGAGCCACCCAGGCGCCCCTTAAGGACATATTCTATTTAAATACTAAAGATCTGTGCCTGCTTCAGCAGCACATATACTAAATACTAAAGATCTAATGAGTTCAGAATATAATCCTAAATGGGCATCTAACCCATGTGACTATCACTTGCAGAATCTCTGTTATAGACTCTCATTCCCTATTAACATTGGCTCCATCTAAAATAAATTAACCCACATGCACAATTACAGCTGAAGAGTTTTATTGGCAATCTGTGAACTCAAAAAGAAATAGAGTTGCTGTGAGGATTAAATGAGACAAAGCAATTCAAACTGTGCCTGGTATATGGTAAGCACTCATTAAAAATATTAGTTATTGAAGGCAACTGGGTGACTCAGTCGGTTTGCGTCTGCCTTCAGCTCAGGTCATAGATCCTGGAGTCCTGGGATCAAGCCTCATGTCCCCACATCGGGCTCCCTGCTCAGTGAGGAGTCTGCTTCCCCCTCTCACTCTGCCCCTCCCCCTCCTCTTTCTCTCTCACTCACTCTCTCTCAAATAATAAAATCTTAAAAAAATAAAATAAAATTAGTTATTGAGATTACAATTATTCAATGTGCTAAATGTTATGAACAACTTCAGGGAAGCAGTGATATTTCATCTGGCTCTTTATGGATAAAGCAGTCAACCAAGAGCAACACCCAGAAAAAATAGATATTAATAGGGCTTGAAAGCTAACATTTGACCTAGCATATCCCAAAACATACTAAACCACTACAAAACCACTGTAGTTTAAAAAATACGGCATTGACACACATAATAAAATAGGAATCATAGAAACAGACCCATTCACCTTTGGTCTAGCACTTTCACCAGTGGAATATATCCTACCAAAATACAGAAACATATACACAAAGATATGTATATCAAAAAGAGCCCACTGCAATATTATTTGTAATGGTAGAACACTGGGTACAACCAAAACACTGGCCACAAACACTGTATAAAACCAGAGAAGTCATGATTCCTGAAAGAGAATACTCCCCAACCATTAAAGGAAACAAGAAACTATATGTGTATTTATGTGGAAAGAGTATGATAAACTATTAATTTAAAAAAATTTCAAAAGATTTTTATCATGACCATATTCGTACAGAACAAGAATTTTTTACATAAATATACATGTGGATAAATGTGTAAAAATGCACAGAAAAAGCATGTAATTACATACACTTAAGATTTATACCTCAGGATATGAAAGAAGGGAAATTTTTCAAATATTATACCTTATCTTCCTCTACTATTTAAATTTTTACAGTTTACATTTACTACATGACTTAATAAAAATAGAAAAGATATAATGCAATTTCCCTTAAGACTCCTCCCACACAAAAAAATTAGAAAGAAAACAAAACAAAACAAAATACCACAGTTTAGTATCATGGATGCATACTCTATCACAGGTTTGATTCAAAAGAATGTGTCATCCCGCCAATGGAATTACAACTTATCTAGCTTGAGTCTTATAGCAGCTCTTCCATTCTGGCATTTCTTGAAAATCAACTACATTAAGTTTTAAATTATTCCTAGTTTATTTGAAATATACTTCAAAAACATTGAAACAAAACTAAAGAACACTGGAATGATAATACAAAAGAACTAAAACACATTCATAGAATTTTTAAGTCCTGCCTTAAATGTGTATGGAGATGTTTGAGTCCAAAAACAGTGGGTTAAGACTAATGACATCACAGATTAATAAGAAAACTATATAGAGGGGCGCCTGGGTGGCTCAGTCATTAGGCGTCTGCCTTCGGCTCAGGTCATGGTCCCAGGGTCCTGGGATCTAGCCCCGCATCAGGCTCCCTGCTCTGCAGGAAGCCTGCTTCTCCCTCTCCCACTCTCCCTGCTTGTGTTCCCTCTCTTGCTATGTCTCTCTCTGTCAAATAAATAAAATCTTAAAAAAAAAAAAAAAACTATACAGATGCTGTCACTGCTCTTGTCTTCTTCAAAAAAGCACCTTTACTTCTTTAGTAGAAATTTGTAAGGGAGGGAGGGAAGAAAGGAAAGAAAGAAGCCAAGCATGCGTAGAGCTTTAGAGTTAGGAGGAAAAAAATATTGTTTCAAAAGACCACTGACTACATTAAACGAAAAATATGGAAAATTACTTTGTTAACCATAAAACCCTGCAGATGTTAGCTATGTGTCAAAAAGCACAGGAAACTGTTAGTACAAACAACTAATTTTAGTATGTGGGCCTTAAGTTTATACAAATGCAGCACATATAAAGATGTATATAATGAGCAGATATAATCCAGTCTACTGTTCTATTGTCCAAATATATGAAATAAAGGTAGTAATTCAAAGAGTAGGAAAGGATAGACTGAAATAGCCAATTCAAATGATTAACCATTCAGAAATGTAAGATTAAGTTCCTATCTCCCTCCATAAGCCAATTTAAATTTAAAGGACACGAATTAAGTGTAAAAAACAAGACGTACAGGGGCGCCTGGGTGGCTATGGCGTTAAGCGTCTGCCTTCGGCTCAGGTCATGATCCCAGGGTCCTCGGATCGAGCCCCACATTGGGCTCCCTGCTTGGCAGGAAGCCGGCTTCTCCCTCTCCCACTTCCCCTGCTTGTGTTCCCTCTCTCGCTGTGTCTCTCTCTGTCCTATAAATAAATAAATAAAATCTTTAAAAAAAAACAAGAGGTACAATAGCCAAAGGTAGAATAACAACCCAAATGTACACTGAGGGATGAATAAACAAAATGTGGTATATACATACAAAGGATTATTCAGTCTTTACTAAAAAGGAAAGAAATGTTCCATATGCTACAACATGGATGAACCTTAGGGACATTATGCTAAGTGAAATAAGTCAGTCACAAAAAAGGATACTATATGATTCCATTTATATTAGTCATCTAAAGTAACCAAATTCATAGAAACAGAAAGGTGAATGGTAGTCGCCAGGAGATGAGGAAAGAGGTAAATGGGGAGCTGTTTAAGTTTCTGGGGAGTTTCAGTTTTGCAAGATGAAAAAGTTCTAGAGATCTGTTGCACGACAATGTGAATATACTCAGCACTACTGAACTGTACACTTAAATGGTTAAAATGTGTAATTTTTTTTGTTGTGTTGTTTACCAAAATTACATTTTTCTTAATTACGAAAGAATTAAGAGGTATGCATTAAATTACCTAGGCCACTTTTAAAAATTATGAAACTATAAAGAGATCAAATAAAGTGCTTGATCAAACTCCTTTCTAACATCCAAGTGGCAAATATGGCTAAAAATACAACATCAAAGATTAAAAAGAAAAAGAATGCATAAAATTGCATCTGTCAAGCACAAATCTTTACAAGACGATGTAGGAAAGAAATACAGTTTCTCCCAAGAAATTTAAAAATCTAATATGAAATGGATAATCTCCCAGAAAATATCAATTGAAATGTTAATGACATCAAATCCGACAGTATGTTAAAAGAATACTAGATCATACTAAATATTCCAAACAGTTTAATATTAGGAAATTTATTATTACAATTCATTATATGAATAGATTGGAGGGGAGAAGAAATACTTATTCCAATAGATGTCAAAAATGCATTTGATAAAAGTTAGTATACATTTCTGATAAAACTTAATGACCTAAGAGAAAGAGATATATTAAATAGAGGATATTTGCATTATACTTAATAGTGACACAGCAGCACTCCCTAGATAATGATTGCTTCTACTACCACTTTTATTCAACATTTTGGGAGTGTTCAAAGCTGATGCAACAAGAGGAAAAACAAGAGGTAAAAGCACTGAAAAGGTAGAGACAAAAGACAATCATCTGTTGGAGTCAATATGAAAACTCACCAGAATAAACTCACATAAGAATTCAGTTTAGCAGCCATATACACAAGATCAAAATATCAAAATCCATAGGTTCTTATACTCCAACAATAACAAATTACTAGTGTAATGGAAGAAAAAATACCATGCATGACAGTAGTAAGAACTATAAAATAATCTGAAATAAACCCCCCAAAATGTGCAAAATCTATATGAAAACTCTAAAATTTTATTAAAGACAGATGAAGGGCCTGAAGAAAATAGAGGCATGGCATGTTTCTGGATGGAAATGCTCAGTATTATATATCTATTTCTCCTCAAATTCATCCATATTTCAATCTAATTCCAATTAAAATCTCAATGGGCATATTTTATGGCAGTTTACAAAAGCCATCTGACAAGTTAAATGCACAATATCTAAAACTCTTGACAGATCAATGAGGGAGAACTGCCTTCTAAGACATCAAAGCATTCTAACATACTAGGTTGAGCCATATGAAATCACAGAGATTTGAGGACTCTCCATGTACAAAAAGAACAGTATCAAAAGGTCCAACCTAATAACTAAAACTGATGTGGACATAGGAGAAAAAAAAAACAGCTATTATTAATCTGGGAATGTTAAACACTCAAATTTCCCTACTCCCACCACCCACAAATCCCTTTCTAAGTGTTAAGAAACAGAGGAGTCCACTAAAATATTTAATACTAATAAAGCTTGGTTAAAGGCCAAGAGGGCCTCCTATTTCTTACCCCAGTAGGAGTCACAGGCAGAAAACTGAAAGGGAGGGTGGAGAAGAGATGAAGTGTAGGGAGGAAAAGTTTCTTTCAACAACCCTGAACAGGAAAGGATACCTAAGCTGAAACCTAAAAGAGGAGAGACAAAGAACCAGGGGAAGAATATCCTAGAAAGAGAGTAAAAGACCCTAGGTGAGAAAGTCTCCATGCTCTAAGAACAGGCCAGTGGGACTAGAAGATAGTGAATAAACTAAAAAGGATATAAAATGAGGCTAGAATAAGAAGGATCAGCCATACAAGGTCTTACAGGCCAACGGAGGAGTTTGGGTATTATTTTAAGAGCAATGAGAAGTCAAATAATGATTTACATTTCAGAAAGACTGGCCTAGTTGCTGCATGAAGAATGAATTGAAGTGTGAGGAGACAAGAAAGAAAGCTAGGAGATCAAATTAGGAGAGTACTATGAAGTCCAAGTAAGATAACAGCCTGGGCTAATGTGATGGTAGCAAAGATGGAGAGAAGTGGAAGTTTCAAGGTATACTTTGGAAGTCTTATGTCCAGTATCCTTCCCACTCTACCACCTCACCTTTCTGGCAACAGAAACACTTTCTGGGAAACTATTCCATGAGACTCAGGTGAAAATGACCTCTCCTAGTCTACCTCCTAGAGGGGCAGAAAGACATGACTTACACCTAGACAAATCATCTTTTTCCTTTTCAATGGCTGGTTCAGGCATGGACACATGACCCAAGCTAGGCCAACAAGATTATTTCAGGAGTCAGGAGTAACTTTTTTTCCTTGGATTGCCAGCCATAAAAACAATGTAATCCTAGAATTATATTGGTGTAAGACATTAATTATCCTCCAATATCCATACTTCCCTTCTTTTAGTAAAACACTTTTCCACAAGTTATATCTGGGTGTGATGGCCATTTAGCAAGAGCTGGGTCCTAGTAATGGACATACAACTAAGTTCTGGTCAGGAAGTGATGTTTGCAATTTCTTGGCCAATTCATTAAAAGGAAGCTATCTGTGGTTGCCTTTCTGTTTCTTATTTCTCATGTGCTGTGCATTAGTTTTTCTAGGGCTCTTATAAAATACCACAGACTGGGTGGCTTAAACAACAAAAATTTATTTTCTCACAGTTTTTAGGCTAGAAGTCCAAGATCAAGGTGTCAGAACGTTTGGTTTCTTTGGAGGTCTCCATTCTTTTCTTATAGATAGCTACCTTTTTGCTGTGTCCTCACATGACCTTTTTTGTGTGTACGTATTTCTGGTGTCTCTTTCTGTGTCCAAATTTCCTCTTCTTATAAAGACACCTGTCAGATTGGATTAGGGTCCACCCATATGACCTGATTTGACCTTATTCCCTTTTTTAAGGCATTACCTCTAAACGCAGTCACATTCTGAAATACTGGGGGTTAGGGTTTATCAATTTTATTTTTTGTATCATAAGTGTACTCTTTAATCCCCATTTCCTATTTCACCCATCCCCCCCACCTACCTCCCCTCTGGTAACCATTAGTTTGTTCTCTATAGTTAAGAGTCTGTTTTTTGGCCTGTCACTCTCTCTCCCTTTTTTCCTTTACTTGTTTTGTTTCTTAAATTCCACATATAAGTGAGATCATAGGGTATTTGTCTTTCTCTGAATGATTTATTTCGCTTAGATTCTCTCTAGCTCTATCCATGTCATTGCAGATGTCAAGATTTCATTCTTGGGCGCCTGGGTGGCTCAGCTGGTTAAGCGACTGCCTTCGGCTCAGGTCATGATCCTGGAGTCCCTGGATCGAGTCCCGCATCGGGCTCCCTGCTCGGCAGGGAGTCTGCTTCTCCCTCTGACCCTCCCCCCTCTCATGTGCTTGCTCTCTCTCAAATAAATAAAATCTTTAAAAAAAAAAAAAAAGATTTCATTCTTACTTATGGCTGAATAATATTCCAGTGGGGGGTGTGTGTGTGTGTGTGTATCATATCTTCTTTATCCATTCATCTACTGAAGGACACTTGGGCTACTTCCACAGTTTGGCTATTGTAAATAATACTGCAATAAACATGGGGTGCATGTATCCCTTTGGATTAGTGTTTTTGTATTTTTGGAGTATATATCCAGTAGTACAATTACTGGATCGTAGGGTAGCTCTATTTTTAATTTTTTGAGGAAACTCCATACTGTTTTCCACGGTATGCATACCCAGTTTGCATTCTCACCAACAATGGGGGTTAGGTTTTCAACATGAATTTTGGAGGGACACAACTCAGCCCATAACCGAACTGGACTGTGGATGTGATGCTAGTGAGCCAAATTAGACTTTGTAGATGAAGTCAACACCCTAAGGCAAAGCTGTGCAATAAAACTTTCTGTGATGATGTATATGTTCTATTATCTGGCACTCTCCAAGATGGTAGCCACTAGCCACATGTGACTATTTAAATTAATTAAAACTAAATAAAACTAAAAATCTAGATCCTGTTGTACTAGGCATATTTCAAGCACTGAGTAGCCACATGTGGTACACAGCTACCATACTCGAAGGCACAGGTTAAGGGATGGTGTAACAAAACAGGAGAACTTGGACTTATGTGTGACCTGAAGGACTACCCCCAGAGTATCACATAATCTATCTTGCTTCAACCACATGTGTTTTGGAGTCATTTTGTTCCAACAACCCATCTTCTTTTTTTTTTTATTTGCAAGAGAGAGAATGAGAGACAGAGAGCATGAGAGGTGGGAGGGTCAGAGGGAGAAGCAGACTCCCCACCGAGCAGGGAGCCCGATGCGGGACTCGATCCTGGGACTCCAGGATCATGACCTGAGCCGAAGGCAGTCGCTTAACCAACTGAGCCACCCAGGCGCCCAACCCATCTTCTATTTTAACCAATACAGTAAATTAGAAGTAGAGTGCTGCTGTAACAAATTCCTAAAAACTCTGGTAAGGCTCAGAGGACAGATAGCAAGGAAACATGTCAGGCTAGAAAACTAACCACCTGTTATGCAGTACCAAACCATTTAGTAAAACTCTTGCCTGCAATAATGGAGAGGGCACATTACATGACTAACAAGTGTGTATAGCTCTAATAAAAGCAGTTAGAAAAACTCAGAATATTGGTGGGTATTGGCTGTTTAAAGAACTGGCAAAAAGATCAGCTCAACCAAGTGTAAGGCAGTTTGTGAACAGAGACAGACATAAATACAGTGCCACTGAAAGAAGCTCTCTCAGTAGCAAACCCTACCCTGAGTCCAGTAAATCGAGGCCTCTCAGGTTAGGAAAGGCAGGACTTTTGTGCTCCAAATATACCAAGAGAACTTTGTAGCAAAGAACATGTGAAGAGGGTCCCTTTGTGATGGGTTTTGATGTGTCAACTTGGTTAGGCTAAACTAAGAGGAAGGGAAGGCAAGCAGCCATTTTGTAAATACTTTCTCTCAGGTATTCAAACACTAATCTAGGTGCTGCTGTGCAGAGATCTGTAGATGTAATTAAAGTCCCTAATCAGGGAGCACCTGGGTGGCTCAAGATGGTTAAGCATCTGCCTTCAGCTCAGGATCCCAGGGTCCTGGGATCCAGCTCCACGTCCAGCTCCCAGCTCAGCAGGGAGTCTGCTTCTCCCTCTGCCTCTCCCCCTACCTGTGTTCTGTCTCTCTCTCTCTCTCTCAAATAAATAAATAAAATCTTAAAAAAAAAAAGAAAGAAAGAATTTATTAAAAAAAAAAAGTCCCTAATCAGGTGACTTTTAAACTAGGGTGATGATCCTCAGTGAGCCTGACCTAGTAGGTGAGGTCTTAAAAGAGATTGGGCTCTTCCTGGCAAATGAGACTCCAAATAGCAGCTGAGTCTGTAATTGTTCTCACTTCCCTGGATCCTCCTCTCCTAACTTCCCAGGGAGAACAGCATCAGCATATGCCCACGGGTTCTAGCCTGCCTGAGATCTTCCCTTCCCAAATGCCTACCTTACAAATTTCAGACTTACTTAGCCAGCTCCCAGAATTGTAATCCAATTCCCTGTAATAAATCTCTTAATACCTACCTCCCTCTCTCTCTCATATATAAATCTCCTATTTGTTCTACTTCTCTGGTTAAACTCTGACTGATAGACTATTCAAGCCTATTATTTCAGATGCCCTCAAGGTAGACCAGTAGTAACACAAGGAAAGAGGAACAGGCCTAGCACAGAGACTAGTACAGGAATGAGTAGATTTCACAAGTTATGACTAAAAGAGATCTTCTGCTGAAGATAATGTCATATGGTACTGACTTAAAGAAAACAGAATAGAAGTCTATTAAGTTTTTAAAAGAGTTTTACCACCGAACTACATTACTGGCCTATAAAAACCTATGATTGAACCTTAAATAACCCTGCAGCTCCTTAATCTATACCAACTAGCAGGGAGCTATAAAAGTTGTGCAATTCCTAGGGAAGTCATATTCTTGAATGCCTACTACTTCAGATGTAGCAAAGGAAAATAACAAACAAGGAAGAATCACCTAAGAACAAAACCAAGGACACACACAATAGTCAAAAGGGCATTCCTCCCACAGAGCAAAATCAAAGTTTAACCAAGGAATTTATATAGTTGCCAAAGCAGAGTCTTCTGATCAGGATTTCAGCCATTAATGTCCATTAATATGGACCAACAACTGCTTCTACTTCTATTCTTTCCTTCTCCAAAGAAGCATCATTATGATTATCCTATTCCTATTCACCACTGTGCAATGGGTTGGGCAAAAGGAGAGACACATTATTTATTGTTTTATAGATTACTGGCTGAATTAAGAGAAAAAGAAGTATGTAAATATCTGTTGTGTTGAGCTATGCCTAGTAACTGGATGGAACTTTGGAGTGATACTCCTGAGAAAGGAAGAAAAGTATATTAGAAGAAAGGTTTGTACAAATGTTGGGTGACCAAAAGGTTCATACCAGTACTCAAGAAGAAAGGTTTAAATTGGAAATACACACTTGATAATCACTAGCATATATATAAATACACAAGACTAGATAAGATCACCTAAGAAGTGAGACTACATACAAGACCAAAAAGGGCCCAGGACTGAGCAATGAGGTACTAAATAATCAAAGAATGTACAGTGAGGAGAGTAGGAGGAAGCAAGAAGACCAAAAAAAGCAGCTAGTAATGTAGAAACGGAAGAGGGTGGTATTATATAAGCAAGAGAATAGCATTGTTTAAGAGGCAAAAATTGGTCAACAAGGTCAAATACTACTAAAAAGAGTAAATAAGAAATGGACACAACAATTAAATATTATATCCAAAAAGATATCTGTGTATCTTTCAAAAACAAAGCACAGCAGTATCAAAAGAAAATTTCTAAGAATATTTTCTTAAAATACTGGGGTGAAGGTCTCCAGAAAGCAAAAAAGAGTAAGTCATTCTACTACACAAAAATAAAAATGTTTCTATACTGTGAAAATACTACAAACAGAGAAGAACAAATAATACTGTGAAGGATTATTATGCATAAATATAAATAGCACCAACAATCACTAAGAAAAAGACAATTCTAATAGAATAATAAGTAAAGGATGTAACAGGAAATTTTCAAAAGAAATCCAAATGAAAAATAAAAATTAAAGTTTACTCAATGTCAATAGTACTCAGGAAAACGAAAACAAAAACAAAACACAATTTTTTGTTTAACACATTTTAAAAATTAAGATTGCTCATTTCTAGTAATATTCTTCTTTTTTTTTTTTTAAGATTTTATTTACTTATTTGTCAGAGAGAGAGAGCACAAGCAGAGGGAGAAGCAGGCTTCCCGCTGAGCAGGGAGCCCGATGCGGGACTCGATCCCGGGACTCCAGGATCATGACCTGAGCCGAAGGCAGTCGTTTAACCAACTGAGCCACCCAGGCGCCCCATCTAGTAATATTCTTAATACCCTGTTGATAAAAGTAAAACTTGGGAATATTTATTAAATTTAACATGTGCATAACCTCTGACCCAGCAATTCTTTCCAGGAATCCATTTCAAAGAAATATTTTTATACCCAAAAATAACTGTAAAAGGACGTTCACTTCATGTAACAGCAATGTACTGAAAACAATCAAAATGTCTACCAACACAGGGGTGCCTAGGTGGCTCAATTGGTTAAGCATCCAACTCTTGGTTTTGGCTCAGGTCATGATCTCACTCAGGGTTGTGAGATCAAGCCCCACATCCGGCTGCAAGTCTGCTTGAGATTCCCTCTCTCCCTCTCCCTCTGCCCCTCCCCCTGCAAGTGCACACGCTCTCTCTAAAATAAATAAATCTTTCAGAAAATGTCTACCAGTATAAAAGAGCAAATAAATTATAAACATTCATACTATGGAACATTCATAAGTAAATAAGAACAATGAGGCAAAACCTAATGCACTCTGTCAGACACACATATCCCCTTCTCCACCCCATACTCATTCACTCCCACCAAGAAAGAAACTAGAATGTTTGATATATACCAAGCTGTTAGCAGCATTTACTTTGAGAAAGAATAAGATAAAAACCTTTATGTATAAGATTTTTTTTGAAGTATGAATGCATTCCTTAGTTTTTATAGTTAAATAAGTATGTAACCATGACCTGAAGACTTAGCTCTTCAACTGATGTATCAATAAATCTTTTAGCAAGCAATAAAACTTATAGCAGACAAAATGTTTAAGTGATAGCTTTGTCCTCTGTGACAGATAATTTGATTAACATACACCAAGCGGAAAAAAAGAAAAAATTTTCAAATAAGGATTAATTCTGGAGGGTAAAATTATAGGCAATTTTTGTATTCTTCTTTAGATCTTTTTGATTTTGTCAAATTTTCTACAAATATGTACACATTTAATTAATAATGTTTAACTATAGAAATACTATATTTAAAATCTAATTTGGAAGATATTTAACATTATACTTTATACTACTATAACTCAATTTCTCATATTTTAACATATTTGTACCTACATTAACCACAAGTATACCTTTATAACCCCTATTCTCACTACAAAATCTTCACGGTAAAATTAGAACGGACGTCTTTGGTGTCATTTAATTGTTAAGGATATTCTAGAAAAATAGCACATACAGACATCATCTTTAAAAAATAATCAGAACATAATACCACAAATTAGTGAGTATTACAAGAGGCACTCATAAAAGATGTAAAGTCTACCCAACTTACATTCAAAAACAGAAATAAAACAATCCCTATAATGAGACCAATTCTAAAGGAACAGTTACACTGAACAGTAACACAGATTCCCAAATAAATTAATTATACAGGACTAAAACCATCTTCACAGTTTTAAATTATTATTAATTTTATCTCAACATGACTTAAATTTTATGGAACTGGGAATAATGTTTCAGGTTTTTTTTTTTTTTTTTAGATTTTATTTATTTAACAGAGAGAGATACAGAGAGAGAGGGAACACAAGCAGGGGGAATGGGAGAGGGAGAAGCAGGCTTCCCACGAGCAGGGAGCCTGATGCAGGGCTCGAGGTCATGACCTGAGCCGAAGGCAGACACTTAACCACTGAGCCACCCAGGCACCCCAATGTTTCAGTTTCTTCAAATTCCTCATAATCCCTGATTTTGCTAGGTCTCAGTAATGCCTTTTAAATTTATTTAGCAAAGTATAAATAGTGATATTTTCTAAAAACCATAAAAAAAAACCATTCCATCACTCTAATTTTTCATGTATGTAAATTTAAGTTTTACTAACCTACAAGGTGAATAAAATCATTTAACTCAACATATACAGCTATTATTTTAAATATAGCTAACTTTTTAACATTCACTGAGAGGGAAATGGTTGAGATTACTATATACTGAAAACAGCCACACATAGGAGAGACTCAATAAATGTTTGTCAAGTAAAAAAGTAACTCCTATACCACATCTTGAACTAGTAAGAACTGTACTAGAGCCTTTATAACAGGACTATTTCTGTTATTAAATTCAAATAAAAAATAAGAGGGAAACCGCATAGAGAAGGTAAGAGACAATAATGAGGTCAAAGACTGAACTGGAAATAAAGCTGGTATAACACAAAGAATTCCTTTTCTTCTCAGGTCTCGGATTTAGGGTGATAGGAAAGAGTGAAAGGAAAATAGAACTGTATGTTAATGTTTATTTATTTGAAATTCAAAACTGATGAAACTAGTTTTTCTACAGATCTATTTCTCAAAGGTTCTTTAATTAAAAGATGATTCAAGAGGAAAAACCCAGACCACAAATTAATTTTAGGACAGGTTATTTCTTCACTTTTTTTTTTTTTTTCTTTTCTGTTCCTTTCTTTTTGGGGAGTATGGGAGGATTGAAAAAAAAAGATTAAATGAAACTCAATGATAGCTCAGGAGGGGAATATGTCCAGCTGGAGATGCAAACATACGTACTAGTTTCATAAATTTGTCATGTCTAGTGTGTACTTCCAAATAATCTCAAGAAATAAGAAATAATTTAGTTATTTTCAAATTTGAAATGACATTATCTAACACACCTCACATTTTTCTCCATGACTCAAGTTTGAGTAACTGATTAATCTGAACATTAAATAACAAGCAATAAGAATATAATTAAGTATAATCTGCAGTTTTCCTTGATCATGGACTCCATCCCTAACCCTCCAATCATTTTTTAACTATCTCACTCTAGAACTTGCTTAGTTTTAATCATCATTTTCATGGTACAGCAGGCAGAAATATATATAATCTATTTTGTACAGATGTATCAAAGAATTATTTAAGAGTTATGATTCTCCAGTACCTCATTTCATCTTGTTCAACACCATACTGAAAAAATATGCTTTGTTTCAGATCATTTGCCCAAAAAAAGCACATTTTTTACCCATGACTCATAAAAACCTATTTAACATTTTTAACCTATTCTCAACAATCTTATTTCATTAAACACAACTCAGTCTGACCTATCTGTACACCTTGAGAAGGATTTCATCATATTGTCAAAATTGTTTATAAACATACTAAATAATATTGGGTGCAAACGGAATTCCTAAAGTACTATGAACTTTACATTTTTTGGTAACTGACCCTCTTTTATGTCTAGTCTCACCCAGAAGTAAACCTAAGTCAACTCTTTTAAAAGATCAAGGTAATGTTTATGAGTTTTATAAAATAACAGAAGGCAATCTGCATTGTGCTTTCAATCAGGTCTATACTAATGTCGAGTTTCAAAGCATTTTTGGGAAAAATAAAATCCAACATGTCTCTTTTCAATAATTAAAACCTAAATTATAAATCATGATAAAATGATACCTATTTCGTTCCACAATTCCACTTCCCCTCATGACTGGAAAAGATATTTTTAAAGACAAAAATATATACACATTAAGAAGTTAAACACCATACGTGAGGAAGGGTGTTTTGATTCTGTGTGGCAAGTGGATAGGCATAACTACCAGACTGGTAAGGTTCCAGGGACCAGAAGGGTATTCATATTTACCCTTCACCTTCAATTTCCTAATGATTTTTTTCCAAAAGGTGAAAGTTGAAGTAAGTTAGTCAGATTGAGCATAGATTACCATGGATGTTGGTGCCCTCTATTGGTCCTAACAAAAACATAAGTGGTATCAACAGGCACTACTTCACATACTACTATGAAGTGAAATTTTTTTCATCTATGGTCAAGTATGTAAAAATTATATGGAAATTCATTACATATACATTTCCTAACCCACTAAATCATCTTTATAATAATGCAGAGTAAACTACTGCCATAAATGCAAATATGCTGCCTCAAAGACCTAAAAACTGAACTTCTAGTCAACCAGACTTCTAGTCAACCAGATGGTATAACTGGACACCAGTAGAAGCAGTCTAGTAAATAGTCTCGAAACTTTCAGGGAATTAAAATGTATTCCTCTGATGATTCCAAATATTTCCAGAGTAAGTGGTTAAAGAAGAAATATTTTTTCATTTATTACTTATTTATTTTTACTTCAGAGATCTGACTTCATGAAAGCCTAGCAGAGGTTAAGACACTAGGACTTATATAACATATATGGTACAGTGCAGGAGGAGATATAAAGATGTGTAAGGCAAGGTTTCATCTTCATCTTCATCACATCTTCAGATCTGATAGTCCATAGCAGACTGGATGAAAGCGGCTTCACTAATTAAACAGTTAAAAGGCAAAATATGAGGATTTAAGACAAGAGTAAGCATAGAGCTAGTTTACCAGAAAGAACAAGTTAAGTCTTGGACTTCACAACACATATAGACCTTCTGTGTTACTACATTACCTTGGTTACAAGTAGTTTCCCAATTCTAAACAATGCACATAAATGCCTGCCTGATTCCCCACTACTACTGCAGTGAGAATATTTCAAAATAACAAGGTGGGAGGGAGGAAGGAGGCAGTCACAGATCTCTCTGAGAATATTATAAAAAGTTCTGCACACACACTACAGGGGTAGGGAAGAAAGAATAAAACACTTTATAAGCACCTTCAACAAAATCTTGGGTTTAATTTCAGGTATTCACAGCCTATCTAGATCCCAAATTAACAACTCAAGTATATTTGTATACTTCTGAAACTCACCCATTTTATTTAGGATCTATGTTTAACCATTTACTCGCACTATCGTACCTCCCAAAACCTGTATTTAATCATTGCTGCATTTTTAAATCAATGTGTCTTAAAATAGTTTTGCTCACCATTACTTACCCAGTACAACAAAATGCCCAGCATATAGTAGGAACTCTAAACGTGTATTGAATAACGAAACAAATATGAGAACACCTACTTCATAGGGATATGGTGAAAATAAAATGAGAATACATGATACCTGTATTATCTTATTTAAATAATTCTCATACCAATGATATACAACAGAATCTACATTATCACCATTTACATAAGAGGAGACTGAGGTGCAGAGAGGTTAAGTAACTTGTCCAAGATCACAAAGCTAGTAAGTGATGGATCATATCTGACTCTAAGCTCTAGTCCATGCTCTTAACCATTATGTTAGATCTGACACACAGTAGACACTGAATAAGTAATAGTTTCCTATGTTTTTAAAATGTAAATATACCTAGGACACTTAAGGTACTTATCAGGCATTCAACAATCAATATATATTGGCTTAACTGGCTTTCCCTGTTAATACCTATGGAAGAGGATCCCTACTGAAAAGGACTGTCACTAAGAGAAGTAATTAGTAACTGAAAGATACTGAAAGCAAACTTTAGCTATTTGGCAGCCCTGGATCCAAGAAGGGAGAAACTATTCCTTCTCTTGGTTTCCTAAATGAATTCTGGATTCTCCTTAAGTACTAGTTATTCACTGAAAATGTTTTTTATCAAGTATTGTGCTTAAGCAGACTAGGAGACAAGAACTATTCAAAGAGCTTAACTTCTAGTTTACAAATACTGCTTTATCAATTAAGAGATGAAACTGGGGAACAAGTAAGCTTCTCTGGACTCATCTGGGATTCTACCATTATAACAAAGGAACCTGGATGGCATTTTTCCATTAAAAAACAACAACAAGAAGATTTAGAAGTGAATTTGAGGGAACAAAATCTACTGAAATAATTTTTCTTTCTCTCTCATTCTCAACCCTACCTCTTCCATGTCTACAAACGGATTCTCCCTGGCCTTGCAAATCCTTTCAAAAGTGAGTAAGTCAGTACTAATTTATGCACTGGGAGCTCCCCTTGTCTAAAATTTCACCACTAGGTTTGTCTCTTAAATTTAAAGCCTCAAGTTACCTACCAAAAATAGCCGGAATTCTGAAAAACTCCTATTGTCTTTACATTTTATTCATCTTTAATAAAAATTACTTTTGAACACGAATCCTACCTTTAATAGCCAATTTTTTCCCCTTTGAATTCTGCATTAGCAAACACTGATATCATCCAATTACATTTCAAAATGCATTCAATAGAATGCATGTTTCTTCTGAAATGGAGTATCAACTCATGCAATGTTAACGTTTTTTTCTTGTAATATTCAAGTAAGCAATTTAGTCACTAATTTGAAAAGAAGTGCATTACAATTTTATGTTAGGAAACACATTTCTGTGTATTTTCCATATTAGTCACCCACTGAAAGCCAAGGCAATTACGCATTTTTCCTTTTGATCTAAGATTTTTGAGTCAAATGGGAGGGCGGGAGAGTAGGAGAGGGAAAAGGAGAGCTCTTGGTCTTATACTTTTGTTTCCAGGTATAGCCGAAGTTACATTAATTATCTAAAACATGATTATCCTATTCTGACATTGAAGAGAAAAATCCAATTCTCAATAAGCTACTCCAACATTTAGCAAGAATTAGATGCTTGTTCTTCAAGATTCAAGTAAGACTCTTATTTAAATTAAATCTCCTTTCCTTCCAACTTTTCCTCTTTCAGCAGATATAGAGAATATCCAGCTAACATTTCTTCACAGCAAACGTATATATTTTTGCTAAATTATCCTTCAATTTTTCAGGTTAAGTACCTGAAACCACAACTATATACAGAAACTATAACCTTTCATACTCCTTTTTAACCTTTTGATGACTTTTATTAGAAGGATAATCTCAAGGATCATGTTATCCACATTTTTCATTGTGTAGCCAATAACAGAATGAATTAGAAAATGTACTTAAATACAATGAGTATTAACCACAAGATTCCCTAGCTCTAGAAAGTTAAACTTCTGCTGACATGTCAATAAAATGATAATGGAATGAAAAACACTGCACAACTCATCCATTTAGCTTATAGTGTACAGTGACTGTGAAATTTATTTACTTCTTTATTTTGGTCAAGGATAGAGGCAGGTGCGGAGACATACTGTACTCCTTTCTCCCAGCTCATCCCTCATCATGTACCTATATAGATTTATTTTTAATGGCTGCACTTTCTTACACTTATTTCTCCTGACTCATCTTCACAATTGACAAACCTATTGTTTACAGCACTATGCACAAAATAAAGCATACTAAAAACAAAGAAACTCCCCTAGTTGATGAAAGTCAACATGTATCATTCCCATTTTCTGAGGAAAATAAACCTGACTCAGAAAATTAACACACCTATAAACTTACTAAAAGTTTTGCTTCTTAGGCCAAATTCCAATGAACAAAACTACCTAGGTATATGAAGTTTACAGCATAATATTCCAGTAAGTACTGCACTCAACTTTATACCAAGTTCCAAACCAGAGCTTGATATTTTGTGGGAGAATTTAAAATCTTAATAAAATACTGGCATTTTGCCCACAGCTGCATGATTGTGTTACCTTACAATTTACTGCCTAATTTTTCAAAGATGTCAGGCGGGGAAATAAGCTGTCATAAAGAGTGTACTGGTCTGAACCATTAGAAAACTTTGATTTCTACTTCTGCTACTATCCACCACAGTTTCCTCTAAGCCTTGTTTTCCTCATTTTTAAAATAAAAAGGCTGAACTAGATTACTTCTAAAATGTTTCTCATTTCTGCAAAGAATCATACAAAGGAAAGATTCTCACTACCATAATAGATTTTATTGGAAATAAGAATCCCATCACATCCTCCTCTTCAGTGTTTCAAATGCAGCCCAAGCAACACCCTATACGGAAAGGTCCAACTAAAATCAATACAAAATCTATCAACACAAACCTATTCTCAGAATTCAATAGGATAATGGAATAGCAGGGAGTGTCCATCTTTTTGGTATACATACTTGAACTATTACATCTCTACCTATATAACTTCATCCAATCTGAGGTAAAAGAGAATATGGTCTTCCAATAGACAAGTCTCAAACTCGATAAAAGGTATTTCTCTATTTGAACAGAACTCAAGATCCAATAATACAATTTTCAAAAAACAAGCCTTGCACCAAGATAAACTCTGTGGAAGAGAATAAATGGCAAGTGGTACTTCTAGATAATTCAGTTGTTCTCTTACAAAAGATTTAAAATCAGCTTTTAAAGCTGTTTTCGTTCTGCTGCCTTAAGTTACAACTTCGTTCTCCAAGATTTTCTAGCTTCCATTTCAGGGAGTGGACAAGAAAGAGAGTTACAAAAGAGCTGATAATAAGGCTAACTCTTAGTTTTTTCTGTCAGTATGGTATGTTTTACTGAGCTTTTGGGTTATATGTGGCCTTTGAAGAATAAGGTCCTGCAACGCCGCCTGTCTGTGGACCCAGGAAAAATTATAAACAGTTATGAAACCAGATCACTAGGACAAACCAAGAGGCCTTCCTATTCCAACTCACCACAACCAAGGCTGGCTTCAAAGCACTCTTCAGCTGTCCCATATTATCTGGAAAACGACACAGCCTGGCTTAATTTTTCCTCACTAAGGAAGCATCTGAAGATGTGTATGTATATACATGTAAGAGTCAAATATACTTTTCAGCCACTGAGTTATATATAAATGTATATGGATCTAAGATCAGTTCATCCAAAATCCCTGAGAGATCAAAGAACTAAAGGCTACTTCAGCAGCCACAATAATTATGAAAAAAAAAAAAACAAAAAACCAAAAACCTGCAGAACAGTATGGAAAAGTACAGCTTCTCACGTGTCTCTCACATACACAAATACTTAGCTCTGAGTCCATTACAACCCTACCTCCCCTCAAAACTGCTCCCTACCACCTCACAAGTGGGAGAAATTTACCAACCTCCTAGTCATTCCCCAAGAGACTCAGCTACCTATTATCTTATCCCTCTCGCTTTGGTCCCGCCCCCGCCCCAGGAATAACAGGGCCCTACTGACCCCAGTCAGACCCCGCCGGGTGTGCAAAGAGGGAATCTAACCAATTCCCTCCATCCTTAACCGTGTGAACCATCCCAGGATAACCTGCTGTTCACCAACTCTGTGGGCTCTGTGATCCTCCCACCCCCACGTGTCAGCTACCCTCCCCCACATCCCCACACCTCACGATTTAGGCCGGGGAAAGAAAGAGGGCAGTGGAAAGCCTGGCCGCTAAGACAGATCAACCCACAGGAATCTGTCCCACCGTAAGTCCCCTCCCACCTTCAGCCCCTACCCTTTACGGTCCCTTCCTCCCTCCTTCCTTTGAAACCAGGCCCTTGCCTCAGAAACCTCCTCTTCCTCGTCGTCGTCGTCCTCTTCTTCCTCGCTGTTGTTGCTGCTGGTGCCGCCGCCACCTCCACCGCCGCCGCCGCCGCCTCCACCGCCGCCGCTGTTGTCGCTGTCGCTGCTGCTTTCGCTGCTGCTGGGGGGTCGGCAAGTCCGGTTACGCTTGGCTTTGTGGTGTTGCTGCTGCGGCGGCTTCTTCTTCAGGAGTAGGTCGCAGACTCGCACCATCCCACGAGGAGAAGAGGCCGAGCGAGCCCCGCTGCCGCCGCCAACGCCGCTGCCGACCTCCGCCGCCGCCGCCGCCGCCGCGGGGGGGCCCGCCACGGCCGCCACCGCCGGGGGGCTCCCTTCTCCCTCAGCCGCCGCCGCCGCCACCGGAACCGTCGCCTTCTCCATCCCCAGGGAAAGAGGGAGGGCGCGGACGGGGGAGGGGCGTGGGGGCTACGCTCTACCGCGACTTCGGCCGCACCGGGGCCGACACAGCGCTCGGTGCCGCCTCCGCCGCCACCGCCTCGGTCACCTCTACTGCCGCCGCCGCCGCCGCCGCTCCGCCAGCTCTCACCTCGTCTCGCGATACTAAGGGCGGGGAGCCTGACGATGGGAGGGAGGGAGAGGGAGGGAGTGTGAGGGAGCAAAGGGGAGGGGGTGAGGCGTAAGGAGAGAGCCGGGTGTCGGGAGACCCAGAGGAGGGGAGACTACGGAGAGGCGAGGGAAGTGTGCCTAGGGCGACTTCCGATGGGGGGACCGCGGGGGCAGAAGAAGCCCGCGGTTACTGTCGTAGCGCCGGCGAGCACCCGGATTTCTTCTTTTTCCTCGCTATTTCCCCCACACATACAGCCCTTCAGACCTCCCCTCTTCCTTCCTCGCTTTTGACTAGAACGCAGCCGCAGGCGGAAGTGCGGGTGACGCCATCAGCCGTCGCCAGAGCGGTGGCGCGCGGGTGGCCGAAAGACGAAAGTGAGATTTCGAGGGCTGGGTTCCGGGCCCCGGCGGGCGGGCGGGGGGGAGGGCAGGCTGGAGAAGAGCGGCCGGGGTCGGGTGGGAAGCCGGTGAGGAAGCGCGCTCCTGACACTTTGTTAGCAGGAGGCCAGAACCGCCAGATCCGGGAGGTGGGACCTCTTTCTGGACTGTCGTATGTAGTTTTATTCCTGGCCATTTTTTCCACCGCCAAATCGTGATCAGGGCTTTGGATCTTTGAGAGATGGCGTCGTGTAAGGGAAAGAGCCCTCTTTGCCTAAGTTTTACAGACTTCCTGAGCCTGCGTTTACAGTTGTGTGATACGGAGTTTGATTAGGTGATGGCTGAGATTACCACAACTTTGAAGTTTCCAAAGGGGAGAAGACAGGAGAAGGAAGCAGGACCTGTGCCACAGTTTGCAGACGATTCACGGAATGACCCTGATTTAGTTCTTCCAGCCCTCACCGACTCAGCTTTTATCTGTGGAGTGAGCATTATAAATAATCATCCTTGTCTGTGCATCTCTTGGAAGGAATCATGGTGAAGGGGGTTTTGAGTTCATTTGTAGATGTATGAAGGACTTCCAGGACTTTTGAAATAATAACGTAGCTTATTGAACTCAGAATTATCCCTTTCTGGTCCAATAAGAGTACAGTGGCATAAGGAAAATGAAAACATCAAAGGCAGATGTACTGGCACAGGATAAAAAGTATGTCTCAGCTGACATAGTTGCCATTTTAAGACTGCTAAGTTTAATTGAGTGTGCCTGAATTTTTTTTTTAGCATTTTTTTTTCTTTTTAGCATTGGCATACCATATGAAATGTGGGCAGTTGCCAGTACTCTACAGAGTACTATGGCAGAATTGGCAATGACTGAATCAATTCATTCAAACAAAAATTCATCATGTTCCTACTGTGTGCATAGTTTTTGAAATCAAAGTCTCTGCTTCCAGGGGCTGTTTGGTATAATAAGTGCTACAGTAAATATACACACTAAGCTAACTATCTGCCTGTTCCTCTCCTACAATGGTTGCTGAGTTCCTGTGCAGAACATTACACTACATTGTGCATCATACCACTGCAGGTGTCGGTTCTAGAATCTCAGCTGTATATCCATCAGCACCTTCTTTTCCCTTCCCACCAAAATACTTTTTACAGTCTTAAGTCCTAGCCACATTTCATTATATGACTTTACTTCAAAAGTCAAAAGAAGATTGATGCTATTAGGCATTAACTCCTTCAACTTTACAAACGCTGTAGACTTAGATACTTTCAGAACTTTCCTTTTCTCCAGTATCAGAGGAATGAGACATTCCCTGCAGAGATGAATTATCGGCACTCTAGTTCCAATTGCTTCTTTCTCTTCCATTTATTAACTTTTCTGTCTTCAATCCTCCACATTTATGATTCCACTCCATTTCCTTTCCCTCACAATTCTTTAAAGAGGATTCTATGTTCATTGTCTCTGTTATCTGAATTTAACTCATTAACCCTTTACACTCTAACTTCTGTACCTATCACACTGTCAGAAATACTCTTCAATCCCATTATTAAAAGAAAAGAAACTCTTGCTCTTTTACGTAGTAGTGAAATGAATTATTTTGTTGGGACTAGTAGGATACAGTCAAGCCAGCCTGTTAGAATAGACAGAGCGCCTGCAGTGACTTACTGTTATTTTTGACTAGCTTTTTTTTTTTAGAGCCTTGTGGCAGACTTGACTAACCATTCATGAAACATTTCCTCTTCCTGAACATACAGCTAGACTAAATTTCCCAATTTCCTTTACAGTTAGTTGGGGCCATGTGGTTGACTTTTAGCCAGTGAAATGTGAATGGAAGTGATGCATTCATTTCCAGGCTTAAACTTCCTTCCGTCCTCCTTTACTCTTTTCCGTCAGCTGGTAGCAAGTGAGTATCATAACCTTGAAAACTATATGTTGGAGATGCCAGTGCCACAAAAGAGGTGCATGATTAGCTAAATCACTACTTAGAAGATCACCACCTCCAAATTAGAAAAACGCTTTTTTGGACTTATCATAAGAGAGAAAATTGAGATTTGAGAATTTATATGTTATAGGAGCTAGAATGACCATAACTAATCCAGAAATTGGTACCAGAAGGGGAATACTGGTAGGACAGTAATCTAAAATATGTTGCATTGGCTTAGTAATGATGTAGCAGATGTTAGAGAAATTGATATAGGAGGCCAGAAGAAGGAGACCCAGGTTTTGTAGGGGCAGCATAATTGAGAAGCATATCACCTATCTATTGAGACTAGCTCCAGAGGAAATAGTTCAAAAGAATAAAAGTAATAGTGTATTTTGAATTTTACATTTTGCTTTTAGCAAGGTTTTACTAAAAAGATAAGCTCAAGGAAAGAATGGCAGAAATGAAAATGCATATGAATACTTGGAAGGTGGGGCACCTGGGTGGCTCAGTCATTAAGCATCTGCCTTGGGCTCAGGTCATGATCCCAGGGTCCTGGGATCCAGCCCTGCATCGGGCTCCCTGCTCTGCGGGAAACCTGCTTCTCCCTCTCCCATTCCCCCTGCTTGTGTTCCCTCTCTCGCTGTGTCTCTCTCTGTCAAATAAATAAATAAAATCTTAAAAAAAAAAAAAAAGAAGAATACTTGGAAGGATTGGAAATGCTGTCTTTCTAGACCTTGAGTGGTAAAAAATGAAATGGGGGAAGCCTTGAGTACAGTACAGGAACAAAGAGCATATCGAGGCTTTGGTGTTCCCATCCAAAGCCATTATTTTAGATGGCCTGAAGGTGGCTGGGATGAAGTTCTAGAGAAACAGACATGGGGTCAAGGAAGCAAAGAAGTAAATCAGGTTTGAGAATTATATAAGAAAGAACTTTGGGTCAGGGTGCCTGACTGGCTCAGTCAGAAGAGCATGTGACTCTAAATCTCAGGGTCATGAGTTCAAGCCCCAAGTTGGGTATAGAAATTAAATAAATAAATAAAAAAGAAAAAAAGAACAAATAAACTTTGGGTATGGTTACTGGAAGCAAATGGATCATAAGACTACATTTTTGAAGTAATTTTATTACTAATCAAATCATTAACCTGTTCAACCCCAAGCTTGCATAAGAAAGAAATAGGGCAGATACTGCCAGGAAGACCAGAATTCAAAAACAGAGCTTATGGCTTGTGCCCTGCTTCCCACCAGGAAGTTTGCCCAACACAGGCAACTACAATCAAGAAGAAAAACATACTCTGTTTAAGCAGAGTGGACCAGGCAATATTGATAACCACTCCACTCCTGCATCTTTCTTGATGACAGTGGACTGAAAAGGAAATACAGAATTTCTTAAGAGGTATGTAAACTTGGTTCACAATAAACCTAACTGCTTGCAGGACAGGGTGATGGAAACTCACGGCAGAGGCTGTGCTATGAATCCATGGATTGGATAGAGGATCCTATTGAGAAGACACTAATATCCATACATTTTGAGGTAAGGGCAGAGGGAAAACAATCACACTTTGACTGAGAGAGTAGATTATAAGTTGTATCAACAACAGACCTTTCAGCAACAAATTTAGACACCAAGCAAACCATATTTCCCTCTGCCAATGCCATGATGGTAAAGAACTTACCTCTAGCAACCAGATAAAATCTTAGAGGAGAAATGAGAATAGTCTAATCATACCTTAACCTTTGAATTCCCTGAATTTGAATAAAAAATTAATATGAAATTCAAAACAGCCTGTTAAACTGGAAGCAAGTACGAATCTCAAAATGGCAAAGTTCTTGTTTTTATTCCTGATTAGTGCATAAAATAGTACCGGTGTCAACAAATGACACAGTCTGAAACGTAAAACCAGTGAGTCTAGGTGGGATGCACAGTAATAAGTTTCCTTAGCCCTAGCTAGGAGGTTTGGCAGTACTTAACATATAGCAAGCAACAACCTGTTGAATTTTAGGTTGTAGGCAATGTCTATATTAAGATGGAAATTCTAAGAGAATTGATAGGAAAATGTCGATTTTGGAGTGGGTCTTTTAGTGAGGTCCTACAAGAAAGGGATGCACTTCAGTCCAAGCTAGCTATCTGAATGCAGAAGAAAGAGAATCTAAGACACTCTTTCTGTGTGTACTCAGTAATCCATGTGCCTGAGAATTAAATAAACTTGCATCTTGCAGGTTTGGAAAACCCATATTCTTTATCCTGAGCTAAAGTTAGCGCAGATAAAGGTAGGGAGTTGGACACCCAGTAAAAGATATAATTGGAACCCTGGAAAAAACTTGATCCTTTATCACCTCATGCATCTCTTGCTGTATTCTGTCTGACAAAGGTTGACAAATTAGTCCTATTGTGAGGAGCCATTCCCTGAGATGTGACTTGGGGCAAGGGGACAGATAAAATCTAGCTGCACTATCCCTAAACTCATTCTTCAGTTTAAAATTTTGGATGTAAAGGCCAAAATAGAAATACTTAAGTTTAGTTTAGTGGAGTATAGATAAATATGTAGTTAAATTTAGTTGGCTGGAGGATAGATGTATTCCAACCTTGCAACCCATTGCTTAAGGACAGAAAACAGGTTCATATACCATCTCCATTTTTGGTTTCTAAACCACAGTTACCAGAAAGCAAAGTGACCAGCAGCCAACTAAGATTGCAAGAGAATTGTATTGACAGAAACACCAACTACTGGGGCGCCTGGGTGGCTCAGTCGTTAAGCATCTGCCTTCGGCTCAGGTTGTGATCCCGGAGTCCTGGAATCAAGCCCCGCATCGGGCTCCCTGCTCCACGGGAAGCCTGCTTCTCCCTCTCCCACTCCCCCTGCTTGTGTTCCCTTTCTCACTGTGTCTCTCTCTGTCAAATAAATAAATAAAATCTTAAAAAAAAAAAAAAAAGAAACACCAACTCTTGCAAACAAGGGCCTGTGATTGCTTAATTCCAATGCCCTCTTTTGTGTAAGGGATAAGGGAGCACCTTTCAGAGAGCAAACTCAGGACCATTATATTAGCTGACCAAGGACCTCATCCACTAGCTAATTAAAAGTGCCCTTGAGATGCCTGGGTGGCTCACTTGGTTAAGCGTCGGACTCTTGATTTCAGCTCAGGTCATGATCTCAGGGTTGTGAGATCAAGCCCGGTGTGAGTGCCCTTAACTCACCTTGTTAAGTTTATACCACTATCCAATAAAATTATCTTTACCGTGTTGTACCACAAAGAGCTACATCCAGACCTGACCAAAAGAAATGCACATCAGAACTCTTGATTTTCAAGCAAGATGCAATAATTGGATGAGACTTTGGCATGTTTCCCAGGAGAGTATTTCAGTTGTCCATGGGATCATTACATTGTCTTAAGCTAGGACATTTATGAAATTATATGTACTGGAAGAAGCACAAGTGTAGATGCTAGGTAGCCAAGGGATGGAATGTTGTGGAGAAGACTCCAGCTCTTACTTTTTCTATGTCCATCTCTTCAGGAAATGCCTTTTCTCTACCTGATAAAGCTGTCAATTACATGACTCTTTTTTTTTTCCTTGTCATAAAGATAGGCAGATGAGCCAGGTCAATCTTTCCAGTTATCTATGAAATTTTACTGAGGCTAGAGCTGCTGACATAACATGGAGTGAGCCTATCTTACCGTACAGCAAAGACAAAAGAAAGCAGGTATTAGCAATAGAGAGTAGAGTCCAGATAATATTTGAAATCCAGGATTAGATCCATTGTCCATTAAGTGGCCACTAACTTCTGCCTTTTCTCTCACCCACCCCTGACAGCTTCCTTTAAGCTATTTTAAGGTAGGTTTTATTCATTTGCAATTAAAATAGCCCTGACTAATGTAGTCCCCTGGGGGGTATAGTTCCATTCTTAGAGAATCTTACAGAACAAGGATTGAAGCAGTAGTTATAGGTGCCCCACCAACACCATCAATGGAGACATTCCCTCAGTTGCCTTCCTGGGAGAAACTGACTTTATTAAGGAAGGTAATGATTTATGATTAATTCCTAATTGTCAAAGTCATTAGCCTCTTTTCAGCCCCTACTTTACCTGACTGTTGTGGAATTTGACATCAACGGTTCCATTTTCCAAGGGGTCTCAATAAAATAATTCCCTCTTCTTGCCTAGGTTCTGAACAATTTTCCCCATGATTCAGGCCACTGCCCTATTTCTATATTATATTCTTTCCCTAAGGAATCTCATTTCAATTACCATGTTTAAGGCTAATGAATTCATAACCCTTATCTCCAACCCATTTAGATTCAGGGTTATCAGTGGAATTACTGTGTTTAAGCTAATGTTTCCTTAACCTTTATCTCCAACCTAAACAGATCTAAGATTACCAAATCCTATTCATTCTATGTCCTCCTATCTAATTACTTTCTTTGTGCTCACAGCTACTACCTTAATTTGGCTTCTACCCGCTTTCACACATACTATTTCAATTGTCAATCTTTCTGCCTCTGGTCCTAGTCTACTCCATTTTATCCTCCACACTGCCACCTGAGTTACTTCTTTACCTTGTAAAAATTCATTTCTGAATACAAAAACAATTCATGTTCATTGTAGAACATTTAAAAAGCATGCTATTTTAAACTTATTTTATGAGCATAGTTTCATGCCATTATGTATTCTCTATAATATCATTTGTATTGAATATATAATGGATATATCATTTTAATACAAGCACTGCAAAATACTAATCTATAACCAAAACCATTATATGGACATGCTGTATTCTGTCGTTACAGCATTTCAAAGTTCTTTGAATTTTGAATGCCTTTACATAACACACACTTTCTTCAATTCCCCACAGTTTATACAAATTCCTATTATCCAGTGTTATTCCTTCACTTTTGTCACCTACGTGTTTTTATTTTGTTGTTGTTATTTTCTGGTGGGTTTTTTTTTTTTTTTAATTTTCAGCTTTTATTACAAAGAGAAAAGAATGATCCCAGCTCATCTGGTGGTTTTTCAAAAACTGTTTTGGAGGCACCTGAATGGTTCAGTCGGTTAAGCATCCGGCTTTTGATTTCGGCTCAGGTCATGGTCTGAGGGTCTTGAGATTGAGCCTGGCATTGGCTCTGCACTGGGCGTGGCACCTGCTTGGGATTATCTCTCTCCCTCTGCCCTGCCGCCGCTCCCCCAGGTCATGCACGTGCACTCTCTCTCTCAAAAACATATATATATTATAATACATATATATAGCATATAATAATATATAACATAATATATAGTCATATATGATATTATATATGATACATTTATATATATTGGCATTTAAGTTGAAATGGACAATTTATCCAACATAAGAATGGATTTTCATTAATCCACCTGGGATCTGTTCCCTACCTACTATGCACTAGTCGCCATGTGAGGCAAGAAAATAGTGAAAACACAAACATGGTCTCTTATACCTTGACACATAGTCTAATGTGAGAGACATATAAATGAAATAACTACTAAAAGAGAAACCTGACCTAGGACTTTTGTTTGAGGGTGGGGCTTCCCTGAGAAAATAATGTTTGAACTGAGATCTATAGTAGAAATCACTTAGGCAAAAAAATAGAGAATATTGCTGGTCAAAGTGGTGTATGTACAAAAGTCCTGAAAGGGGAGGTATCAAATTGTGTGAAAAGAGCTGAAACACAAGAAGTGAATGGAACAATTTTTGCAAGATGACGCAGGAGAAGTTAGCAAAAGCCAAATCATTCAGGGCATTGTGGACCACGTGAAGGAATCTGAGACCAATGTTGAGACAAAAATGTGCCTCCCTTTAATTGCTATCCATCCAATGACCCTAGTTTTCTCTTTCTTTCTTTTCAGTTACTCCTCATATGACATGATTTTGAGATCTCTTTCACCGTCCGATCACTCTTTTTTGGAACTTAAAATTTTCTTAGTCTACTGCTTGGAAGCAGAGCCAAGTAAGAAATAGTTAAGCTGAGGGCTAGGGGGATGGCAATCTAGCACAAATAGTGATTACTACTGGTCACTTTAGTAGAATACAGTTGCTACACAATTCAAATTTAATTAAATGTTATTGGATAATGAATTTATATTTTACACTAAATTTTCTTCCAAAAATATGTCTCATATCTTAAAGTTTATTTCGGTTAAAATTAAAATCATATTGCTTATAGCATGTAGTTCTAGGTTGGGTAAAGGGGAATATAGGAATGGAAAACTTAAAGATTCCTATATAGCAAGAGAAAGCCAGTCTGAGATTTAAAATATACCAAGGATAATCTGCAATGAAATAATGTGCACTAACTATTGGTTATTAAACAAATAAGCTACACACATTTAATTTTTGTCCTCCATTTTATGTCTGTTAGTCTGACAATTTTTGTTCTTAGTTTGGAGAACCTAAAGTGGTTATTTCATAGAACAACTCCTACGTAGAGATTTGTGAGTTCCCAATTTTTTACTTTCAAATTGAACATCAAAAGAAACGTTTTCAGAGTTCAGATGTAGAGCAAGCAAGTATATTAATAACTAGCAGAAATATTAAAAATTAGAACAATTCCTGCCATGTATCTTTCTCAGGACAAATTGAGCTTGTTAAAAAGTTTGATCTGCTAATACAAGACAGAATCCCAAGGAACTTATTCATTCATTTACTGATTATTCCACAGACATTTTTTAACTACTATGTGATATACACTACTTAGAGCACTGGGTATAGCTCATTAAAAAGTACATAGTTTATGAGTGCATTATATGCAAGAAATAGTATAATAAACTTTGACATATAAGAGATTCTCCCAGTGACCTTGAATCCTCAAATATGCAAGTATTTTATATCACATAACTTAACCCAGAAAATACAGTAAATTATAACCAGTCTTTTATATTTTCACATGTAACAATAAGTTTTAAAAATAGGCAGAGATTCTAGTCTGGCATGTAAGGAGCTTAAAAGTGGCCACTCCATCCTAACAACAAACAAGTAAACAGCTGAACAAACTAAAAATCAACAACTCTTCTTAAATCTGCCAGAGAAGTGAGGTCACAGAGCCAATCACTGCCCCCAAATTGGAGACACAGACAAATGGACAGAGAATCACAACTTACTGGAGCAGAAATCTTCATGGCAACTGGTGTTGGGGTAGGAAAACCTGAAGTGTAATTGAGAAGTTGCTGGAGGCTTAGTGTGGACAAAGCTGAGAGTGTAAAACTCTAGGGGGATCCAATCATAGGGGCTCCCATGCTTTGATGAGTTTTACCTCCAGGAGCCTTACTAGGTCCTCACAGTGACTATTGCAGGAAAATTTAATATTACTGATTACTTTCAAAAATAACCATTTTGAAATACACTGGAGCATTATGTTCTTCCTAACAACGCCTGTCCTCAGAAGAAAGTATTTTACCAAAACCTAACCCGTTGGGGTTTTATCAGAGCCTAACCTAATGCCAGGTC
This sequence comes from Leptonychotes weddellii, assembly GCF_054177405.1. Taxonomy (NCBI): domain Eukaryota; kingdom Metazoa; phylum Chordata; class Mammalia; order Carnivora; family Phocidae; genus Leptonychotes; species Leptonychotes weddellii. The sequence continues at coordinate 125,468,515 of NC_138370.1, read as the reverse complement.
ACTCTAGCCATCCTGTCCCACGTGAGGTGGAGTGAGAAGGGGAGAGCTAAGAAGCACTATTGAAGTTCACAGTGGCACAAATTCACAGAAACTGAGACCTAATCATAGGACTACAGAACACTAACCATTCGCCCACATCCTATCCTGCATTACTAAAGACCTATTTATTACGTTCCTTTTACCCAGTATATCATGTCCACTTTCAGTGAAAACCTGCAATCATACTAAAAGCCAAAAATTAGTTTGAAGAGACTGAACAGTCATCAAAACCAGTCAGATATGGCATGAATGTTGGAATTATTAGGCCAAGAATTTTAACAAAAATATATGATTATATGCTAAAACCTTTAATGGCAAAAGTAGACAACATGCAACAACAGATCGATAATGTAAGCAGAGAGATGAAAATTCTAGGAAGGAATAAAAAAATAAACACCAACAGAAATGAGGAACGCCTTTGTTGGATTCATAAGTAGGCTGGACTCAGCTAAAGAAAGAATTGCTGAGCCCGAGGTTATGACAATAGCATCTTCCAAAACTGAAAAACAGAGAGAAAAAAAGACTGAAAAAAACAACAAACAAACAAACAAGAAAACAGAACAGCATATCCAAGAACTGTGGGACAATTACAAAGGGTAGAAAATGCATGTAATGGGAATGCCAGGAGAAAAAACAGAGAAAGGTTTAAGTAATATTTAAAGCGATGATAACTGAGAAAGTTCCCCAAATTAATGTCAGACACCAAACTACAGATCCAGGAAGCTCAGAGAACACTAAGCAGGATAAATGCAAAAAACAAACAAACAAACAAAAACCCAAGAAACCAAACAACAACAACAACAAAAAACTATACCTAGTCATACCATATTCAAACTGAAGAAAATCAAAAATAAAGAAAAAGTCTTGAAAGAAGCAAGGGAAAGAAATATCTTACCTACAGGGGAGCAAAGATAAGAATTATGTTCACCTTCTCCTTAGAAACCATGCAAGCAAAAAAAGAGTGGGGTGAAATATTTAAAACATTGAAAAAAACTCCCCCACTGACCTAGAATTCTGCACCCTGAAAAATTATCCTGCAGAAGTGAAGGAGAAATACTTCCTTAGACAAACAATAATTGACAGAATGTGTTGCCAGTAGACCTGCATTGTAAGAATTGTTTAAGAAGGTTCTTCAGAGAGAATGAAAATATTATAGATAGATAACATGGATCTGCATAAAGAAATTCATTGGAGAATGAATTGAAGGAAAAATAAAAAAAATTTTTTATTCTTGATTGATCTAACAGATAATGGTTGGTTCAAAATAATAATACCAACAAAGTATTTGCTTATGTATACTAATGTGTGAGTGTGTGTAGGGTGTGTGTGTGTATATATATATATATAAGCTTGTGTATAAGTGAAATGAATGACAGAAATGATACAAGGGATGGGCAGGATGAATTAGGAATATTTTGTTAAAAGGTACTCACACCACCCATGAAGTGGTATAGTGGTATTTGAAAGTGGGCTTGGATTAGTTGTAAATGTATGTTGGAAATTTTAAGAAAACCACTAAAAAAAGAAAAAATTAATTGATATGCTAAGACTTAAGAGAAAATGGAATCAAATGAAATGCACAGTTAACACCACAAAAGACAGAAAAAGTGTGAAAGACGAAATAGGAACAAAGGAAAAGGGCAATCAGTAGAAAACAGTAGCAGGTGTGGTTAATATTACTCCAACTATATCAATGATCATTTTACTTTTTTAAGTAAAAAGTATTTTAATTTTAAAATATTCTTTCTATATTATAATCTTTATTTCAAAATATTTAATCTTTAATTTATAATTACCCATTATTTTCCCCCTCACTCCTTTCTTTAAAGTTAGAAAAAGTTATTGAAGTATAATTAACATACAATATATTAGTTTTCAGTGTATGACATAATGATTAATAATTCTGTGCATTACTCAGTGCTCACCACAGTAAGTGTAGTCACCCTCTGTCACCAAGTAACATTATTACAAACTGATTGCCTGTTTTCATCTTTGTGACTTATTTATTTTATGACTGGAGGTTTGTACCTCTTAATCCACTTTATCTATTTCACTCATCCCCCCACCCATCTCCCTTCTGGCAACCATTAGTTTATTCTCTGTATTTAAGAGTCTGTGTCTTTTTTTTCTTTGTTTGTTCATTTGTTTTCTTTTTTAAATTCCACATAAGTGTAATCATATGATATTTGACTTTCTTTGACTGACTTATTTCACTTAGCATTATACCTTCTAGGTCCATCCATGTTGTTGCAAATGGCAAGATCTCATTCTTTTTCATAACTGAGTAATATTCTAGTGTGTGTGTACCACTTCTTTATCTATTCATCTATGGGTGGACACAGGTTGCTTCCATATATTGACTATTGTAAATAATGCTGCAATAAAGAGAGGTGCATATATCTTTTTGAATTAGTGTTTTCATTTTGGGGGAATGGATACCCAGTATCAGAATTACTGGATCATATGGTATTTTTATTTTCAATTTTTGAGGAATGTCCATACTGTTTTCCACAGTGACCACATCCCCACCAACAGTGCATAAGGGTTCTTTCTCCACATCCTCAACAAAACTTGTTATTTCTTGTTTTGTGTTTTTTTTTTTTTAACTAGCCATTCTGAGAAGTGTGAAGTGATATCTCATTGTAGTTTTGATTTGAATTTCCCTGAAGATTAGTGACATTGAGTGTCTTTTCATGTGTCCGTTAGCCATCTGTGTGTCTTCTTTGGAAAAATGTCTATTCAGGTCTTCTGCCCATTTTTAATCAGATTATATGGGGGCGGGGTTGGTGTTCAGTTGTCTAAGTTCTTTATATATTTATATATTTTGGATAGTATCCCTTAGTGGACGGATCATTTTTTAACATACAGTGTTATATTAATTTCAGGTGTACAATATAGTGGTTCAACAATTCCATAAGTCACCCAGTGCTCATCACAACAAATGAGCTTCTTACAGAGTCAAATTTATTGATACAGAATTTTTAATTTAATGTATAATTCTTTTGGAGTAGTTATAATCATTTGTTTGCTTGAGTGACTGAAATGTGTTTTCACTGATGGACAATGTTATGTGGATTTGAGATCACAATTTCCTTAGCAAAATGTAGAGGAAGGAATAGAAAGACTTAAGGAAATAGGAAAACTTGAATGGATTTATCATGTTCACTCTTTCTCCTACTTTCCACTTCTCCCAGAAAGGCCCAAAGAATACACCCTTCAGGAAGATATTGAGAAGGCAGTGATAAAAGGGTCAGCAGTCTTAAAAAGCTCAGCACTCTAGTATCTTTCATCTAGGGCCAAAAAAATTTTTTAGTGCTATGAAGAGGCTCTCTGATTTTTTTTTAAGTAGGCTCCACACCCAGTGTGGAGCCCAACGCAGGGCTTGAACTCAAAACTCTGAGATCAAGACCTGAGCTGAGATCAAGAGTCAGACACTTAACCAGCTGAGCCACCCAAGTGCCCCAAGCCTCTCTGATTTTAATAAAAATGATGTTATCCCACAGTAACACAGATCAAGTTATAACATTTAAGCAATAGAGGCAAGGTAGGTATGATTTCCATAAGTGTAAGACTACAATTGATATTGAGAATGAAAGGATCTTTGGTAATGGCAAATTGACCATGAAGCTCCTTAGGATTTAAATAGATAGGCATGCAAACAATGAATCATGGAACACTACATCAAAAACTAATGACATAATGTATGGTGATTAATATAATAAAATTAAATTTAAAAATAAATAGATAGGCAGCTCACAAGAATAACCAGGGTTGCCACTTTGCACATAGCTCTTAGCAATATTTACATTGTAGTCTCTACAGATGGAGTTTCCTGGAGCATAAGACCCCCTACAATGAGAATTGTGCACCTGTGAATTATGCAAAATGGTGGCCCTGATAAAACTTAAAAATTGAATATTGCATATTCTACCTAATCTCTAGATCTAAGAACCCCAAGAAAGGGTCACATGAGAAAGACACGTGTATCACAGGTACATGGTATAAATCTTTCTCCTTACTTTCCATGAGGAACCCATAGACATTCATTAATGCTTCACCCTATTTCTTCACCTCTATCTCCCTCCACATTCTTGCTATGTCCTTACCATAGCCAGAGTGTATTTTCCTGCTCCCTCAGCAATATGACTTGCTTGGCCAACATCATATAGATGGAAGTAACATTGTGCCAATTCTGAGCTTATGCAAGCAGTTGCACACATTTACTTGACTTCTTGCTCCTCTGTCATTGTCATGAGAACACATCCCAGCTAGCTCACTGATCCAAGAGAAAAGAGACAGTGGAGGAAACCCACACCAGCAAACCTGCAGCATAAAGCAGAACTAACCTCAGCTAAACTACAGATATAGGAATAAGCCCAGCTGAGATCACTAGACCTACCCAGGCAAGTCTATTCACACTTAACACTAAAAAAGAAGAACACCACCCGTGGGTCTTTTTGGATTTTTGAAGATACAAATGGCGTTTTTGTATGCTGTCCAACCTATTTAATCCAGCCTAGAGCAGTTGACCCATGCACTGATGTAAGCAAGAATAAGTGTATGAACCACTGAATTTGGGAGCAATTTGTTATGCAACAGTAGTGGATCAATACTATACCTGTGCCCTGGGAAAAGGGAACTATTCAGGAATTTACTGGACACTGACTCTTAGCATATTTGAATCCCCAGGACTTGAAATGCCACTATGATCTACCAGTCAGAAGGGTTGCTTATGGAAGTCAGGTGATAAATTAGAGTTTGGGCTTGAGTCTGCCTCATGATGGCTCACAAACTCATCCTCTTGTTAATTCTCCAGTTCTTTTATGGATATATTTAACATTGTAGAAATACCAGGATTGCCTTCCTAACCTGTAGAATGAGGACATTTAAGGAGGAAGGCCAAATGGAAGCCCGTGGAACTATTCTCCCCAGCAAAATTAGTAAAGCTGCATTCCTGGGGAAATTGCAGGATTAGTGCTACCATAGAAGACCTGAAAGATGGGATGTCAATGATTTCTTTTTATTCACATTTATCTATCCCCCTTGGCCTACATAGAAACAGATGAATCTTAGAGAATAACAGTAGATTACTGTAAATATAATCAGGTAGTGACTTTAGTAACAGCTGCTATCCCTGATATGGCTTCTTGAATAAAGCAAATCAACACAACCTCTAGCAGTTAGAATAAGGCTACTAATCTGGCTTTTCTTCCCTATCTCGATAAGAAGAGATCTCTGGAAGGTGCTTGTTTTTTACCTTGAGGTAACACAAATGTATTTTCATTGATCTATTTTAGCTCTCCAGCTCTGGCTTACAAACTATTCTGCAGAGACCTTTCCCATTTACTATCTCATAATCCTACAAAACATTACACTGGTCAACTACTTTGATGATGTGCTCATTGGGCTTAGTGACTAGATTTCAGAGAATGGGAGATGAACTCCATTGAAAATCCAGGTAACTGTGACCTCACTGAAATTTCTGGGGATAAGGCAGTCTTAAGCATCTTAAGATATTCTCTCCAGTGCATAGGAAAAGTTCTGCACCTTTTACCCATATCAGTAAGAGAGAGATAGAACACCTGATGAGCCTCTGAATTCTTTTTAAGTAATGTATACTATGATTGGATGTACTACTTCAATTTCTTCAATAAAAATTACCAACCTTGAAAGGTCCTCAAAAGCAAGAGAAATTTCTAGCTGGCCTATGCTGTAGCATGACCAGTAATTAAGTGTCAAAAACAGTTGAAGAGGGCGCCTGGGTGGCTCAGATGGTTAAGCGTCTGCCTTCGGCTCAGGTCATGATCTCAGGATCCTGGGATCGAGTCCCGCATCGGGCTTCCTGCTCCTTGGGAGCCTGCTTCTCCCTCTGCCTCTCTCTCTGTCTCTGTCTCTCATGAATAAATAAATAAAATCTTTAAAAAAAAAAACAGTTGAAGATGCTCTTTGGAGCCTGTGGTCAGCTCCATTAGGAGAATCACAATGTAGGCCCTTAAGGCTTTGGATCAATGTCGTATGATTAACTACTCTCCATTTGAGAAACAGTCCCTGGCTGGCTTTGTGAGCCTTGGTAGAGATTTAACACCTTACCATGAGAATTTAAGGACTTGGGGTCTTGGATAACCATCACAAACTTGGTTTTATGTAATCTAACAAGCCATAAAGCTGAATACATCTAGAATCACTGCAAAATCAACTGGAAGTGACATATAGAAGATTGGAACAAAGCTAGTCCTGAAGCTACTGGTAAATACCACAACCAAGTAGGTGGTTCACATTACCAGCTGCCTACTGTTTCTATATTGCCACCATTCCATCAACCCATACTTGTGACTACATGGGGAATTTTCTATTACCAGTTGACTTAGGAAGTAAAAATTCAAGCCTGGTTTGCAGATAGTTCTGGAAAATGAGCCGGCCCCTGCCAGAAGCAGAATGCTGTAATATTACAGTCATTCAGAGGTGACTGAAATACACACAGAAGGGAAAATTCTCCAAGGGGAAGAACTTTGGTCAGTGTATCTCTTTTTCCAATTTGTTTACTTTGTCCAAGCGATGTCCTATGCCTATTTATGGGCAATGGTTAATAGTTTGGCTGGACAGACAGGGACATGGGAAAAACAAGACTGAAAGATTGAAGGATAAATAAACTTGGAGAAACAATATGCAGATGGAACTCCTGCATCCTGCAAGTGTGAGGATACTTTATCTCATGTAAATACCAATAACAATAACAACAAAAGAGGCCACCCGGGGAGGTTTATCATTAAGTAGGTAGCCAATATAACCTCTTCTGTGGCTACCAGTTAGTTAGGTTTTTTTTCCCAGTTAGGCAGTGCTTGTTCAATTGTTCCCTGAACAAAGTATCATGATGGCAGAGATAGATAGAAGTTATTTATGATCTCAGAACAACATGGACTTCTCTACTGCAAGGCTGACCTGTCTATTGCTATAGTTGGGAGCCTAATCTGCCAGCAGTAGAGAGCCAATGCTGTACATTTGTAACATCATATACCAGGGGGACCAGTCGGCCTCTGGTAATAGGTTGATTTTATTTGACTTCTTCTATCACGGAAGTAGCATTAATTTGTCCTCATAGAATGGGTCATTATTGTGCTTCTGTATTTGTCTTTCTTGCTTGCCATACTTCCTCTAGCAACGCTATTTATAAAATGACAAAATGCCTCATTCCCCATTAGGGAACCTCACACAACATTGCATCTGACCAAAGAACTAGTTTTACTGTAAATGAACTAAAGCAAAAGGATAACAACCATGTGATCACTGGTTTTAAATGGTTTATAAACCTGTGTGATTACTGAAATTTCAGCAATGACTTTATAGAATGGTGGAATGATCTATTGAAGAACTCATTTATGATACATGGAACAAGTTGGGAAATACTGTCTTACAAGATTCAAATACTGTTTCTCCCAGTAACAGAACACATAGGTCTGAGAACAAAGGGGTGGCAGTGGGATGGAATCAGTCACTATTACACCTAATGCCTGGAGGGACTATACAATTTATTGGCCAGACTTAGACACTTTTAAGAATGAAATAGAGCATCAAAAAATTAAAATTATATAATAATTTAAAACATGTATTAACTGACAAATTAGTTTTATTATATTGGTGGCCCTATAAAATAGACTGTTTAAAAACTATTTTCAAAAATAAATCTGGATACACTAGAGAAAAATAAAAACAAACTGCTTAATACTGACTATCAGTATATTAAAAATAATGATCAATAATTATTCTATACATATTCATGCATTTTCATCAGTTTATTGACTATATCCGTCCCTTATACCATGTATTTTTTTAACTTCTGAAGAATATATTTTTTTCTAACTTCACTGAGATATAATTGATGTATAACATTGTGTTAAGTTTAAGGTATACAACATGATGATTTGATACACATACATACAGATTCTTCTCAACTTACAATGGGGTTATATCCAGATAAATCCACCCGAAGTTGAAAGTATTGTAAGTCAAAAATGTATTTAATACACCTAATCTACCCAGCATCATTGCTTAGTCTAGGCTGCCTAGAATGTGCTCAGAACACTTCCTATGAGCTACAGTTTGGCAAAATTATCTAACACAAAGCCTATTTTATAATATAGTGTTGAATATCTCATAATTTATTGAATACTGTACTAAAAGTGAAAAGCAGAATGTCTATATTGGTACAGAATGATTGCAAGCATATTGGCTGCTTACCCTCATGATTACATGGCTGATGGGAGCTGTGGCACACTGTCACATGATACAGTACTGCATATCACTAACCTGGGGAAAAAATTGAATTCAACATTTGAAGTATGGTTTCCACTGAACGTGTATTGCTTTCATACCATCGTAAAGTCAATGGTATAAAATCATAAGTTGGAGACTGTCTGTATTGCAAAATGACTACCACAATAAAGTTAACTAACATCCCCCATCACCTCACATTATTACCTTTTTCAGTTGTTGGTAGTAATAACACTTAAAATCTACTCCCTTTAGTAACTTTCAAATATACAATACGTTACTGTTAATTATAGTCACATGCTGTACATTAGATCACCAGAATTTACTTATTTTACAACTGGAAGTTTATACCCTTTGACCAATATCCCCCCATTTTCCCCCAACCCCAGTGCTTGTGAAGAATATATTTTAATATGGTGCTATGTTTGTAATTTTTAATAAAAATATCTCTAAACTTCTTTAACATTGTAGTAAACAAATTTAAAATTGTTGATGCTCTCAATTGACAGTCCTCTGTTGATCTTAGTATTTTTCTTTGGGAAAGTACTCTCTCTATAAGTTAATATAGGTACCTGGTAAACTCAGAGCACATTATTCCAAATGGAGTATATTCTCAAGTTAGATTTTGTTTTATTAAATATATAAATATTTCAGCCCAAATATTTTCAGTTACTGTCTTTTTTGCTTTCCTCATAGTATATTTCTTTGATCAGTATTTTTATAAGACAAAACTCATCAAATAAATTATCTCTATTTTATGATTCTTTGAATATTATATTGAATTTAGATGTTATACAATAATAAGCAACTTCTCAATTTCATTCCATTCTTGTACAAAATATAAATTTATTCAAGTAAAGATAGAGACTCCACAGAAGAATCTTTTCAGAAGTCAAGGGTACTTGTTTCCCATTGCCACTGTAATAAATTACCACAAACCCAGTGTCTTAAAACAACACAAATTTATCATCTTACAATTCTGGAGGTCAGAAGTCTGAAATGGGTTTCTCTGAAATGCCAAGATATTGGCAGAATTTCATCCCTTCTGAATGCTCTGGGGGAATTCTGTTTACTTGAATTTTCTAGCTTCTAGAAGTTGCTTGAATTCTTTGGCTTGTGGCCTCTTCATCTTAAGAAGTATCCCTCCAACCTCTGTTTCCATTATCATATCTCCTGTGACTCTCTTTCTCTTCTATCTTTTAAAAGATCCTTGGATTATTACATTGGGCTCATGTGGATAATTCAGGATAGGCTCCACATTCCAGGAACCTTAACTTAATCACATCTGCCCAGTCCGCTTTGCCATGTAACATTATATATTCACAGGTTCCTGAGATTAGGATGGGACTAGGAGTGTTTTCAAATGTCTGGGTCATATGGTAGGTATATGTTTACCTTCTAAAAGTGGGCAAAATACTTGACTAGACAATTCACTAAGGAATATGTATAATAAGCACATGAAATGATATTCTACTTTAAATAGAAATACAATTGATTTTTGTATATGAATCTGATATCCTGCAACCTTCCTAAACTCCCATACTAGTTCTAATAATTTGTCTTCACAGAAATCATGTTGTCTGTGAATAAAGGGAGTTATATTTCTTTTCCAGTCTGGATCTTCCTTCCTTCCTACCTTCCCTCCTTCCCTCTTTCTTTCTTTCTTTCTTTCTTTCTTTCTTTCTTTCTTTCTTTCTTTCTTTCTTTCTTTCTTTCTTTCTTTCTTTCCTTCCTTCCTTCCTCCCTTCCTTCCTTCCTTCCTCCCTTCCTTCTCTTTCTTTCTTTCTTTCTTTTTCTTTCTTTTTCTCTCTTTTCCTTCCCCTTTCCCTTTTCTTCTTTTTGCCTGATTTTACTGATGAGAGCTAGCAGTGCAAAGTTGATTAGAAGTGGTAAGATAAACATTCTTTTCTTGTTCAGAAGAAAGCATTCAATTTATCACTGTAGGGTTTTCATGTATATTGTTTATCAGGTTGAGGAAGTTCCTTTCTGTTCTTAGTTTTACAAGACTTTTTATCAAGCCTGGATTTTGTATTTCTCAAATGCTTTTTCTGTGTTTATTGAAATGATCATATCTTTTTGTCCTCTCAGGCTGTTATTACAATGATTACATTAATTGGCTTTAGATATTAAAATTGCTTTACATTCCTGGGATAAACTCCACTTGGTCATGATGTATTATCCATTTTGCATATTATTGTTTTTGATTTGATAACATTTTGTTAAGATGTTTTTCATGTATATTTATGAGATAAATTTGAGGTTTTCTTTTTCTATAATGTCATTTTCTGGTTTTGGTATAAGTAATGTGGTCCTCACAGAGTGATTTGGGAGGTATTTCCTCCTCATCAATTTTCTGGAAGAGTTTGTGTAGAATTGGTATTATTTCTTGCTTAAATGTTTGGTAGAATTTTCCAATGAAGCTATATGGGCCTAGTGTTTTCTTTGTGAGAAGGTTTTTAACTAGAAATTCAATTTCTTTAATAGCTACAGAATTATTTAGGTTCTCTATTTCTTCTTGAATGAGTTTTGTGTAGTTTGTGTATTTTAAAGAATTTGTCCATTTTATGCCCTCTTCCAGCTCTGGTAATATTATTTGTTCTGAAATCTATTTTGTCTGATAGTTATATGACTACCCCAGCTTTCTTTTGATTAGTGTTAGCATGGTGTTTGTTTGTTTGTTTGTTTTTTCCCATCCTTTTCTTTTTAACTTATATGTTAACATAGTTTGGTCTTGTGTTTTATCAAATCTTACACTCTCTCATTTTAGATTATTTAGACCATTTACGTATAATGAGATTATTGATGTCTTTGGATTTATATTGTCTTACTATTTTTTTTCCATTTGTCCCATCTGTTCTTTCTTCCCATTTTCTTATTTTTCTGTTTTAGAACAGTTGTTCAATTTTTATTCCATTTTATTGCTTTCATTGGCTTCTTAGCTAGGACTCTTTATTATTTGCAATAAAGAGATCCAGAGTTTTAGTTGTTAATTTAATGTTTATATTACATATCTTTAATTTATCACATTCTACCTTCAAATGATACTGCTTGCTTTATTTATTTATTTATTTATTTATTATTTATCTCGAGAAGTTTTGTATCTATATGCATCAAGGATATTGGCCTTTAGTTTTCTTTTCTTGTAGTGTTCTTATCTGACTCTGGAATCAGAGTGATGTTGACCTTGTAAAATGAGTTTGAGAGTGTTCCCTTCTCCTCAGGTCTGGTAGAATTCACCAGTGAAGCCATCTGGTCCCTGGCTTTTCTTTGCTGGGTAGTTTTTGATTATTCATTCAATTTCCTTCTTAATAATTGGTCTGTTAAGATTTTCTATTCCTTCATGAATCAGTCTTCACAGGTTGTTTCTTTCTAAGGATTTATCCATTTCTCCTAGGTTACCCAATTTGTTGTTGTGTAATTATTAACTACTAATGGTATATAATTATTAATAATAGTTTCTTATGATTTTTAGTATTTCTGGGTTATCATTTGTAATGTCTCCCCTTTCATATATGGTTTTATTTATTTGAGTCTTCTCTCTTTATCTTACTCTAGCTAGAGGTTTGTCAATTTTGTTTATCTTTTCAAAAACTAGCTCTTACTTTTTTATTGATCTTTTCTATTGTTTTTCTGGTCTGTATTTTATTTTATTTTAAAGATTTTATTTATTTATTTGACAGAGAGAGTCACAGTGAGAGAGGGAACACAAGCAGGGGGAGTGGCAGAGGGAGAAGCAGGCTCCCCGCGGAGCAGGGAGCCCAACTTGGGGCTCGATCCCAGGATCCTGGGATCATGATCTGAGCCGAAGGCAGACGCTTAACGACTGAGCCACCCAGGCGCCCCTGGTCTGTATTTTATTTATTTCTGCACTGATCTTTGTTATTTCCTTCTTTGGCTAACCTTGGGCTTAGTTCTTATTTTTCTAGTTCCCTTGAGTTAGGTTATTTGTGATCTTTCTTTTTTTTTTTCTTAATGTAGACATTTATCACTATGAATTTCCCTCTTACAAGTGTTTTAGCTACATACCATAACTTTTGCTGTGCTGTGTTTCCATTTTCACTTGCTTTAAGATATTTTTAAATTTCTCTTTTGATTTCTTTTTTTGAACCATTGGTAGTTCAGGAGTGTATTGTTTAATTTCTATTTTCCAGTTTTCTCCTGTTACTGATTTCTTGTTTCATAATGTTGTGGTCAAAAAAGAGGCTTGATATGATTTTACTCTTCTTAAATTTGTTAAGACTTGTTTTGTGGCCTAGGACAACGTTCCATATGCGCTTGAGAAAAATGTGTATTCTGCTGCTATTGGATACAATGTTGTGTAGGTCTGCTAGGCCTATCTGTTCTATAGTGTAGCTCAAGTCTGATGTTCCTTTGTTGATTTTGTCAAGATGATTTACCCATTGTTGAAAATGGGAGCTTGAGTCCACTACTATTTTGTATTGCTGTCTATTTGTCCCTTCATATCTGTTAATGTTTGCTTTATATATTTAGGTACTCCAATGTTGGGTGCAGGGCAATTGCAAGGTTGTGGGGAGGATGGCAGCCCCAGTTTTGCGGAAGGACACAGTAGTTTCTTTGTGGGAGGGAGGTACAGCAACATTTCCCTTTCTGGGAGGTCCCTGGCTACTGTGGCTGTTTGTCACCTCGATGAAAAAGATGTGGGTGTCCTATGTGGACCAGGACACTGGAGTCTGTGTTGATGAACACTAAAAAGCTGCAGAGAGTTCATAGCTGTTGCAAGGACTGCTGAGATAATCAGCTTGAATTGCTTCTGATAAGAAATTTACTCTCATCTTTATCTTTAGTCTCCTTTATGTGATAGTCTTTTTCCTCTGGCTGCTTTTAAGATTTGCTTATTATTACTAGTTCTAAGAAATTTTGCTGCTAACCTGTGTTAGATAGGACCAGAACAACATTTAGTCCATGATGAAATAATACCCACCACTAAGGCAAGATTCTTCTTAGTATCCGATATGATGTCTTCTAAAATTTAAATATATAGAAATATAAAAAATATAAATATAAAATATAAAGTTTTCCACTTTGGCTGTTGGGAACAGGCACTATCCTAGTCCCTATGTGAACTATGAATACTGTTTTCTCTAATCCTTTTGGGTGGTTCTCCCCCCAGCCTCAGGTAGCTTCTTCACACACATGTGCTAATGAATACTTACCTGAATATTCAAGAGGCACTCTCTGCAGATCTCTAGAATTCTTTCTCCATGTAGTTCTCTCCTTCCCAGTACTATGCCTGCCACTTCTAGCCTACTTGACTTCCTCCGACTCCCAAGTCCTTCTCCTCAACTCAGGGTTATTCCTCCCTGCTTTGCAGCCTGAAAACTTTCTTGAGTAAGCTGGGACTATGGTATAGCTTACCTTATTTCTTCTCATTTGACAGGGGATAAATGTCTTTCATTGACTGAAAACCAGTATCTTGAAAGCCATTATTTTATAAATATTATCTATTTTTCTAGTTATTTCAGGCAGAAGGGTAAATCTAATCCTGGTTACTCATCTTGACCAGAAGCAAAAGTCCAGAGTGGTGTTTTTTATAAAGGGAAAATCTTTTCATATTGTGCTACTTGTAAAACCTGTTAATGGCTTCTCAATGTTCTTAGAATAAAGTCCATAATCCTCAACAAGGTCTTCAAAATCTGGCTGCTTCTAGGTTATCTTGTGCCCTTACTCTCCCCTTACTCTTTTTGTTCTGGTTGCTCAAACTCAGTGGACACTTCCGCCCCTCCTTCCCCAGCTTTTACCCCATACTTTGTGTGCCCCCTTCGCCTAGCTAACTCATACCTATAAATCAGTTTGTCTTGAATGCCACTTTTTTCAGCAAAACTGTCTTTGGCTTCTTTCACTAAGTTATGTTTTAATGATTGGCCCCCATAGGCCGAGAGATCAACATTAAGGAGATACTCTCTAATTTATCAGGGTATTATGTTAAATAATTTCTGAGGGTCTTTCCAATTATAAATGTCCATGATTAGATACAATGTATGTTCTTTAAAAACAAATATATCATTTTGAAAACTATCTTACTTATTAAGATTACAGTATTTTTTAAAAGATTTTATTTATTTATTTGAGAGAGAGAGAGAGGGATAGAGAGAGAGAGACAGTGCTGAGCACAAGCAGGGAGAGAGGCAGAGGGAGAGGGAGAAGCAGACAACCCGCTGAGCTGGGAGCCCAACGTGAGGCTCAATCCCAGGACATGGGGCTCAGTCCCAGGACATGGGGCTTGATCCCGGGACCTGGAGATCATGACCTGAACTGAAGGCAGACGTGTAACCATCTGAGCCACCTAGGCACCCCAATATTTTATTAAATTTAATTGTAGAAGTGTTGAATGGGATTTGGTAGCATTTAACTTCTCAGGAAGGCTTCTTTGAATGAAGTTATACATTGCCATACCCAATGCACCTCACCAACAATTTGTTATTATTTCAAATTCAGTATATTGATTAATATTATCAGCACAAGAGAGGTAATATAAAATCAATCTCATTCCTCAAGAAAGCTAAGATTTATTTAGTAAAATAGGGCTCAAATACAGGAAACAACAAGGAATTGACCAAATAATTATAAGATAATAACTAAATGCATATTAAGTTGTATATTCTATAAGTCCTGCCCTTGCTACTCTAAGAGTGCAAAGGATCAGGGCAGGTTAGGTAGAGACATCAGCCACTCAAATTTAAGGTGGAAAAGGGACTCCAGAGGTAGTAAGTATCAAGTAGATTAGTTAATTATCTGGAATAGCTAGAAGAAAAAAGAGGTGAAAAGTAAGTATAAAGCATGGCCCAAGAAAAAAAGTTGATAAAACAATCTGTTGTCAAATACAAAGAATAAATATTAGGCCAAAAGCTAGAAGACAAGTCAGAGGTCATGAATTATGTCAACACAAGAATACAGTGGGAGAAAGAAGCAAGATGACAATGAAGCTAGAGGATTTAGTACTTCTGATGTGAGAAGGGCTATATTACCTGAAGCTCCCTATTAGTTACCAGAGAAGTATACTCGTTATTAAAGCTTAATTGTTATTGGGTATGGGTCACAAGCTGAATATGTGAGGGGCCTCAATTAAAGGAAGCTGGTTGGAGGGATTTTCCTTCTGACCCTGCATAAACACCTAGGCTTTCTTTCTCAAGGAAGGGAAGACTTTCCCAGGGTTTTCCCTGATAGATATCAATTCTCTTTGGTAGGATGTTCTAGTCCACCTATGTGCCTTACATCAGTCATTTATGGCCATGGCCCCAGGCATTTGTCTACTCTGATCTGTTCACTGTGATATTTTGTACACAACTCCTTGGTTCCTAATCTGCACCCATTCATTCCATAGTCCATCTAACCTCTGACTGTGGCTCCATTCCCAGTTCTCCTGTCCTTTGAACTAGACTTTGGTATTTGGTTTCCTCTTTCTGATTCTTGGCTTGCTCTCAAAAGTGTGTTCTAATGATCATTCCCACTTCAAACGACTTCATTATTCTATAGGGACTCAACCCCTGTTTCTGTAGGAAACATAACCGTCATTTTTGGTCATGGAGCAGTGTCTCGACCAAAACCACTGGACCTTACACGGGAGGTCCACATCAGTGGTTGTTCAGATGTGTTTTTCTCTACTAAGTACTGTCTCCACCAGATGAAGTACCAAGGCTAGCTATAATAATGGCAAAGTCCAGATCATTTCCTACTGTGTGTTTTGGCTCCTTGTCTCTGGCAGTTGGGGTAAGTTGCAAAGCATTGGGTTTAGAGGGGAGTTCTAGTGTCATGTGTATAGGGATTAGTGAAAATTAATTTTGGATGCAAGAATGGTAAACCTGGAAGTAGAAGGCTCCTACTTTATAGTCAGAAATCTTGTTCTTATATAGGCTAGAAAGTAGTGATGGGTGGTACATATCTATTATGAAGAGCCACAGAGTCTCTTCTCTGTATTGTCTTTCTTAGTGTTCAAAACTGTCAACTTAAGCATTTGTTTCTTTAACAGATCCTTATTGAATGCTTACTATATATGTATTAGGCTCTGGATTAGAATACAATGGTGAACAAAAATAAACATGGTCCTTACTGTTACTCAGCTTACAAGCTAAGTGGCGGAAAGACATTATACATCAATCCAAAATTATTTAATATAATGATAAATATAATATGATAATGTAATGATCCATATAACCAAATATAAATATAATACTAATTAATGAGAATAACTAATAATTATTAATTAATTAAAACAATTAATGAAAAACTCTATGTTAAATGTTATAGGGAAGAAAGAGAGTATAATAGTGCTTTCCTGAGAAATTATGGTTGATCTGAGATCATAAGGGGAAATAGGAGATAACTAGATAAAGAATGGATAAAGTATGCCTACCCTAATTCCTTCTGATAAAAGGAATTATTGTGGCTTCAAGTAGTTGAAAGATGGCTATTGCGGCCATTGTGTCAGAAAGCTATGAACAGCATGTTGCCAAATGAGTCTAAGAAACAGGTAAAGGCCAATCATAGAAGGCCATTGTAAGGTTTTCTGTCTTTACCCAAAGATAGGATGCCACTGAAGTGTGTTAAGCAAGAAAGTTCTGTGATCGGTGTTTTGACAAGATCATCCTAGTTGCTTATGTGGAAGAGGCCAAAAGATGTAGGAAGACTAGTCAGAATGCTTATTTAGTAGATTCAGGCAAGATGTAATGCTGGTTTAGACTACTATGTTAGTAGTAGAGGTAGCTGAAAGTGGTTAGATTCAAGATATATTTTGAAATCACTTTTAGAAGATGATCTTATCTCCTATTTCATTAGGAGAATAGAAGTCATTAGACAAAAACTCTCATTTACCTGCCAAAAACATGCACTTGAGAGGGGCCTAGGGGAACTGTTATCTTCAAGGGAGATCCAGATTTGAGTTAAAGAGCAGGGACTTATCTGAAGAAGGAAATGAAAAGTGTTATGGTGATGATGGTGAAGAGGATGAATGACCATACAATTTGTCACATAATGGAAGCATGAGAGAAAGGTATGGGGAATTTCTTTGAGGGGGACAGACAGTGGGAAGTAGCCAGAGGATTTGACTTAGGTGGTCATAGACATAGAAATTGGCAACCCATCCGTTAGAAGGTCTGGCTGTAGAAACTGAAGACTCACATGCTACAGGGCCTGAGTGATGGTGGATATGAAAACCACAGAAGCCTTGTATCAGGAGATGTCCATAACTCCTCTGGGTTGTTTTGGATTTCTTCCAGGAATTGAGTTGAGGCAAAGGTTATGGTGATGCTAGGCATAGAAGAAAGCAGTGGACATGAAATCCATATTTATTGAAGAAGGGGTATATAAAAATTGTTAAAGGCCAGTTTCTCTGTTGTAAGATGGATGACATAGTCATATTATTTATTTGATATGTAGCCACAGAAGTTTTCTTTCTGTGTCTGGTTAGTCACTCCTTTTAACCTCTATCTGTGGATAGTGAGTAGGAGAGGCATGAACTAAGACATTGAAGAATTTAAGGGATGCACTCTAGAAACACAAGACTAGTCACTGTACATGGTCTCACTGTAAATTATCAGGTAGTTTATGGAGAGGAAACACCTTTTCAATCAGCAAGGCAGCAGGCTCTGAAGCAGAATATGATCCAATGTAAAGAATACTTTGTGCCCCATCTTGGTAGAAGCACTAAGAATTGTACTAAATCTATATGAAAGGGAAGGGCTAGGACAAACTTTTTTTTAAGATTTATTTATTTTAGGGGGAGGAGGGGCAGAAGGAGAGAGTGTCTTAAGCAGACTCCACACTCAGTGTAGAACCCAGGCAGGGCTCGATCTCATGCCCCTGAGATCTGCAATACCCAGGCACCCCTAGGACAAACCCTTTTTAATGAGCTCTGAGGAATCAGGGTGTAAGTTTTCCCAGGGCATCCTGAGCCTGCTTTGCTTCTATATGTAAATCTTATAAATAGTGCTATGCATCAGAAAGTTTTGTCAGAAAAAGGATTACTAGACATCCTCATGGGTCATGTTCAGGGGCTTGAATGGACCTCAGTATCCAACCAGGCCACATTGTCTGGGCTTCATGTTAGTGCAAGCAACACCTTGATTCTTCAGGACTGCTTCCAGTAATTTTACAACTCCTTCAGATGCTGCTTGGTCCATGTGTCAGCCTCCTCTCACCCACTGATGAAGTTTTCCACTTCTAGCTGTGGTTGTAGGGCCATGTCAGTCTTTGAGCAAAGACTCTCAGGCATTAATAAACTTGTACATCGATAAATTTATAGATTCCTCTTGTCTTATATGAACCTGACATATATATGATATGGAGTTGACTTTCAAGAAGAATATGACACCTGCACCTGACATATGCTTAGCTCTCTTGTCATTTGTGCCATTCCTTGTTAAGAACATCATGGAGGAGTTTTAAGACCTCTCAAGTAGGTGTATCCAGGTCTTAGAGGCAGTGCTTATAGGAAACATGTCCAGTCCCATATATTGTGTAATTAATTATTGCCATCAACAGCTTTCTCTAGAAATATGTGCATAGACAGAGTACACCTTAATCTGAGGTACCCATATGGCAGGGATTCCTCCGTGGAGATGATGGAGGGCTCTCTTTATGAGAGGAGGAGATGGAAGGCAGGGTATGGTCGAGATTGAGGTGAAGAAGCTCTTCCATTCCTGAAAGATAATTACCTTTTGTAGACCCTAATATCATATCTAGTTGCTCTAACTTACTTGGCTAGAAAGGATATCATTCAGGATTCTGTCAGGATAACAAAACCACTATAAAATTTATAAGAATAAGGAATTTATTAAATGTGAAGGGAGCCTGTGGAAATGAAAGTCTGGAAGACAAGAGTTAGAGACCCAAAAAAATCATCATCAATCTGTACTTTCTAAATACTTGCCTGGTGGACAAGTCAAAGCTTGAAGGGAAAAGCAAGAAACCAAGCCCTTCAGAAAGCCAAAGCACAACAATGAGGGTAAGGTCCATGGAAATTGCTGGTTCTGGGAAGTTATTGCCTTCGTGTAGCTACTGCCTCAATGGGTCCACAGGCAAGCACCTGGTGGAGGGCCTGGAGTCACAGTTGGCCAGCAGAACCAGCAGCTGGGAAGATGAGCCAAATGCAGGGGAGGACAAGTTGGGAATTGCCAATACTCTGTCTTTTTTGTCACCATGTCTGACTGCTGTGACCTTCTAAGGGTAATGACTTCTATTTCACTTTTGCCTCCCAAATCTCATGTGGTTCCTCTTTTGGTCAACTTGTACCACAGAGGGAAAAGAACTTTGGGAAATGTAGTTTTCAGCATTGTCTAAATTCACATGACAAAATCCAGCACAGACATTCAAACCCAAAGCTCTCAAAGATACATTTACTGGAGTTTCCTCAGAGATGGTATGGTAGTGCTAGGACCACAAAACCCAGGCAATCATACAAGGCTACATTTTTTGATATATCTAGATCATGGAGAATCAAAAAGGTCCAATGGCTAAGAAGAATTACCCAATACTTAAATTGCTCCAAGTGGGTCTGAAGACCATCTTCCTGATAATGTTCTCTTGAATATGGATTAGATTTCACGTTCCCTCTGAGTTGGTCTAAGGTCTTGGGGTTGGACATTCTCATACCAGCACAGATTTGCAGTTGCAACAGTTCCTGGCAGAATTGGGGTTTCTCACTCTTCTCTTAAAGAGTACCAGGGTGCCAGCAAAGAAGCAAAGAGGGTTGAGAGGTTGTCATAGATATTTCATCTATGGAATTCTAAGGGACATATAGGTCTTCTAAGAGTGGATTACATTCCTTTTTTGTTTTTGGGTTTGAGCCACAGACGCAAACTGGATCATGCAGTCAACTATTTATTCACAATTAATATCTGCTTCCTATTTCAAAAACACCATTTAATAGGACAGATGTGTGTGTTTATATCTATCTATCATCTATCTATTATCTATCTATCTATCTATCTATCTATCTATCTATCTATCTATCTATTATCTATCTCCCTATCTATCTATCTACCTATCTATTTCCTCAAGAATGAGAGCATCACGTAAAATACTAGTCCTGTGCATGGCCTGTGGGAATGCTAGATAAGATTCAGGTGAAGTTCAGTGTCTAAGTACTCCAGAAGTTCACAGCATTGTGTATCTCTGATTAGTTGATGACAATAGCCCTCTAACAGCAAATGCCTATCTAACATATGTTCCTGGACATATTCTCCCAAAATATTCTAGCTAAATTTGGAGCTCAGTACAAACTCAGCTTCTTCTTTTTCCTCTCTTCCATAGTCCTCCTCTTCACTTGTCTATTTACACTGGAAATTCATCTTTCTCCTGAGAAGGAGGTCATGGCTACTAGGAAGTATGATAAGATGGCTATGTATAAAGTCTGATGAAGACTTTGTTGGGTTTGGTCAGGTTTTTTGAATAAGCAGTCCAGGCTATCTTATCCCAACGTAGTGACACTCTGATATACCACCTGGATCCCCTGTCAGTGAAGGATTGAGGCCTCAGCTGCTGAAGGAACTATCTATAAATAGCCTTCAAAGATGGCCTCAGTTACAGAGAGCCACAGGGAAGTCCTATACCCAATAGCTGATTGATGTGGGGTATAAAGGCCTTGACATCTGAGAGGCCGTTCTAACTCCAAAGGTTCCAATGAGGTTGGTTGGGACTGTTGCTTGAATTCTTCCTTTCCCCACTCCTGCTTCCTTTTCCTCTCTTCCACAAATGTCAATCCCATGGGTACTCCTTTGTCCCATGAATACTCCCTATGCACTAAACTCAATCTGAGACTATTTCTAGGAATCCAACAGGCAACACCTGTATAGTTGTGAGTCTTTCTTGGGGTTATGCTTGGAAAGACAGATGAATATTTCTTCTTTCAGTATGTCTCCCCTCAGATACTAACCTTGTGGTGAGGTTATGGTTTAAAGATATATTGCCAAAGTAAAAAAAAAAACAAGAAACAAAAACCAAAAAAGTGCTATTAGAGTTTAGAAGAAAGAAAGCAATCAGTGGTGATCAAGGAGAGCTCAAGCTATAAAGAAAAGCTTTGCAAGGACCATGGTATTTATCTGGTCTTTGAAAGATAGTAGATCATGTCATGATCCTGTTCTCACTTTTCTCCTCCAATCTATTCTCCAATCTGTAGTCATTTATTTTCAAACCCAAATAACATCATATTGCCTTTCCTCCTCCTCCTCCTCTTCTTCTTCTTTAAAGATTTTATTTATTTATTTGAGAGAGAGTGCCTGTGCACAAATGAGGGGGAGGGGCAGAGGGAGAGGGAGAAGCAGACTCCCTGCTGAGCAGGAAGCCTGAGCAGGGTGGGGGAGGTAGGGAACCTCGATCCCAGGACCCTGGGATCATGACCTGAGCTGAAGGCAGATGCTTAACCAACTGAGCCTCCCGGGTGCCCCACCTTTCCTTTTAAAGTCCCCAAATTGCTTCTCATTATTGTTGGTATAAAGTTGAAATTCTCTTAAAGAATATGGACCTGGATATTAACGTCTAGATCTGGATCTTGCAGCCTCCCCTACTCTGTCCTCATCTCTCATTACTCAGGTCTACTGAATTTCATTCAGTTTCTCCAAAATACCATGTTAACGTACTTCTGGGCCTTCTCACATATAGCACTCCTTGCCTAGACCACTCTGTGCTATCACCAAGGTCACTCCAACTTATATTTCAGGATTCATCTTCAATGTCACTTCCTCTGGAAAACCTTTCTGACAATGTAGTTGCTTTGTTTGGCCCTGCCATAACACCCCATACTTCCCCCGGAATGGCACTTATCCAATTTTGTTTCAATTCTTTGATTTTCTTAAACACTATGCACTCCCTAATGACACCTAATGTTTCTTGAGAGCTTACTAGGTATCAGGAACGGTTGTACGCACTCGACACATATTATTTCCTATAATCTTTACAATAAACTTATGATACTATATGATCCTCTTTTTACAGATAAGAAACCAGAGGCAAATGGAGGTTAAAGAATCACACAGGAGGTGGCATTTTAGCTTGTATTTTGACTTGGTCTATCTGATTCTGGAGCCTGTGCCCACCACTACATTGTGGCTTGATGCCTGCCCCATGGTAGGCACTCAACAAATATTTACTGAATGCATGAATTTAATAGGCCCAACCAGGAGAAAAGAAGGGCACTGAGGACTATTGGGAATAAAGTGGCAAAGTTAGATCCAGAGTATGGAAAGTCTAGGACCCTGAGAAGTAGTTTAGACTGGGGGTGGTTGGAAATAGGGATTCATTGTTGAAAACACTTTTTAAGACGAGATTACGTTGGCAACAGTTTGCGCAACTTCTATTCTGTGCCTTCTACCTCAACCTTCAACTTGAAGTTAGAACATTTAGAAAAAGGCATGATGAAACATTAATGGAAAAACTATGTAATAGTGCGTAAAATCTAAAGGCTGATGTTTTGTTTCCTTCAACTGAAGGTCATATACATTTAAGAAAGTATATTTTTCAGATAGTTTATGGCATGATTATTAATATTTTATATTTTAAAAACAAATAGATTTAAAAAAAATCACTTCCTACAGGATGTTTAGGAGCAAGTCATATCTTTTTGAGAATTTAAGTTACATGTTATTACCAAAGCTGTTTGTATGTGTATGTTTTTGACAGATTTCTCTTATTAAAACATTTTTTTTTCAATTAGGATTTTAAGATTCGTGTTAAATCCAAAATAATAAAATCAACTGTGACTATCTATAACTTTTAATACCTTCTGTTGGTTCCATGTTCACAAGGCAAATAAGACTTTTTTGTTGTTGCAAACAAAGCCATGTATTGGCCAAGTGTCTTAACTAGAAAACTTTGCTGTAATCTCTAAGTGTGAAATTCCACCTTCAAGTATGTTTGCTGAGGGTGGTGAAGACTTAAAAATCATTGTCCTCCAAAGTAATCTGACTGCATTAGGTGAATACCGGATCTTTAAACATGGTCATGGGGCTTACCCAGGAGTAGTGTAAGCATCATAGCATTCCATTGCTTTCTCCACCCTGTCCCCACCCCTCCCTTTTTTTACATATATTACACTAAGAGTGAGAAATTATAACAATATCTCCTTACTATAATAATATATTAAGTGCCGTAATTATTTTAGAGCCATTATCCCAGGGTCTTCTGTTCTAAATTTTTTTCACTGTTTCCCCACTCAGGTACTACATTACTGATGAACATTGTGGCAATCTAGAGAAACACATAAGAGTTTTAGTGAAACAGACAAGACCAGACTAACAGGAAAAGACTTGTCTTTGCATAGTTGAAAGGCTCTTTTTGTTGCCCTGGGCAGTATATATCTAAATCTATACATTCCTGTTTTTAGAATTTGGGAATACAAGGGTTGGAAGACACACGAAATCATACCTTACACTTGCAGAATGTCTAAGTGTGATTGGAATCTAATACAGTATTTATTATTGGGAATGATAGAGAGCCTTGCATTGTAGAAGTACAAACAGTAGTCGTATACAAATAATATAAGAAATATAGTTTATGTTTCATTTATATGTTATAAAAAGTTATATGAATATAATTGTAAATTCTATTTTCATTCTCCCTTGCTCCCTCTCTTCTTCTCTCCTTCCATCCATTTATCTATCTGTTGAGTTGATTAGGTGATTAAGTAACAGAGAATTTACTGTACTTTGAGGAACATTATCCTTAACATGTTTTAATATGTATAATTATTAATTTTAAGATTCCCTTAGACTACTGAGATGCAAACCAAAATGCAAAAGAAATTAAGTGTCTAAAATATTATGTAATATATAATATAATGTGACATAATAAATGTGTTATGATATAATATGTATTCAGAAAAAGAAACCCAGAAAGACCCAATCTAAATAAATCACTTTCGAGGGTTTCGTGGAGAGCACTTCCAAAAGATAGGCAGTCATTCTCTGGAACAACTGAAATCGAGGCCCATGCTACTGCAATTGTGAGAGACAGGTCAAACATATTAAAACATAATGAACAAAGAGAACAGACAGAAGTTTTGAATATGAGCTTCAATCAAAATTCACAAAGGAAGTTTTGATTTTGGGCATTGATTTGCAACTGAGCTGCTTCTTTCAGGGGCAACTCTAGGTAGTAGATGGTACAATGTGAGACTGCAGGGATTTATTCATTAATTAAGGATGGTTGATAAATTCCCTAAGCAATACTGGAGAGGAAAACTAGCTATATGTAATCATTTATTTTAATATATGACAAACCAGGTATTTATAAACAGTGGAGAAGTGAATGAGGAAGATTTTATCAAAAAGGTAAAAGTTAAAATGTATTAAATGACCAGAACAGAATTTGAAGAGGTTTATAAAACACAGAAGAATATATCTGGATATTTTAAATTAAAACAACAAATTGGGAAATTTCAGCCTCTATGTTGACAGAAACAGTATCTATATCTTATAAGGAGTTCAGTGAAAGTGATAAGCTAAATATCAAGTTCTCAAAAAAATGAACAAAAAATGTGATTTGATTTATTTAATGAGAAAAAATTAATAATGAAACATGCAAAAGTGACCAGTTTCAGTAGTAATTAAAAATGCAATTTGGGAGCCTGGGTGGCTCAGTTGGTTAAGCGCCCAACTCTTGATCTCAGTGCAGGTCTTGATCTCAGGGTCACGAGTTCAAGCCCCATGCTGGGCTCCATGCTAGGCATGGAGCCTACCTCAAAAAAATGCAGTTTGAAATAGCAACATATTCTAGTTTTATTCCTATTAATGTAGTAAAATTTCAGAGAAATTTAATTGACTAATGTTGAGATTATTTTGAAATTGCTGTATTTTGCTGGTATCAGGATAAACTGCTCAAACCATTTTGTGTAGTAATTAGGTAGTAATATAAAAAGTTACATAATGTCTTCTCTTTTTTATTTTCTAATACTCATAGGAATTTGTTCTTTTGAAAAATTCCAAGGAAGAAGAAAATGACATGCATTATAATTTCATAGGATGGGGAAGGGAAAACTACAAATGACTAATGATGGAGAAACTCGATGGAATACTATGCTGCCATTTGTAAGGGATATTTGGGACACATGGATATAATAAGTAAGGTGTTTTTCTTTTTTTAAAGATTTTATTTATTTATTTGAGAGAGAGAGAATGAGAGACAGAGAGCACGAGAGGGAAGAGGGTCAGAGGGAGAAGCAGACCCCCCGCTGAGCAGGGAGCCCGATGCGGGACTCGATCCCAGGACTCCAGGATCATGACCTGAGCCGAAGGCAGTTGCTTAACCAGCTGAGCCACCCAGGCGCCCAGTAAGGTGTTTTACAATAACTAAGATTTAAGAAAAATAATATTTTTGCAAGGAGGCAGTAAAATTAAAACATAATGGATCAAGTCAGAAGAAGGAAAATGGCTGCCAGGCCTAAAGAATATAACTGTAACCAGAATGAACTTACTGACACTTCTAACGAACGTGTCAATTGAAGATAGGGTTGCTCCCCAACTGAAGCAACAGAAAAGGAGGAGTCTTAAAGACAAAACAGGTCTGCCCATTCAACACTGATTAGGACTTTAATATCCTGCTTAGAAGTACTTGAAGCCATTATGGGGACAGGCATTTAATTACATTAGAGACTCAGTGTTTGTAGTCCATTCTAATCAAGCAACCTCCCATGTAGCTTGCCTAGAGGGAGAAAATGTGATAGGTCAAAGCAAACACAGGGATGTAGGTTTGTACCTTTACTTCTTTACTTCACATTGTAAATTAATAAATTGTTATTTTAGTCTCATCATATGTCAGTCTCAGAGGACTGATAGAATGAATTGATACCCCTGTATCCAATTAATTCTGGGGCAAGGAACAAAATGGGTGTCCCAGTCTGTAAAGAAGGGAACAGTGAAAAACTTACCAAGGTAAGTGGCATGTTGTGGACATGGCTAGTCACCTGGCCTTCCACAAGTGATACCTTATCTCATTTTACAATGTCTTTGAGTATCTACACATTAAGATGATAATTAGGAACCATACAGCAAGTAGAAAAACAGTTTTGACATAATTTTAAGTGAAAAAGGTAAGGCATAACACTTTGTCTATTATGAAAGCAACAATTTAAAATATGCATGAATATGGGCATAAAAATAAAAGAACAAGGGAAAGGAAACAGTGACTATATTAAAAGGGCATACCAATATTTCATTTCCTTTACTGCTATTTTGTTTACATCATAAAAATCAGGACAAAAAAGTTCTGCATTGTATGGATATAAAATTTATAACAATATGATATTTAATAATACAAATCATGGCATATTTAATAATAAAGTGATAAAATATATATCAAGCAATGCTAATTTTAGAGGCATTTTCATTTCTAATTTACCTATGAATCTGCTAAGGCCAAATATGGTAACAGAGAAAACTCAAATTCAAAATGAAGTTGGAATAGCTACATAACTATATACCTCACACCAAAAAGAATATTTTCCAGGGCATATGGATGGCTCAAGCCTCCGATTTTTGATCTGGGGTCAGGTCATGATTTCAGGGTTGTTGGATCAAGTCCCCCATGGGGCTCTGCACAGAATCTGCTTGTCCACCCCTTGGCCCCCACCCCCACTCATGCTTGCTCTCAAATAAATAAATAGAATTTTTAAAACAAACAAACAAAAAGAGTATTTTGTGGACATGTGGCTTCTCAATTTTCAGAAAAGTGAAATCACATTGAGCAGTAAGAGTCATCTTTTAAATGCATTAAAGACATTGAATAATTTCTGGTGAATTACTTTGTAATAAATATACAAATAGACTGGCCATATATGCTTGTAATTTTCCTTTTGAGCAAGCAAGTTAATTTACTGGTTCACTTCATTCCTGATTTTCTCTTTTTTCCCCTCAATTATTAAAACAATTTAAAAGAATATATATATAATATACATATTATGTATATAATTTATATATATATGAGAATATATATATTTGCATCTCCTAGTTTCTCATGATCAAATTGAAATTTATAAGAAATAATTTGTTTACACAGACACTCATAATTAAAAAGCTTATCATATGGTGATTTCCATCTACACCCTTAGCAGTTAAAGGATTTTTTGGTTTTTGAGTATCGTGATCTCTGACATAAATATTAAATAAAGTTTACTGTTGACGGCCACCGGTATTGGGCTAGTAGAAAAAATAAAGTCAAAGGTAAGCATTACCCAAATGGAGGCTTGAAATTTAAATTTTAACCTTAAGTATTTAAGTAATTTTATTCAAATAGGGATTCAATATAAGCAGAAATGTCATCACTCCAATTCTTTCCTTTCTTTGGTGTGTTTATTCTTTTCCTTTAATCTCTCTTTTGCTTTTTTTTTAACCACTGAGTCAGCTTCGTGCAAGTCTGCACCTCCCTCTAGAGTATGAAAATAGCAGTCACTTTTCACTCATTTTGGGGGAGAAATAATCTTCCCAAAGGAACTTTGTTAGTGCCTCCACCATTCTGCTTTCCAAGGTTCAGCATCAAAAGCTATTTTTATCACTAGTCCTCCTTGACTGCCCTCCCTCTGGCTGGTGTGGAAGCTGACTAGATGTGAGTCAGGCACTGCTTACTACATTCAGAACAATTTCTCACGGGTAAGAGTAAACAAGGAGTCATGGACTATAAAATTAAAATAAATTGCAGTAGCTTTCTAGAAAAGCAAGGAGAGAGTAGATTTTACTGTAAATAAGGAAAGAAGGGAGCTAATTGAGTCTCTGGGGTATATTATATCCTGGGTCAGTCTTTAAACACTTTGTATCCAAGTAAGTTGAAACATACTTGGTTAATCTCTATGCTTCTCATTCATGACATGTAGAAATGTGAATTTAGAGTTGGTTTAAAATTATCTTTTTTTTGTTTGTTTCTGGGTGCATTTTATTCTGCAATGACTTTTACCTCAAAACTCTGGGATACTTTTGTAAACACAGATGTGTACAGCATATGCAAACATAGGCACTCAGAGATAGACCCGATTTTAGGAGGTTATAAAATACAGTACTCTCTCTTTTTTTTTTATTTGAATATAGTTGATACACATGTTACATTAGTTTCAGGCAACCTAGTGGTTTGACAAGTTTATACATTATGCTATACTCACCACAAGGGAAGCTACCATCTGTTCCATTACCTCCCTATTACCCATTCCTTACGCTGTGACTTTTATTCTTGTGACTTATTTATTTATAACTGGAAGCCTGTATTTCCTTCTCCCATTCACCCATTTTGCCCAACCCTCCACCCCTCTCTCCTCTGGCAACCATCAGTTTATTCTCTATATCTACAGGTCTGGTTCTGCTTTTTGTTTGTTTATTCATTTGTTTGTTTTTTAGATTTCACCTATGAGTGGAATCATATGGTATTTGTTTTTCTCAATCTGATTTATTTCACTTAGTATAATAACCTCTAATTCCATCCATGTTGTCTGCCATGATCTTATCAAAGGTGGCTATGTAATATTCCTCTGTGCGTGTGTGTGGTGCGTGTGTGTGTGTACACCATATTTTCCTTATCCACTAGTCTATTGATAGACACTTAGGTTGCTTCCATATTTGGCTATTCTAAATAATGCTGTAATAAACATAGGGGTGCATACATCTTTTTGAATTAGTGTTTTTGTTCTCCTTGGGTAAATACCCAATAGTAGAATTACTGGATCATATAGTATTTCTATTTTTAAATTTTTGAGGAACCTCCATACTGTTTTCCACAGTGACTGCACCAATTTACATTCCCATCAACAGTGCATGAAGGTTCCTTTTTCTCCACACCTCGCCATAAAATACAATACCCTTAAATATGCAAACCATCTCCCACCTCCATAGTCAAACACAGGTATGTCCTTAGATGTCTTTCCCTTCCCCTCTACAACTTCGGGCATACTTGGAAAGAAAACAGGAAGACAAGAATAAACATGTTATATAATACAAATTGGTATCAGAAGAAGAATCGAGTAAAAAAATAGAGAGAGAAATTAATACAGATAAAATGCTTAATTTTGGATACTAGTGATTCCACTATCATGTTGGTTTGAAAAATTGTATCTTGCAATTATTTAAAGAAATATATTTAAAAGCCTTTTCTAGCAAAATAAATATAAAAGCCTTTTCCATTGTCTCTAGTTTTTAAATGATCTATGTTGAAGTACTCTGCATGTGGTCTGACAAATGCAGAATAGTCTTAAGGTTATATTTCTCTATGAACTGGATTTATATTTATGTTAATGCAATCTTGGATTATATTAACCTTTTTAAACATCTACGTTATATTTTAGCTCTTTGTGAGCCTGGGGTCTACTAAAATTCTCTGTTTTCACAGGATCATTATCCTATGTTTCTGAGATTGAATTTTTCACCTTAAGGGCAGAACTTTTTCTGAACTACTGCCAAATTTTATCTCATCTACTTTACTTCTTTATTTTAGTCAATTAAGGTAATCATTTTGAATCTTGATTCTTTTATCAGTCATATTATTTACTGCAGGGGTTGGTGAGCTTTATCTAGATCTGTAAAATCTAGATCATGAATATTTTAGGCTTTGTGGGCCAGAGGTCTTTGTTACATGTTCCAAAAAAGAAAGAAGGAAAGGAGGGAAGGAAGGAAGGAAGGAAAGAAAGAAAGAAAGAAAGTTGAAAGAAGGAAAGAAAAAGAGAGAAAGAAAGAGAGAAGAAAGAAAGGAAGGAAGAGAGAAAGAGAGAAAGAAAAAAGAAAGAGGAAGAAAGAAAGAAAGAAAGAAAAAGAAAAAGAGAGAAAGGAAGGAATCTCTTGAATGTAAAGAGCATTCTTAGCTCAAAGGCCATATAATGCAGACCTCTGACCAGATTTAGTCACAGACTATAGTTCGCTGACTCCTGGTGAATTTTATTGGTTATCTATTGCTGTATAACAAATCAGCTCACAACTGAGTGGCTAAGAAATACCAAACATTATTATCTCCCAGTTTCTGTGGGTTAGGAATCCAGGGCTTGGCTTATTTGGGTGCCTCTGCATCAAAGTCCCTCACCAGGCTGCAGGTGTTGTCTGGGTCTGCAGTCTCATTTGAAGCCTCAGTTGAGGGAGGATCTGGTTCTGGGCTCACTCACATGGTTATTGGCAGAATTCAGTTCCTCATGGGCTATGTGTTTTGAAAGTAAAGGAAAGACAGCTTCACTAGTTGGACTGAGTGTTTCAGCTCCCCACTAGCTGTTGGGTACAGGTCTCCCTCAGTTCCTTTCTACACGGGCCTCTCCATAAGGCAGCTAGAGTCCATCTTAGCAAGTTAGCAAGAGAGAATAAGAAAGAAGATGCAAAATGGAAACCATAATCTCTTTGTAATCTAATTTCAGAAGTGACTCCCATCACTTTTGCTCTATTGTATTTATTAGAAGGGAGTCATTAGGACCAGTTCACACACAAGGGGAGGGGATTACATGAAGGTATGAATGCCAGGAGGCAGGAAATCATTGGGGCCATCTTACAGGCTGTTTACCATGTCAGTCCATCCAGAATTTTCTGCCACTTAAACAAAGCATGCTTTATTCATCCAAGGTTTTGATAAAAATATTAGAGAAGAGGTGTTCATGACAGAGTCTTGTGGCATGTTTTACCCTCCAAACTGACTCCAGTCCACTAACTAATATTATGAATATTGCTGGATGCCTAGCTGTACATTCTCGATACTGGTGTGATTGGACTGACATTTTGTCTTCATATCCTTGGAGATCTCAGGAGACAATTTTGTCAAACGTATTTTTAAAATCACACTATTTATGCTTCACTGGATAGGTGAAATCAAGTTAAAATAAGATTCAAAGACTGTCTTGAAGAATAAAATAAATCATAGCACCACTAGGGCTCAAAGGATGTCATAAATAAAGAGGACCAGTTCCATCTGCCTTGCATTCTTGACAGGCAGTTTTAGGGCTGACTGCATCTTATATGAGCCTGAAGTTTTTTAGCCAACTAGTGAAGCTGCCTTTCCTTTACTTTCATTCATGCTCTCATAGAATGATTTATATTTTCTTGTAGAATAGCTAACAGACCAAATCAGGGGTAAATTATACTTTATAAACATTTTAACAGTAAATCACAATCATAGTTTGATTCAGGGATCTTTCAAAATCAGATAATACCAGTCATTAATACATGCCATCTAGAGAGCAACCTTATGTCAATACAATGTTTCTACTACTCCGAGAAAGAAGTATAATACTGTAATCAGAATTGACAATATAAAGTCCCATAGTTTTAAGTGCTGTATCACTCAAACTTCAAGTCCGTGGACAGCCCAAAGATTGCAAGTCTTTCCCCATAAAGTAATAGAATAAATACTACTTATTGAGTGTATACTATGAGCCAAAGACTGTGCTAAACAACTTTCTGTGGATTTTCCCATTAGTTCTCCTTAACAATCCTGGGAGGTATGTACTATTATTATGTATGTTTACAGAGAGATTAAGCAACTTGCCTCTGATCATTTGGAAGTGAAATTCTAAAACCCAGTAGCCTAAATCTGGAGTACTTTCTCTTAAAGCAGAGGCACAAGTGTAACATTTCTTTGAAAAATGCTAAGGAAACTTTTCCTAGGGAACATGGGTGAATGATTTACTAATT
Organism: Leptonychotes weddellii; assembly: GCF_054177405.1. NCBI lineage: Eukaryota > Metazoa > Chordata > Mammalia > Carnivora > Phocidae > Leptonychotes > Leptonychotes weddellii. The sequence goes on along the minus strand of NC_138370.1, from coordinate 125,436,623 downwards.
ATTAACTTTTTTAAAAAAAAGTTTGACACCACTAGATGGCAACATTTTCAAAAGCTTTAATAAAACTTTCGAAAATTTAAGGTGGAAAAGTTACTAAACTTTATTATTATTTCATTTTCATTTTTAAAATTTCAGCTTTATTGAAGTATAATTAAAAATAAAATTGTAAGATATTTAAAGTGTACATCGTGATGATTTGATAAATGTATAATTGTGAAAGGATTCTCCCCATCTAGTTATCACATCCATCATCCCATTAATTAATTAATTAATTTTATTTAGAATTCTTAAGTTCTACTCTCAGCAAAGTTCAATTATACAATACAGTGTTATCAACTGTGGTCACCATGTTTTACATTAGATCCTCAAACCTTATCTTACTGCTGAAAATGTGTCCAACTTCTTCCCATTTGCCCCACCCCCCAGCTGCAGGCAACCACTTTTCTACTCTGTTTCTATGAGTTTGTCTTTTTTGGGGGATTTATTTATAAGTGATACCATGCAGTATTTGTCTTGCTCTGTGTGGCTTCTCTCACCTAGCATGAGATGCTCGAGATTCATCTGTGTTATCACAAATGGCAGGATTTCTTTCTTTCTCATGGCTGAGTGATATTCCATTGCATATATATACATATATACACATATTTATGCATATATGTACACTCTTATATGTATATATTATATTTATATATACAATTGTATATGTGTGTATATATACATACTAAATATATGCATAAATATATACATACAACATATATATAATATATACACACACAGCCCACATTTTCTTTATTCATTCATTGATGGACACTTAAGTTTCCATATTTTGGCTATTGTGAATAATGCTGCAATGAACATGGGAATGCAGATATCTCTTTGATATCCTGTTTTTATTTCTTTTGGATATATACCCAGAAGTGGAATTGCCAGATCATATGGTAGTTCCATTTTTAATTTCTTGAGGAACCTTCATCCTGTTTTCCATAGCGGCTACACCAATTTACATACCCACCAACGATGATTAAGGGTTCTTTTTTTTTCCCTATCCTTGCCAACACATGTTATCTCTTGGCTCTTTGATGATAACCATTCTAACAGGTGTGAGGTGATATCTCATTGTGGTTTTGATTTGCATTTCCCTGATGTTTAGTGATATTGAACATCTTTTCATGTACCTGTTGGACATCTGTATGTCTTCTTTGGAAAAATGTCTACTCAGTTCCTCTGCCCATTTTTAAATTGGGAATTTTTGCTTTTTGCTATTGAACTGTTATAAGTTCTTCATATATTTTGGGTACTAACCCCTTATCAGATATATGATTTACAAACATTTTTTTCCTTTCTGTAGGTTGTCTTTTCATTTTGTTTGTGGTTTCGTTTGCTCTGCAGAAGCTTTTTTAGTTTAGTGTAGTCCTACCTATTTATTTTTGCTATTGTTTTCTTCACTTTTGGTGTTAAATTAAAAAAAAAAAAACATTGCTAAGACCAATGTCAAGGAGTCTACTCTTTATATTCATCTAGGAGTTTAATGGTTTCAGGTCTTATTTCAAGTCTTTAATCTGTTTTGACTTAACTTTTGTATATAGTATAAGATGAGATACAATTTCATTCTTTTGCATATGTCTCTTTAGTTTTCCCAATACTATTTATTGAAAAGACTATCCTTTCCCCATTGTGTATCCTTAGCTCTTTTGTTGTAAATTAATTGACCACATATGTGTGGGTTTATTTCTGGGCTCTCTATTCCATTTCATTAATCTATGCGTCATTGTTTATGTCAATACCATATGTTTTGATTGCTATAGTTTTGTAATATAGTTTAAAATCAGGAAGTGTGATGCCTCCAGCTTTGTTCTTCTTTCTCAAGATTGCTTTGGCTATTCATGGTCTTTTGTTTCCATACACATCTTGGGATTGTTTTTTACATTTCTGTGAAAAATGCCATTGGAAGTTTGATAGGGATTGGAGTGAATCTGCAGATTGCTTTGCTAGTATAGACATTTTAAAAATAGTAATTCTTCTAATCCATGAGCATATAATATCTTTTTATTTATTTGTGTCTTCTTCAATTTCTTTTACCAGTGTCTTATAGTTTTTAGTATACAGGTCTTTCATTTCCTTGTTTAAATTTATTCCTAGGTACTTTATTCTTTTTGACACAATTGTAAATGGAATTGTTTCTTTAATTTCTCTTTCTGATAGTTCATTTTTAGTGTATAGAGCAGCAACTAATTTTTGTATGTTGATTATGTATCCTGCAACCCTATTGAATTTGTTTATTAGTTCTAACAGTTTTTGGTAAAGTCCTAAAGGGTTTTTGACATATAGTATAATGTCATCTGCAAATAGAGACAGTTTTACTTCTTTGTTTTCAAAATGGATGTCTTTTATTTCTTTTTTGTGCCTAACTGCTCTGGCTAGGACTTCTAGTCCTATGTTGAATAGGAGTGGCAAAAATGGGCATATTTATCTTGGTCCTGATCTTAAGGGAAAAGCTTTCAGTTTTTCACCATTGAATATGGTGTTAACTGTGGCTTGTCATTTATGGCCTTTATTATGTTGAGGTACATTCCCTCTGTATCTACTTCCTTGAGAGTTTCTTTTTTTTTTTTTTAAATCAGGAATTGATATTGAATTTTGTCAAATGGTTTTTCTCCATCTAAAGAGATAATCAGGGGCCCCTGGTGGCTCAGTCAGTTAAGTGTCTGCCTTCGGCTCAGATCATGATCCCAGGGTTGTGGGATCAAGTCCCACATCTGGATCCCTGCTCAGTGAGGAGTCTGCTTCTCCCTCTGCCTCTACCCCTCCCCCCTGCTTGTGCTCTCTCTCTCTCTCACACATGCTCTCAAATAAATAAATAAAATTAAAAAAATAAAGAGATAATCATATAGTTTTTATCCTTCATTTTGTGAATGTGGTATATCACATTGATTGATTTATGTATGTTGAACCATCCTTGCATCCTAGGAAAAAATCCCACTTGATCATGGTATATGATCTTTTGAATGTTCATCAGGGATGTTGACTTGTAATTTTCTTTTCTTGTAGTGTTCTTGACTAGTTTTAGTACCAGGGTAATACTGGGCTCATAAAATAAGTTTGAAACTGTTTCCTCCCCTTGATTATTTGTTGGTATTAGTTCTTCTTCAAATGTTTGATAGAATTCAACAATGAAGCCATCTGGTCCTGGATTTTTCTTTGTTGGGAGGTTTTTGATTACTTATTTAATCTTCTTACTAGTAATCGGACTGTCCAGATTTTCTATTTCTTCATGATTCAATTTTGTAGCTTGTGTGTTTCTAGGAATTTATCCATTTCTTCTAGGTTTTCCACTTTGTTGACATCACTTTTATTACTGATTGGTTTTCTATGAAAAAACTATCTTTTTTTAAAAAAAGATTTTATTTATTTATTTGAGAGAGAGCAAAAGCAATCACAGAGGCAGAGGGATCACAAAGGCAGAGGGAGAAGCAGACATCGCTGAGCAGGGAGCCTGATGCGGGACTCAATTCCAGGACCCTGAGATCATGACCTGAGCCTGAGGCAGACGTTTAACTGACTGAGCCACCCAGGTGCCCTTGAATTAATTATCTTTGGTTGAACAAATTATAATTGCTTTATTCGTAGGAAAGTTTTTCAATGATGTAATATAACTATGGCAGAGATTTAAGTAGACAAAAATTGGAGTATTACGTTGCTTTTTCTGTGTACCTTATGTTTTACTTTAGTTTGAGGTTAAAGATAAGTTCTTATGAATAACTTAAAATTTCTTCCTAGAGGTTTTCCCTCATGCCACAGTACTGCCACCAAGTATTATTTGTTTAACATCAAGCATGGAAAACTCTTTAAAAGTACTTTTCAGAACAACACTGTGCTATATAACAAGCTTTAGTGATTTCACAAATAGAATTTGTACTGCTTCGAATGCACCTCTCCTCCTTTACCTCACATACTCCTGTAGACATTTTGAGGTCTCACTTCATGTGTATCTTTTTCCTCTGTGATGCTCCTTCCACTTATGCAGGCAGTTATACTCTTCCCCCTGCACCATCATAGTACCATATACATGATCCATTTGAGCCTTTGATATGTTACATATGTCCTGGTGATAAACTTATGTGTCTACCTTCCCACTCCATTGGGACAGTCCCAAAGGCAGTCTTATTAAAAATTCATACTTCTAAATATCTCCTCATCCTCAGTACTTAGCATTGTACCTGACACAGTAATAATAAATTCTTGACCATAAGACCAAGTAACTATTTGATCAGAGCTGCCCGTGATGAATATGTTATCAAATCAAAATAACCAAAAAGTTCGTCATGCCCAGCAGTATTCCATCATCTAATGGAAGTAATATATATGGAACCAAGCCTCAGAATATCTAGAGGCACAAATAAGTTGCAGATGACTCAACATTCTGACTATGCTACTCCTGCAACACTGTCATTTCTCCCTCAACTTTATTTAGGGACTCATAGGAGATTCTTTATTACCTAAATATGCGACTCTGGTTAACAGATTAGTCTAGATGATTTGTTGGCACCAAGTGGAAGTGAACTGCTACTGCCTTACAACCCCATTCAGGGTTGGCCTATAAGGATCATAAGGAGGAATTCCTCCTAATGGGTGGAATTTTTAGTATTTCAGATCATTTTCCAATTTTTATGAAAGGGGTGTTTCAGTCACAAATCTATACTTATTCATGGTCATTGGCTAATGGAACTGGGAAGAAGAAGATTGTAATCTTAGAGATAAGGTGGTTTGAGAAGTAAAATACATGGATAGACCTTTTTTAATTGACCTAAAACATAAGAGTATTGTCCTGAATGAATGTTCATCAAAAAGCTCTTACCATTCAAGAGTATCTTAATAATCAGATGGACACAAAGATAATTCCTTTAACTGTGAGTCAACCTTTTTCCATGGCCACATTATTACTTTTTCAATGCATTCATGAATAAAATGGCCATCCTGCAGGAATAGAGGCTGTACATGAACTCAACAATTCAGTGTTTACTCCTGAAGGGTGAAATTGTCACCATTACTCAATGCCTAATTTGCCAACAGCAGCAACTTATCCTCAACCTTTTATGTGATAAATCTACTAGTTTTCTATTGCTGCATAAAAATGATCACAGCTTATAACACACATTTATTATTTCACAGTTTCCTTGGGTCATAAGTTTGCACATGGTGTGGCTGGGTCCTTTGCTCAGGGTCTTACAAGGCTGCAAGCAAGGTGTTGAACAGACTGCATTCTCATTTGGAGGCTTGATTGGGGAAGAATCCAATTCTTTCTCTCTCTCTCTTTTTAAGATTATATTTATTTATTTGGGAGAGAGAGAGAGAGCATGAGCGGGGGGTGGGGATAGGGGGAGGGGCAGAGGGAGAAGCAGACTCCCTGCTGAGCAGGGAGCCAGACACAGCTCTCAATTCTGGGATCTTGAGATCATGACCTAAGCCAAAGGCAGCTGCTTAACTGACTGAGCCACCCAGGTGCCCTGGGAAAAATGCAATTCCAAGCTGATTCACTTTGTTGGCTATATGCCTAAGGGCCCTGGCTTTCTGCTGACTGTTGTCTGGAAGCTGTCCACACTTCTTTGACATAGTCTTCATGAACACGGGCACTTATTTCGTCAAACCACAAGCAGAGCTGGCTTTATGGGCATGTATTCTATGCTGTAACACAAGTCCTGTGCTTAAAAGGCCCCACACTTGGTTTAATTGTTCTTCTGTAGCCATTTTGAAATTCTTAACAGTTTTTGAATAAGGAGTCCCACATTTTGCTTTATGCACTGAGCCTCACAAATTATGTAGTCAGTCCTACCTGCAAGGAGAATCTCTAGCTTTAGTATGCTAAGATGTAGTCTTTTATAACATGATGTAATCACAAAAATGATATCCATCACCTTCTGCTGTATAATGTAATCACAGGAGTGACATCCCATTACCTTTGCTATAGTATGTTGGTTAGAACCAAGTCGCAAGACCTGCCCACACTCAAGGGGTGGGAATTACAAAAAGGCATGACTACAAGGAGGTGGGGATCATGAGGGCCACCCCTGGAGTCTTTCTCCTACAATACCAAAATGGGAGTAGAGTAGGTAGAGGGCAGGTCACTAGAAAGAATATAGATCAAATATCTCTACCTGCCATGCTCTATTGCATGGAGTTTCTGACTGTTTTATTTACAGTTGTTGTATTCCACACAGCATTGCCTCTGAGGAATTGATTTTATAGTTAATAGTTTATCCCTTACCACTTGCCTTATAGGTTGTCAAAATGTACTACTAAACACCAACATATAGTGCTAGGTGGGAATGCCATCTCTTGAGAGGTCAGGATATTGTCTTGTATGATGCATTATAGGCTTGGAACCAGCAATCAATATGTGCTGCTGTTTTTCTCACAGCCAGAATGCACAAATTTTGGAAGCAATGTTTTTTGTTTTTGTTTTTCAGTGTCACATGGCATTTTTAAAAATTTAAATTCAATTAATTAACATATAATGTATTATTTGTCTCAGGGGTACAGGTCTGTGATTTATCAGTTTTATATAATACCCAGTGTTCATTACAACACATACCCTCCCCAGTGTCCATCACCCAGTTAGTTACCCCATCCCTCCACCCCTTTCCCATCCAGCAACCCTCAGTTCCTTTCCTATGATTGAGTCTCTTATGATTTGTCTCCCTCTCTGTTTTTGTCGTGTTTCATTTTTTCCTCTCTTTCCTTATGATCCTCTGCCTTGTTTCTTAAATTCCACATATCAGTGAGATCATATGATAATTGTCTTTCTTTGATTGACTTATTTCACTTAGCATAATACCCTCTAGTTCTATCTACGTTGTTGCAAATGGCAAGATTTCCTTTTCTGATGGCTGCATAATATTCCATTGTATATATATACCACATCTTCTTTATCCACTCATGTGTCGATGGGCATCTAGGCTCTTTCCATAGTTTGGCTATTGTGGACATTGTTGCTATAAACATTGGGGTGCAGGTGTCCTTTTGGATCACTACATTTGTATCTTTGTGGTAAATACCTAGTAGTGCAATTGCTGGGTCTTAGGGTAGCTCTATTTTTAACTTCTTGAAGAACCTCCACACTGTTTTCCAGAGTGGCTGCACCAGTTTGTATTCCCACTGACAGCGTAGGAGGGTTCCCCTTTCTCCGCATCCTCGCCAACATCTGTCGTTTCCTAACTTGTTAATTTTAGCCATTCTGACTGGTGTGAGGTGGTATTTCATTGTGGTTTCGATTTGTGTTTCCCTGATGCAACGTTTTTAAGTGGTGGTTCACAAAATTATACCCATGCTCTACTTAGAATTTTTTTGGCATCTCGTCTTCAGAACATTAGTTTTTGCTAGTTTAGAGGTCTTAATATCTAAAATAAATGCTGTCATCCGGGAACATAAGTAAAGTTTAATTGAATTGAAAGTGCACAGGGCCACTGGCCATTTGGGCAATTCATGCCACTGGAAAAAGAAGAAAAAAAAGGAGGTTTGGGTGTTGGCAGAGGTGATCGATGCTATTTATGAAGGGTAATAGGTTATTGCTACACAATGAAGGCCAAGAAGTATATGGATAAAGTCCTTTCTTTTTAACTATTATAATTTAAAAAAAATTTTCTTTTAAATTCATTTTCTGAGAGCTACGGTACATTGTTGAAAAGTAGGGCTGTTAGTTGGCATCTGTGTATTATAACCTTAAAAATAATATTTCTAGTTTTTTGTCACTAAGTTTGATGTTTATGGAAGGTTTTTTTAAAAAAGACTTTCAGTTAAGTACATTTTTTTCTATTTTTGGTTTGCTACTTTAAAAAATCATGAAAGTGTATTGACTTTTTCTAAAGCATCCTTTCATTAATTGAAATAATCATAAGTTATTCCTTTAATCTATTAATGTAGTGAATCACATCAATTGGTTTTCTGAGGTTGAATCATTTTGGAGTTCCTGGAATAAGCCCTACTTGGCCACCTCTATGTCTATCTATTCAGTGTCGAATGTGACTTGTTAATTTCTTATTTAGATTTTGCACCTGTATTTATAAATGGCATTCACATACAGTATTCCATTCTCATATTGCTCTTTTCCAATTTTAGTTTTAAGATAAATTGGATAGTATATTAGTTAGGGTTCAGTTTAAAACAACAGATTCTCTGCTACACAAAAAGAGATTTATCCAGTAAGATGTTAAATGGCTTACTTAGAGATACATCAGTAGGGCTGAAAGAGATTTTTATCTGAATTTCTCGGAATTACACTCAAATCTATATTGCAGAACTGGGTCATCAAGATAGATGATGCCAATGATACAATCAAAAATTTGAAAAATTAAGAAGCCGCCATCTCCGCCATGATCAGGAAGCCACTGACTCAGGAAGTTACCTGCCGGTTGGGATACAGAGACTTCTCTATTGCCAGGTCCAAAATCACATTACTTCTGCTAATCACAAAGTCATCTAAGGTTCAGATGCTGCTGCTAGCTACTGGCTCAGGAACCAACCCTGAGTTTGTCACAATCCACTTGCAGCATAGTGGATGCCCTGCACCCTGCCTCCTTCCCCATTTGATTCACTTCAAAATTGAAGTTCCATAGAAGTTAAGTTACATGGAAGAGACTGAATCATATCTGGAATTTAAGCAAGAGAGATTCTGGGAAATGCAATGTTTTATATGGTTTCTGCCTGCTCTAAGGAGGTGGAATAGGTATTAAATGAGCCAATCCACATTGGTGTCCGTGTGTAATTCTCCCTTATTTTCTGTGATCTAAAACAACTTGTATAGGACAGGAATGATTTGTTTCTATAAGGTTTTGTGAAATATACCTGTAAATTTTGTCCTGAAGAATCTTTTAAACCCACCAGGTTAGGGTGCCTGGGTGGCTCAGTTGGTTAAGCGTCTGCCTCCGGCTAAGGTCATGATCTCAGTGTCCTGGGATCGAGCCCCGCATCGGGCTCCCTGCACTGCTTCTCCCTTTCACTCTCCCTCTGTGCTCTCCCTCTTTTCCTCTCAAGTAAATAAAATCTTAAAAAAATAAAGTGTAAACCCCCCAGTTTAATTTATTTTATATGTGAGAAAAGGGGTAAGAGAAGTCATATTTATATTAATTTGGAAATGAATAAAATGTCCTTGGAAGCATTCACAAATAAATGATAAATGTTAAGATCCTTTTGGGAAAGATACAGGGTAGTTGGAGAATATGGTGGGAGTGAGAATTTTTACTGTATGTACTTGGAGTATTTTGAGTTTAGAATCATGTGAACACTACCTATTGAAATATATAACAAGTATTGGCATGCTATTTCTTTATGGTTTTAAGGATTTCCTCTTCACTTATTCCTAATACTGTTTTTGTTGACTTCTTTTTTTTATCTTTTTCCCCTAGTTTGCTAAAAACTTATTTATTTTATTAGGCTTTTCACAACTAGCTTTTAGATTTTCTATTCTTTTTGTTTCTTTGCCATTTCTTCAGTTTGGGGTGTAGCTTTATTATTTCCTTCCTGGAGCTACTTTGTTGGGTTTTCTCTCCTATCTCTCTAATTTGAATACTTACTTAACAAATTTCCTTCTCCCCTCTCTCCCACTCCCCATGAATGCAGTTAAAGTTTTAAATTTCCCTTTAGATGCACTCTGGGTGCATCCTACATGTCTTTAATATATAGTACTTCACTTCATTCTCTTTTAAACTGTCAAAGCCATTTTTATTATTCATTTTAACAAGTTAACAAATTCTGTTGTTTATGTAAGTTAATCTTTTAAATGCACTAGACTCTATATATTATGGCATCTTATTTCCATGTATCACATTATAAAACAGAGTGATAGATACATCGTTCTGATGTGGAAATCAAGGAAATAAAATCAATCTACTAATTTTAATACCTCAGTTAAATGCCCAGGGAGATTTCTCAGCTTAAAAAAGATAAAAAACAAAAAATCTTTATGAAGCTTATACTATACTATCATTGCAGTTTTGTCATAAAATAACCTAGTCCACAATATTTTTTTTTAGTTCACTTATATTTTTTTCAAGTTTTTTATTTAAATTCCAGCTAGTTAACATACAGTGCAATATTGGCTTCAGGTGTAGAGTTCAGTAATTCATCACTTATGTACAACATCCAGTGTTCACAATTTCTTTTGAGGTCAAAATGTAAAGGCTCAGAGTTTTTTTGTTCCTAGATTTTCTTTTTGCAGTCTTTTCCCTTCTTCAGATTCTCCAAGCTTTCTTTTCTTTATCTATTCATCCCATCAAAACCAGGAAAAATCTGACCATCTATCATTGATGCTTATTTGCTGTCTGGCTATGTTCATTCTGAAGCTAATTTGAATTTTAACCATCCATCTGC
>NC_138370.1:125404930-125425761 GCF_054177405.1 Leptonychotes weddellii | reverse complement strand
AATAATAATAAAATAATGTTCTTTACTGTGAATTTCATATAACCAAATGATTCTCAGAGTTCTTTCATTGATTTTTACCAAACTCTTATATCCATAGCGGCACTATGGTTGCAACTGATGAACAGGTGTTACAACATGATGTCAGTTGATAACGTTCATATACCTTAACAAGTAAGATAGAAAAAGACTCAAAACCCAAAGACCGATGTCAGGACTTCACTTGTTTTTCAATAGTGTGTGACTTCTTTACTGAATCAGATAATAATTTACAAATGCTGAAAGAATATTTCTCCAATTTTTTTGTGCTATTCACAACATGGTATGACATGATGCACTTCTAAGTTGAATCTGCATTATTAACATTATCTCCATAAGTTTAAGATCTATCATTAAAACAACAAATCAAGACCTGATTTATAGTGTTTCTAAAAATAAATAGAAATAATTTCTCTTCTTCTATTTAAGTACCCTGTTGGATATAAATGATACTCATCAGTAGTAGCATAAATTTGAATTTGCTGTTTGAAAATAGTTACTCTTGGCATCTCTTTTTCTATTGTGTAGGTTCTGTAGTTGTTCCACCCAACCATTCCTTTTTTGTTTATAGATTGTTCATGTAAACAAAAAGGTGAATCTTACTAGGGGGAAAGATTATCAGAGATTCGGTCTTGAGTTAGTTATAGAACTAAGGAAATCACTTTTCCCTTTCTGGGCCTCTGACTTCTCAACCACAGATGAGATTAAATGAGATGAAACAGATGATCTCTAAGGTTTCCTACAGAGTCTATGATTCAGTGATGGTAGATTATTGTTTTTACATACTTGCTGCTTCTTCCTGTGAAAAGTTGATAATTCCCTGTCCTGTGATGTCAGGCTCAGCCATGTGACCAGTAGTACCCTTCCTGTGGAAAGATTATACTCAGCTCAGTGATACCAGGCATCACTAGGCAACATGCATTGGTCAATGGGACATAGCAGAAGTTATATGTGCCACTGCTGATCAGAAGCTTTAAGAGCCATCCTAGGGGGCGCTTGGATGGCTCAGTTGGTTAAGCGACTGCCTTCGGCTCAGGTCATGATCCCGGAGTCCCTGGATCGAGTCCTGCATCGGGCTCCCTGCTCAGCGGGGAGTCTGCTTCTCCCTCTGACCCTCCCCCGTCTCATGTGCTCTCTCTCATTCTCTCTCTCTCAAATAAATAAATAAAATCTTTAAAAAAAAAAAAAGAGCCATCCTAGGTTCTGCTCTCTCCCTTTTCACTCTGCCACAACAATGACAAAGCTCCACATAGAGGCTGCTTCTCTACCTGGATCTTGAAGGGGAGAGAATGAGTAGCACACAGCCAACCCCCAACTGACAAATAAAATAATGTCTTTGTTATTGTAAGCCCCTGAGAGACTGGGATTTTTGTTATTGTAGCATTATCTAGCAAAAGATAATTAGTTTATAAATTCTTAAAATAACTTCCAATTAAAATTTAATGTAAGTGAAAAAAGGTAATAAATATATGCATATATTTATATCTTAGTACATATATGCATCCCCAGCCATCACCCTTCAATATCCTCATTTCCCCCAGCCCTTCTCTTTCCTTCAGGATCTCTTATATATATAAAATAAAGCCACTTAAAATGATGTAAATATGGAATTTACATTAAATTCTACTATAGATACTATATTTCTGTATCTTCTATTATATATAAATATTCTATATACCTACTCAGAATATTCCTTGTAATTTCTGCCTTGAATCCTTGAATGGTTCTTCCAAGGAAAAATGAATATTTTTCAAAAGTAATTCTTCATCATTAAGGTATTACTTATCTACTCTAAATTACAGTGTTCCTTAGCAATTCATGATTTCCAAATATTAATTCAAGAGCACTTCTCCTGAAGTAATATGATTTCTTGATCCTCTATTTGTTGTAATTTTAAAGTTGTTTAAGAAGTTAAAAAGTCTCCAAGCTTACCAATGCTTCATTTTGTGGCACAAAAATATTGACTCATTTTCCTCTTTACTCCCACAGCAAAGGGACCCTGAAAGCAAACTCTAAATGTCTACGGCAATGACTTATCTGAATGAACTTGTATCTTCAATATCACCAAGGTAATGTTTTGCAGCAGTTTCACTACTTTGTGTACCTTTCCTTTGTTTGCTCATTAACTCTATTGTTTTTGGAAACCAATAATGTCTTTAATACATTTCTGAATGACAGCTACGTGAGGCTGAGAGACTTGCAATATTTTACATTCATGTTTGACTTATGACATTCTCTCAGAATCAGCATGTGATTTTCTGCTTCTGTGTTTAAAGCAAAATATTCCTGATTGACCATCACATATAACTAACTTGGTTTTTATGGTTTTCTTGAGCTCAATTCACATGCAATACAATTCACCCATTTCAACTATACTTTTCAAGGGCCTTTAGTATATTCACAGAATTATGGATCCATTGCTGCAATCAATGTTAGAACATTTTCATTATCTTGAAAAAAACATCTGCATCCCCTTAGCTGTCACCCCTCAATCTCTTCATCTTCCCCAGACCTAGACAGCTGTTAATGTACTTTCTGTCTCTATCAATTTATCCATTCCTGACAATTCTTATAAATGTAATCTGCAATATGTGGTCCTTTTTTCACCTAGCATAATGTTTTCAAGGTTCATTCATGTTGTGGCATGTATCATCACTTTGTTTCTTTTTACTACTGAATAATATGCCATTCTATGGATATACCACATTTTGTTTATTTATTCACCAATTGCTGAAATTTGGGTTCTTCCACTTTTTGGCCATTGTATAATGTTGCCATGACCATTTGTGTACCTGTTTTTGAGTGACTATATTTTCATTTCCCTTGGGTATATACCCAGGAATGGAACTGGTAGATCATGTAGTAATTCTATGTTTAACCATTTGAGGAACTTCCATACTGTTTTCCAAAGTGACTGCAGCATATTACAGTCCTACAAGCAATGTATGGGGGTTCTAATTTCTCTACATCATTCATAACACTTGTTATTATCTGTCTTTTTGATTATAATCATCCTACTGGGTGTGAAATGGTGTCTCATTATGGTTTTGATTTGCATTTTCCCTGATGACTAATGATGTTGTGCAGCTTTTCTTGTGTTTACTGATCACTTGTATATATTTTTTGGAGAACTGTCTATTCAGATCCTTTGCTCATTTTAAAATTGGGGTTATATGACTTTATTATTGAGTTTTAATAATTCTTTTTATGTTCTAGATATGTCAGATATAGGATTTACAAAAAATTTTCTCCCATTCTGTGGGTTGACTTTTCACTTTCTTGATGGTATACTTTGGAGCCACAAAATTTTTTAATTATGATGAAGTCCAGTTCATCTGTTTTTTTCTTCTGTTGCTTGTGCTTTTGGTGTCATATCTAAGAAATCATTGCCTAATACAAGATCACGAGGATTTATGCCTATGTTTTCTTCTAAAAGTTTAACAATCATTGCTTTTACATTTAGGTCTTTGATACATTTTGAGTCAATTTTTGTATACGGTGTGAGGTAGGGTTCAATCTTACTATTTGCATGTGGCTATTTAGTTGTCACAGAACCATGTGTTGATAAGACTATTCTTCACTGATTGGTCATGGCACTCTTGCCTAAAATCTGTTAACCATAGATATATGGGTTTATTTCTGAATTCTCAATTCTATTATGTTAATTTATGTCTATCTTTATGCCATTACCACATTATCTTGATTACTATAGTTTTGCAGTAAGTTTTGAATGATATCTAGCTTCCAAATTTATGTAAGTGTTGATATTTATACATAATTTGATTATCTTTTGGTTGTACTTAAGAAGTTGTTGGTACTAGCATATGCTTGTGATTTGGGGTTTTATGGTTAGAGTCAATAAATAATAATTGTTATGGGCATAGGTATTTAGAATCAGAGAAACCTGGATTTGAACTGATTGTACTATATCCTAGATGTGTGAACTTGCATAATCGTCGCTCAGTTTCAATTTCCCATTTTAAAATGAGAACAGTAATACTTACATTCATGGACTTCTGTGAGGATTAAATGAATTAATATATGGAAAGTGCTCAGTAAAGACAGTTTTCATTTTCTTGGACAGATGTTAATTTGCATTTACATGTTCATCATGTGTATACAGTAACAATATATTGGCTTATATTTTGATTAAGAAATAGCGATAAACTCCCAGGTTTTGGGAGCTCATTTTTTCAATAAATATGAGAAAAAATGAAGCTAGACTAGGAGAAAAATAAAGTAAAACAGCCTGTGGAGAAGTGTGGGGAGGAGGAGGCAAATAGAATCCATGCATGGTTCTTCTCCAGGAATTTAAGGAAACTCTTTTTCCAATAATTCTTTTAAAATAGTTTAAATAGTTGGTCTGCCTGCAAAGGCTTGCAGCCTCTTTTGCAGACATCAAGGAATGTACTTTCAATCTCTTGGAATCCCTTCTCAGAACTTATTATTGAGTATGGGCCTTTATGAGAGAGAGCAGGGCAGCTTTTTATTCCACCTACTTCAGTTCCTACATTATAATTCCAATTGTATTTTTAAACATAAGTTTTTAAAAACCCATAAATATGTTAAAAACAATAATAGCAGGCATTTAAAGCACATAGGCTAAGCATTTTCTAGCATGTAGCAACTAATCTACTAAACTCAAGCATTAGCATTATCACTGTATTGAAAAGGTCCTGGGCTCCCCCTCTGTTGTATTTGTGAGAACAGTTGTTAACATTTTTCTATTCCAAGTTAACTCCTGGGAGGAAGCTTCAGTGGTCTCATCCACAAGGAGCTCAAGTGAAAAGAAAAAGAAAGCATGCTGGGGATTGTGAACGGTCAGTGATGCAACACAAGGTGGCACTCTTGTCCCATTGAGTTCTGTAGAGCAGTACATTAGACAAAGGACACACAACTTCAAAAGATAGGGTTGGTCTGAATGCCTTTGGGAGTCTGCCTGATTGACTGAACGGTTAACAAGCACAAAGCCATAGGTGGGCTTGAGAAAGTAGACTGGTACAGGAGGGCAGGGGGTCACTTAGCATGGTGACAGCCTAAGTAAAATGAGACCTAGTGTCTGGACAGTGCTTTATAGTATACTTATTAGTTACCTTTATAATGCATTTTCATCCTTATAACAATCATCTTTTCACTGCTGCTCCATACGCATGCTTAAAACAAATATTAGATAATGACATTTCTAGGTAGAAGTAATGGTTCCTCGTGGTATTTGGGATAAAATTCCACTTCGTTTCCAATCTTTTTACACTTTCTCATTACTGAAATGTCTAAAGTTTCTGAAATGCATCCTGTTCTCTTGTCTCTGTGATTTTGTTGATATTATTCTACCTAAAGCTTTTTTGTCCTTTCATCTTCATAGATGATTCCTGCTCCTCGTTCTTAAGTCAGCAAAGATATCACCTCCTCCTGGAAGCCTTCCTTGACCTCCTCAATTGGGCAGGCTAGCTGTAGGGAGGGCGCTGTCTTACCAGAGCTGAACTTTCCATGGGGAGATGCAGCCAGTCCGTGGTGACCAGCGGGGAGGGATTCTGGGAAATTAAATTAAATTGAAGTTAACATATCTAAAGTACCTAACAGAGTATGGATACCTAATAAATGGTATCTGTGGTTATGGTACAGGTCCGATAATTTAATTTTATTTATATACCAATTATTTTCCTTTATTTATTCATGAGCATTTACTACTTTCTGGGTTTGTTTTCAGGTCTGTTATGTTTTTATTGTTAGGTAATGAGCAGAATGCAATATGCAAGTATTAGATGGCATTTTCTGTTTTGTTCTTCTTGATTATTTCATTCAATAAATACTTTCTCAGTTCCTATGTACAAGGTGCTGTTCTAAACACTGAGAGTATAGGATTTAAAAATGGACGGCATAATGGAGAAGCTTATTGTATAGTGATTCTTAATATTTTATTAGTCTTTAAGATTTCAAGATTAAATTGCATCATAGTTGTGATGGTATACTTATAATAATAATTTTTTTCCTGGATTATAACTGATAGGTTGTTTCCCACTGTTTTCTAACTGCAGTCATAGTTTCTAATAGTTCATGTTAGTACTTCCCAAATGCATTAACCTTTGCTCACAGTGATTCTCTCAACACTTTTCTGCTAATATACTCTTCATATTCATTATTATATCTTTTGATTAAAACACCTCCCAAAACCCATTAGAGAACCCTAATGTCAACCATAAAATCTGTCCCTTTTTCAAGATTTTATGTACGATTGTGAACTAAGGCCTTTGAATAGTCAGGATTCTTGCCAGCAAGAATCAGAAGGCACCTCAAATAGGCAATTGGAGAGGAGGACTGCTGTAAGGGTGTGGGCAGAGTTTAGAAAACATACTCTTCCTGGGTTAGCAAAATGGGGGGACAGTACTCCTCTAAGGCCTCAAGAAGAAAAGGAAGGAGCAGATACTGGGACCCAAAAAGGCTAGCTGTAGGGAGGGCGCTGTCTTACCAGAGCTGAACTTTCCATGGGGAGATGCAGCCAGTCCGTGGTGACCAGCGGGGAGGGATTCTGGGAAATTAATATCCTCACTTCATTCTCCTACCAATCCCAGTCTGCCCCCAGGGTTTCCTATTGACAGAAGCCCCTGGCCTCTAGAGGACAAGAGACTCAGTTGAAGCAGTTCACACAGGCCAGCCTCCTGTGCCAGAGATCAGGGTGGAGAAGGGTGTAGCATGGATCTGAGGAGCAAGTGGAAGAAACTCAGCACAGGCCTTGTTCAGAACTGGGAAATGTAGCGATTCATATTTTTGCAACTGAAAGAAATATGAATTTATCCTTATGCTTTGTCTTGCCTACAAGTCTGTCCCCCTTTCATGAAAGAAAAGCCTCTCCTCCCTACTTTTTCCATCTGTAATTCATTCCATCAACATCCATCAAATCCTTCTTTGAGCAGGTTTTGGGGGCACAGAAATAAACACAGTGTTCAATCCCAAGGGTCACCATTAGGTGGGGGGGGGTAAGAGAAATAAACCAACCTTTACCTTATAGAGCACTTAAGCAATAATGAATTAGGGGAAAGCACAGGGGCAATATGAGCTCACAGACACGGTGACCCCCCAGATTAGAGGTTATCTGGGAAGGCTTCCTGGAGGAGGTGATTTGGG
Organism: Leptonychotes weddellii; assembly: GCF_054177405.1. Taxonomy (NCBI): domain Eukaryota; kingdom Metazoa; phylum Chordata; class Mammalia; order Carnivora; family Phocidae; genus Leptonychotes; species Leptonychotes weddellii. Next base: position 125,418,603 of record NC_138370.1, on the reverse strand, counting down.
CAAATGCCTTGGTCAGGTTTAATTATTTAGTTTCTCTTTTTTCCCCATGTTAATTTAACTCTTATTTAACCCTTCAAAGATCTATAGTCAGTTATTTGGTTATGAGGTTTTCTTCCTTGTTTCTTTTCCAATTTTACCCTCTTAATTCTTAATTATGCTTTATCAGTTGCTTGAAATGGAGATCAGCAATTTGTACAATACAAATCTCTGGCACTATTTTTATCATCTTGCACTTGGAATGACCATTGTGATCTTATTTTATTTGACCAATTTTATTGGGGAAAATTTTAGTGTTTTTAGAATTGCTTAATTAGGAGCTGGGCTAAAGAAATTCTACGTAGGTGGAACCTACTTATGCAAGTAATCGGGGAACTAGGGTAAAAGGGAGCACCCGATCTTCATTGGACATGTTTGTGCATGTAGTTAAATTTTAATCCTGTCATGAACCACTCACTGGAATAAATTTTGGGGCACATTTCTGAATCTGTCTTTGGATAAAATACAAAGTATGGATTACCATGTGAAATGGCATGAACATTTTTATGGTTCTTGAGACATATTGCCACATTGCCTTCGGAAATGTTGTACATTATTGTACACAAATGTCACATGCTTTCACTATTACTGTAATATATTTTTGATACTTTCTAATTTTTGTTTCCTCCTTCCTGTTAGGTCAGTTTCTCTATAGCCGTTTTACCCTGACCACAGAAGTTGATTCCAGTTTCCACCTTTTTTTTTTCCATTTTTAAAAAAATTTAAATTCAATTAACATACAATGTATTATTGGTTTCAGAGGTACAGGCCTGTGATTCATCAGTCTTATATAACCCTCAGTGCTCATTACATCACATGCTCTCCTTAATGCCCATCACCCAGTTACCCCATCCCTCCACCCTTCTCCCCTCCAGCAACCCTCAGTTTGTTTCCTATGCTTAAGAGTCTCTTATGGTTTGTCTCCCTCTCTGGTTTCATCTTGTGTTATGTCTCTGCCCATACCACCCTGAACGCGCCCGAGCTTATCTTCCAATCTCGGAAGCTAAGTAGGGTCGGCCTGGTTAGTACTTGGATGGGAGTCCACCTTCTTTTTTTTTTTTTTTTTAAAGATTTTATTTATTTATTTGAGAGAGAGAGAATGAGAGACAGAGAGCATGAGAGGGAGGAGGGTCAGAGGGAGAAGCAGACTCCCTGCCGAGCAGGGAGCCCGATGCGGGACTCGATCCTGGGACTCCAGGATCATGACCTGAGCCGAAGGCAGTCGCTCAACCAACTGAGCCACCCAGGCGCCCCGGGAGTCCACCTTCTTTATGTATTTCCAGAACCACCTTATTGTGCCGCTGCAGAAGCAAGAACAGCTGCAGTGGTGCCCTCTCCTTAGACGTGTGGGTCCCAGCCTCCTCCCAGATTCACTATACTATTCTTCTACTTTGTATATGTTTGAAGTTTCCCATCACATGTTCTGATGATCTCACATTTTCCTTTTATTTTTAGTCCATTTTCCATTAGGTGTTGGGAGTTTTGTTGATTTGTAAGAGTTAACTCACCTGGTGCATCATGCCTGGAGGCAGAAGCCCCCGTTATTATCATCATTTCATTTCTGTTCAATTTGTGTGTGTATTTTCCTCTTTTTTCTTGATTGGTTGTGTCAGAGGTTGGAAAATTTTATTTGTATTTTTAAAGAACCATTTTTTGTGTTTACTGAATTTCTCTGTTTCATTTTGTTTCCTATTCCATCGGCTTCTTCTTCTATCCATGTTGTCTCTTTCTTTTATATATTAGTCCTTTTCCTGCCTTTTAAACTCCTTCCACAGCCCCTTTTGACAGACAGGAATTTGCTTGCAAAGGAGAGATGAAAATTTCGGAGTCATGGTCCCAGCTTTACAAAATAGAGAAGAGAAGAATGGGTTTGGATCTTAGAGCAATCCCTTAACAACCAGCTAATATGATCCAAATAATGTATTTTTGGAATTTAACTTTTATTTTCCAGGGGAGAAAGGCACAAAATTTTTCCCCCTCCTCCTCCCCTTCTCCTCTCCCCGTCTTCTGTCCCCACCACCCCCCTTGCCCTCCCCCTCCTTCTTTTGTTCTAGCTCTAGACACAAGTAAAATAATAGTTATATATAGAAGAATTGGAAAGGTTATGCTATCCAAGTCTTTCCCAGTATACATGGCATTCTTGATACACTGCATTTGCTGCAAGATTTAATGAACTGCTTCTGTTCTAACAGCATGGTGAGTGCTAAGAGCCAGGAGCTTGAGTCAGATCTGGGTTTGAATCCTGATTTACTTACTAACTAGGTCTATGGCCTTGGGTAAGTTACCTATCTTCTCCAAGCCTCAATGTCCTTATTTGCTGTGAGGGCTTAAATGAAATAATATCTGTAAAAAGTCGGTGCTTGGAACATGATGAGTGCTCAGTAAATGCTGTTTTTTTTTTTATTATAATTATACATTCCCAACCACTATGGAATATTTTTCCTCTCATATAAAACACTGTAGAAATGCCTATCATCTATTAATGCCCTGAAGTCCAAAGGTAGAGGAACTTAATGTTTAAAAGCTATCACGGCCATGGAGTGAACATTATGTGAAAAAACAAATATTTGGATAAACACCAAGAAAGTCAAAGGTGGTTGAAATATTAGCTGGCTGACAACATAATTCGAGTTGCTTAATGGTGCACAAAGGCAATGCAAAACATTCTTTTTAGAGGTGTGATATTTTTTCCCTTTAAGTTCTTTCTAAAGTACCTAACAATTAGGGAAATAAGGTATTTGTATATTGTAAGTGTATAGGTTTTGCTCACCTTGAGAGTTTTTTGATTCCTAGAAGCCCAAGAGAAAGATTTTTTAATAGTGATTTTTCTTAAATCTTAAAGATTTTTCTTTTTATGTGAATTACATTACTTGTAAATTTCTTGCCTTATAATTTATGTACCACTTAAAATGTATTAGACATTTATTTTTTTTATTTTTAAATTTATTTATTTTTTTATTCATGTGACAGAGAGAGAGAGATAGAGAGAGAGGGAATATGAGCAGGGGAGAGAGGCAGAGGCAGAGGGAGAAGCAGACTCCTCGCTGAGTCAGGAGCCTGATATGGGGCTCGATCCCAGGACCCTGAGATCAGGCCCTGAGCTAAAGGCAGATGCCAAACCATCTGAGCCACCCAGACGCCCCTGTATTAGACATTTAAATAATTGTCTTCAAGAAGCAGCAGCAATTCTCCTGGGCCCTTAGCCCCTATTGAACTGGGTAGCTTTCTTTGTACAAACCTATATACTAAGCAGCAAAGATGTGTGTAATTAGTTCAGTTTCTTTCCACAAAGGTGATCTGAGCACTTAGAACAGGCCAAAGAGCCTTGCAGACAGGACTGGCATCCATGGGCACGGACTGATGGACAAAGACAGCAGAGTTCACCAGTCTAAACCACCATCAGGTGGTATCAGTTTAGTAAAGGGGAGACATTCTGAGCAAACACAATTTACGAATAATTAATATACACATTTTTTGTTAATTAAAGCTAATGTGGGGCGCCTGGGTGGCTCAGTTGGTTAAGCAACTGCCTTCGGCTCAGGTCATGATCCTGGAGTCCCGGGATCGAGTCCCGAATCGGGCTCCCTGCTCGACGGGGAGTCTGCTTTTCCCTCTGATCCTCCCCCTCTCATGCTCTCTGTCTCCCATTCTCTCTCTCAGATAAATAAATAAAAAATATTAAAAAAAAAAAAAAAAAAGCTAATGTTTCTGAAAGATTCCATCCTTTTCTTTTGAGCACTCTGTGGTATTTTCCAACTTATTTTCTCCTTCTTATCCCTTCATCGCTAACCATCCTGTTTTTCTCTCAAAACTCTGATTTACATTAAGCTTGTAGAACTCAATTAGGCCTCTTGAGGATGGCTGCTAATCAGACACTTTGCATCATTACCTTTTCAGTCGCCTTTGGATTGTGATTCACAACCAATAATGTTAAAATAACGATAATGTTCTCTAACTTTGTCTGCCTGCTAGCACTCTGATGTGAGAGAGGCCGATAAGCTTTAGGCTTTACAGATGGGGACTGAGGCCCAGATGGGTTAGAAAACTCATCAAATTGCAGAGCATTTGGAGCAGGTCAGAGATCGGAACTCAGGTTCCCTAACTCCCCGTTCAGTCTCCTTTGTATACTCAACAGAATTTTCTCACCATGTGAATAGTAGTACAGAGCCTTTTCACATACCCTCGAGGGCAAATAAGAGATTTAAGTATTTTAAAGTGTTTGGTCTCCCTGTCAAAATATATTTGCATCATTTATCTTTTGAAATTTTTCATGAAGTGTGTTCAATAGAAACAAGATTGCCTTAATTTTGTTGTAAAAAGCCACCTGGAGCTCTTGGTATACATTGCATAACTGGGTAAACATTGGAAATAATTTGTAATTTGGTGAGACATCAGATGAAGTGAAAAACAAAGGTATTAGGGAATTACATCAAGAAAGTCCTTAGAAACTATATTTTTTCTATTTAAAAAATAGTATTTCTCTATAGAAGTGCTATAGCTACATTATAGAATCTATGGAAAATTCAATGGGAGGAAAAATTCTGCCTCAATTCAAGAAATGTTATCACATCACTCTTTTGCCTTCTAGTTTACGCACACTTTTCCTCTATATATCTATTTTTTAAAAAATACAATTATACGCACAGGACACAGAAAATTTCCATTCTGAATTTCCTTTACTTAGTATCATAACATAATGAGCATTATACTTTCTTTTTTTTTTTAAAGATTTTATTTATTTATTTGAGAGAGAGAATGAGAGAGAGAGAGCACATGAGAGGGGGGAGGGTCAGAGGGAGAAGCAGACTCCCCGCTGAGCAGGGAGCCCACTGTGGGCCTCGATCACAGGACTCCAGGATCATGACCTGAGCTGAAGGCAGAGGCTTCACTGACTGAGCCACCCAGGCGCCCCGAGCATTATACTTCCAAATGAAAAAATTCAAAAGGGAAAATTATATTTTCAGATAATTTTTGTTTAAGTGTGAGTCAATTACAAATTGGTCACTGAAAGGATGATAAAGCTTTAAATATGAAAGACTTTTAAGTGACACTTGTTAGGTCCAAGTGAGAAAATTATTACAAAATAGCGTTTACTAGTAAAAATGAAATAAAAAGTATTTTTTATGTAAAGCACTTAACAATGAAAACCATGGGTCTTTTGGTGATTCTCCAATTTGCCAGCAAAGTTTTTTCTCTTGCATTTCCATGCTCAAAATTTTTATCCTAGATAGCCCAAAGCACCTAACTGTTATTTTTTGGGACTTTTAATAGAATTTGGACTTATGGAAGGAATGTAAAGGAAAAGAAAATTAATATGGTATCTGGAATTTGTTTCAAATAGCCCAGAAGAAAAAGGTGAGTTATTGGTGAAACATCAGCACAAAATGTTGATAATTTCTGAACCTGGGTGGTGCATACATTTAATACCGCTACACTGGTATACATATATGGCAATTATTCCAAGTCATGTGAAATGGTTTACCAAACAAGTAAACTAGTCTCTAACTTAGCTTCTAGGCCTAGATAACAACTATATTTCAAGCCAATCTTGGGACTGGGTTTGTCTATGTAATGACACCCTGGCCAACGGGATATAAGTAAAATATGACCTATGCCTTTTCTGGGTATGCCTTTAAAATGAAAGGAGCTACTTCCCTTTAGCTCTTTCCCCTCTTCCCACAGCTGGAGAATGGAAAGATTGGAATGACTACTTTGAGTTCATGTCAAAGATGGCTACCCTATCACTCCCAGACTGCTTATATCTTACAGATCTATCTGTAAGCTTACTTACAGATAAATAAAGTTAATATGTTATTTAAGCCCCTGTATTTTGAGGCCCTTTTGTTACAGAAGATTAGTATTCTAAATAATATTATACATATCTATCTTTAAAAAAAGAAAAACAAACAGAAGCACACTCTTACACTATTCTATATCTTTAGTTTTTAAATTATTAATACACTTTAAAAATCTTTTCATATTTCTTTTCTATTATTATTCTATCCAGTGTCTCCAGAAAATTCTATACATCCCATTTATTCATCTGATAAATGTTTATTGGGAGCCTATTATGTGTTGCATCCTTAAGTACCTGCTGTGACTGCTTATGAGGACTGTCCAGGTATTCATGTTCCCAGAAACAATCTTCATTCAATGAGGGATAAAGATGATGACAATTCTGAAGTGTTTTACATTCAGTCTCTCAAGGAGTCTCCAGTGAGACTGAGCCTGATGTCCCCACAGTAGCAACCTACCCATCCATATCCTTCATTAGCTTTCCTCTCTTTCTGGTCTTACTTTCCAATTTTCTCACTCTGCCTTCAGAGATCACCTTCCAAATAAACACTTTGCATCCAGTCCTTGTCCCTGAGTCTGTTTGGGGTAAATCAAAGTCAGACAGTGGCCCAGGAGAATTTATTTCTCAGGAGGAGACTTTTGAATAGAAGCCTCATTATTGTGAGCAAGCCTTTGGAGTATCTGAAGGAAGAGGAATGAGCAGACCTAAAAGGCCAGTGGTGGGAACATGCTTGGAAATTTTGAAGAATAGCGAGAAGACCGTCTGGCTGGAGTGGGGCATGTGAGGGGAGAGTGATAGGAGATGCCTTTGGAGGGTTAGGCTGGTGCTAATCTTTGATAAGGATTTTGGATTTTATTATAAGTGTAATGGGAAGTCTTTGGATAGTGTGAGCTGGGTCATGATGTAATATGATTTAAGTTTCAAGATTATTCTGGATATTCTTGTTATATGTAACATTGAACACACATACTTATCTGTACTCCCCATCAAAATAATAAAAAAAATAACAAAAACATAAACTTACAAGGCCAAAGAGAACTGGAAAGTAAGTGACAGCACTGAAGAAATATGTAACGAAATTCTGAGATCTGGAAAGTGGACAGAAAAGATGTAACATTTAACTGGAGAAAGCAGAAACCGATGAGACATGGGGAGAGAAGCTGTTATAGGTTGAATTGTGTCCTCCAAAGGAAGACATATTGAAGTCCAAACTTCTATCACCTCAGACTGTGATCTTATTTGGAAATAGCGTCTTTGCAGATTTAACCAAATTAAGATGAATGAGGTCATTAGTATAGGCCTTAATCCAACATGACTGTTGTCCTTATAAAAAAGGGAGATTTGGACACAGAGGCAGGCACACACAAAGGGAAGGAGTTGGGAGAACATACAGGGAGAGTGTCATGTGAAGACATGGAATGATACATTTGCAAGCCAAAGAATGCCTGAGGCTACCAGAAACTAGGAGAGAACCGATCTTTCCCTACTGTCTTTGTAGAGAAGCTGGCCCTACTAATACATTGATTTTAGACTTCTGGCTTTATTCTTGAGACAATACATTTCAGTTGTTTTAAGCCACCTAGTTTTTAGTACTTTTTATGACAGCCCTAGAAAACTAATGTAAAGGTCAATGAAAATCAAGTTGATATATGCCACAGAATTTAGGCTATCATTATAAATGGGAGACTACAATGATAGTCTCAGTGGAGTCATGTGGCTATCAGCCTGACTGAAGCATAGAAGAGAGAAGTGGGGAGCAGGGCTGAGGAAGTAGAGGTGGAATAGTAAGTAAAAACAACTTTTTTTTGGTGAATTTTTCTATAAAGGGGAGGAGATAAATGAGGCTATAGCTGGAAGAAGTCTTGGGCCAAGTGAGTACTTTCAAAGATGGTGGTGACATTTATATTCTGATGGGAATAATCCAGAAGAAAAAGCAAAAACTGATGATACAGGAGAAAGGAGTTAATAAAGAAGAAAATTATTGAATAGACCAGATGACATGGGATCCAACATGCAAGCTGAAGAATAGGCTTTAGACTGGAGCCAGAATAGTTCAGTCACTGAACAAGAGAAAGTAAAGTTTAAGGATAGGGGCATGCGGGCTCATAGTTCCTGAGTTGAAAAGATGAGGTAGTTCTGTTCTGATTGTGTCTATATCCTGAGAGAAGTAAGAATCGCAGTCATAGCTTAGAAGTATGTCAACCATGACCCTCAACTTATCAAAACCAACGGCCAAATTTCAGACCTCATTTTCCTCAAACTTTCAAGAGGGTATGGCATGGTGGATCACTTCTTTATCCTTAATCTTTTATAGGATATCACACTCTCCTAATTTTCATTCTACTTCACTGGCCACTTCTCTTTTATTTGGACTCCTCCCTTATATCTGGGCTTGAACTAGTAGTATAAATCCAGAGCTCAGTCCTTGGTCTTCTTCTATTCTGCCCCCTGTCAGCACAGAGCAAAGAGGCAAAAATAACTGCCTCCCAATTTTTCCCTCAAAGAGGTCTGCATACTTCCTTAGCCACTGCATGAGAGTCTGACTTCCAATCAGCCTGTATCTAGTTGCCGGCTGAGATCCTCCTGGGATCCTGAAAGAGCATGTGGGCACTATTTCTGCCTTCTCCATCGGCTCACTCCAACAATTAAACCCAGTCACCAGCTTCTTCCTGGAAGGAGTCTGTCCACACATCTACTGTCCCAACTCTATGGCTACCATCAGAGGAAAGGGCTCCAAAATCGTTTAGCTCTGATAGCCAATGGGGATTCACACTCGTAAGTCCCACAGGACCATAGCAATCAAATAAGCAGTTTTTCAGTGGCATGCAAGCATTTTCTGTGGGAGTGTGTTCATGAATGGGAAGAATTGGTATTGTTAAAATGTCCATATTTCCTAAAGTAATGTACAGATTCAGTGCAATGCTTATCCAAATTTCAATGGTACTTTTCGCAGAAATAGAAAAAACAATCCTAAAATTTGTATGGAACCACAAAAGACCCTGGATAACTAAAGCAATCTGGAACAAGAAGAACAAATCTGGAGGCCTCACACTTCCTGATTTTAAACTATATTACAAGCTGTAATATATGACATTGGCAGAAAAACAGACACACAGATCAATGGAACGGAATAGACAGCCCAGAAATAAACCCACACGTATATGATCAATTAATTTATAATGAAGGAGCTAAGGATATACAATGGGGAAAGGACAGTTTCTTTAATAAATGATGCTGGGAAAATTGGATAACCACATACAGGAAACAGGTTAGACCCCTATCTTACACAATACACAAAAATTAACTCAGAGTGGATTGAAGATGTGAATATAAGACCTGAAACTATAGAATTCTTAGAAGAAAACACAGGGGGTAAGTCTCATGATATTGGTTTTGGCAATGATTTTTTGGATTTGACAACAAAAGCAAAGGGCGAAGGACCTGGATATACATTTTTCCAAGAAAACATACAAATGACAAACAGGTGTGTGAAAAGGTGCTCAAAATCACTAAGCCTGAGGAAAAAGCAAATAAAAACCACAGTGGGATATCACTTCACATGTGTTAGGATAGCTATTATTTAAAAAGATGAGATAAATACTGGCAAGGATGTAGCAAAAAAGGAACCCTTGTACACTGTTGGTGGAAATGTAAACTGGTTCAGCCACTAAAGTGTGGATGTTGCTCAAGAAATTAAAGATAGAAATACTGTATGATCCAGCAATCCCACTTCTGGGTATATATCCAAAGGAAATGAAATCTTTATCTTGTATCAACAATAGCCAAACTATGGAAAAAGCCCAAATATCCATCGACTGACAAATAGATAAAGAAGATGTGGTATATATACACAATGGAATATTACTCAGCCATTGAAAAGAATGAAATCTTGCCATTTGCAATGAGATGAATGGAGATAGAGGATATTATGCTCAGCAAAATAAATCAGTCAGAGAAAGTCAAATACCATATGATCTGACTTGTATGTGGAATTTAAGAAACAAAACAGATGAACATATGAGAAGTTTAAAAAAAAGAGAGGGAAGAAAATCATAAGAGACTCTTAACAATAGAGAACAAACTGAGGGTTGCTGGAGGGGAGGTGGGTAGGGGGTTGGGCTAAATGGTGATCGGTGTTAAGGAAAGCACTTGTGTTAAGCACTGGGTGTTATATGTAAGTGATGAATCACTGAATTCTACTCCTGAAACCAATATTACACTATATGTTAACTAACTAGAATTTAAATAAAAATTTGAAACAACAACAACAAAATGACACATTAAATAAAAAGAAATCATTATCTTGAAGAGATATCTATATTTCAATATTCATTACATCTTTATTTGCAACAGCCAAAACATAGATAAGTATCCACAGATGGATGAATGGATAAAGAAAATGTGATATGTATATAAGTATAAATATATAAAAATATAATGATAATAAAATATACGTATAACATACTATTATTCAGCCTTAAAAAAGAAGAAATTACTACCATTTGTAGTAAAATGGATAAATCTGGAGAGCATTATGTTAAGTGAGATAAGCCAAACAGAGAAAGACAAATACTGCCTGGTATCACTTACAAGTGGAATCTCAAAAAAAAAAAACAAACAACCAACCAAAAACCCCAAAAAACTGAATTCACAGAAACAATGAGAATAGAATAGTGATTGTAAGTAGCAGGTAGGGGGGTGTGTGTGGGGAAAATGAGGACAGGCTGGTAAAAGAGTACAAACTTTCAGTTATAAGATGAATAAATTTGGAGGATCTACTGTATAGCATGATGATTATAATACTGATGGCAGTTGATAACACTATATTGTATAATTTAAATTTGCTAAGAGAATAAATCTTAGGCATTCTCACCAATAAAAGAAAAAAGGTAACTATATGAGGTGATGGATGTATTAACTTTTTGCGGGAATCTTTCATAATGTACACATATATCAAATCATCACATTATACATTTTAAATTTATTACCATTTTGCTAATTATACCTTGATAAACCTGGAGAAAAAGAAAAATAGTTGCAAATGGCAATAGTTAAAAATAAAACAAAAAGGGCATACCTGGGTGGCTCAGTCAGTTAAGCCACTTGATTTCGGCTCTGATCACAGCTGTTTAAGATTCGCTCTCTCCCTCTCCCTCTGCCCACCCATCTCTCTCTTTTTCTCTAAAAGAAAATAAGACAAAAGGAAAAATAAAAGTTTTCAATTTCAAAGTAAATATCATTAATAAGAAGAGCAATAATTTTATTTCATAGCTATTTCACCAACAATATTTAGTAATCATTTACATTATTTATCATAAATGTCATACAAGAACCAACCAAATTTACAGTGAGTGATAAAACTATGATACTCTCAAAATGCTACATGCTAGATGTTCACTGGTCTTTGCACATGTGATTATTACGATTTGAGAGAAGTAGGTAATAGGCCGATATACATAAAGGATGATTGACATTTACTTGGCACGTGCGTTTCTAAGTATTAATTTGTATCTTCTTTCATCCCAAATTTGTCAACCAGGGCTCACAAAATTTTTTCACTCATAACCTAAGGATATTTTCCTTTCTGCCAGTGCACTATTATTGGGGGGAGGGGAGTGAGGTGCAGAATATAGAAAAATTTGGGTAACTGAAGAGTAAACTTCTTTATCTTTAAGAGAAGAAATACAGCTAGAGAAGAGGGAAGAGAAGGAATGATATACACTACCCACTCCCATCAACCAGCCAAAGCAGTGCCCTTTATCACATGTTCCAGCATCAGGAAGCTGCACAGAACTTGGGTAGTTCTATCTTGTTCTTATTAATGTCACATGGTCTGTTCTCCACATTTTCCAGTTTGGAATGACATCCTCTGTACCTTAAGGTTCTGTTCAGCCACCAATCAGATAATCTTCTGCCTGAAAGTGGCCCAGGACACTTGCAAATACACAGTCTCAAAAAAGGTGAAGACTTTAGCCATCTTTGGGAGTGATGCTGGCTTGAAGCCATATCTTCTTCTTGATCCAGGAGGGGCTAGATAGAATCAGTTTGAAATTGCTTACTCAGCTGGGAGAGCAGAAGAGCAAAACAAATCCTTTACATAGAATTTTATATACTAGGATATGTTCAGTTCCGAATTTTAGAAAAATACTATTACAGAGTTTCAATCTTCCTAAGCATTGATGTTTTCAAGAAGTTCAAATAGATGCAAAGAGAAGATTTTTCCTTGATTTGTATAAAAATGAGCTGCCTTACCATAAAAGTTAATTTTTCATTGTCTCCCAAGTCTCTAATTTGGATATAAAACATGTTTACATATATATGTTTATATCTGAAATTCTGTATGTGTAAAACTATATATATCTTAAAAGAAGTAAGCCAAATCAAGTATTCGCAAAATGTCTGAAACACCCCAGGGTTCTATAGAACAGAACTTGAAAATTACTGTTCTGGGTACTGGGTAAACTGGGATGAATAAAAGGTGGTAAGTACCTGAGAAAACCATACAGTCCTAGAGGGCTGCTCAATAAAGTGCCCATCCTTATAGCCTGAAGGCTAGTTTCCAACTAGAGTGAAAGGGTACATTTTCTGTTTTGTTTTTCCTCACTCTCTTAAACATCATTTTTATCATCCTTCAGTGCTTATAAAATTAAAAAAAAATCATGTGCCATGATTGCGATTTAATTGCTGAATTTAATTTCTGAAAGCTGTTCCTGAAGTTTCTCCTACTTCCCAGTCCCTATAACCAGGGTAACAAAAGGACAATGTGTGGACCAAACCCACCGGCAGTTTTTGTCAAAAGTAGGAGACCAGAATTTTTTTCTGTCAACCGTATGAGAAGCTATCCGAAATATGTGATTTCAGACGTCATCCATACTTTCCTAGGACTAATGTGATGGTGGGAGAAAATTTGCCAGTTCTTAAGATTTGTAAGGCTACTTTATGACAAATATTTATTTAATTTTAGTTTCAATCTTTTTTTTGTCTTAAATATTTGCTCAATTTCAGTTTCAGGTATTTTCAAATGGACAATACATTAATATAATTCAAGTTTTTAGAAAGTCATAAATGAGTATTCAATGAAAAGTATCCATTCCATAGCTGTTCCATAGTCATCTAGCTCCTCTCCAAGGAGTCAGTGTTACCATTTTGTTGCATATCCTTCCACAGATTGCTTTATCATGAACTAGTCAGTATTTGTAAGTCTGTCCCTCCCAACATGCCCCCCCTTTTAACCTAAGTGGTAGAATGTTATACAGTGCTCTTATTTTATATATATCTCTCCCCCTTTTTAATATCTGTCCTTATTTCATCATACATATTTTTTTTTCTGAATGATATACCTTAGATATTATTTCATACATTTTAACAAGGGTTTTCTTTCTTTGTACAAGGCATGATATTCCACTGAATTGAATAACTATTACCTTTAGATATGGGCAATCATTTTATTTTTTTTTATTTTACTTTTTAAAATTTTATTATGTTATGTTAGTCACCATACAATACATCATTAGTTTTTGATGTGGCGATCCACGATCCATTGTTTTCGTGTAACACCCAGTGCTCCATGCAGTACTTGCCCTCCTTAATACCCATCACCAGGCTAACCAATCCCCCCTCCCCCTTCCCCTCTAAAACCCTGTTTGTTTCTCAGAGTCCATAGTCTCTCATGGTTCATCTCTCCCTCCAATTCCGCTCCCCCTCATTTTTCCCTTCCTTCTCCTAGTGTCCTCCATGCTATTCCTTATGTTCCACAAATAAGTGAAACCATATGATAATTGACTTTCTGTGCTTGACTTATTTCACTTAGCATAATCTCCTCCAGTCCCGTCCATGTTGA
>NC_138370.1:125318507-125404430 GCF_054177405.1 Leptonychotes weddellii | reverse complement strand
AGATTATCTAGATTGGATTGGATCTCATTGATAGTATTTTTAAGGTCTGCCAATTCAGCTTTCATTTCTGCCCTTAGAGACTCTATGTTGCCATTAATTGATTTCTCCATTCTAGCCATTGTCTTCACAATTGCTAGCCTGAATTCCATCTCTGACATCTTGGTTATATCTGCATCCATTTGGAAATCTGCAGCATAAGTCATAATCTCTGAGTCTTTTCTATTTTGGGGGCTCCTCCTCCTAGTCATTCTGTTGATGGGTGTTTGAGGGAATGTATAGAGTCCAAATTATTGACCAGAACCCAAGCAAGATGCACCCGTTTTCTTGGGACCTTAGGGTTGCTGGCCTCTTGTTTTCCCAGCCTGTCTTCTGGGGGAGGGGCCTGCCATGCTGTTACTTAGGCAACCCTGTTTTGGCAGAGTAGCTCTGCCTCCCTGTGGCGGATGGGCTCAGGGGGAATCAGTTTTGGGGGCTTTTGTTCTCTGGCGCCTTTCTCTGGTGGCTTTCCGCGTCTTTTCCGCTAGTCAGAGCAGAAGAGACCGTTTCCAACCCTCTGCCTCAGAGCAGAGAGACCGCAGTCTGTTCTTCAGTGAGCTTTCCAGACCACACTGTCTCCGTTTCTGTCCATGCTGCTATAAAGTGCAGCGTCCTGGGTCATGCGCCCCTCCACAGCGCTCCCAGTCCTGCCTCCAGGTCGGGGCCCATCTCTGCCCTTTGTGCTTCTAAAACCGCCAGCCGCCCCAGATTGCAGGCGCGACCCCGCCACTCAGGGTTTCCGCCCCAGGGGCTGCCCTAAAGTCCTTTCCCTGCCGCTACCGGTCTGCGAGTCTGTGCCCTGTCTGCAGCACGCGAGGCTGTCGCTCACCGGTGGTGTAGGATCCCCAAGGCCAGGCACCCTCCCGCTGCCGTTTATCCTCCGATATCTGCCGGCGGAATCACGGCTCCCCACTTTGTACCTCAAAACCAACCGCCTGCGATATTCTGTTTGTAGAGATCCAGATCTTCTTACATCTCAGGCTGGTTTCCTGGGTGCTCGGAGTGGTCTGGTAGATATCCAGCTCAATTCCGGGGACCAGTTGAAATAGGGTCCCCTACTCCTCTGCCATCTTTCCTCTCCTCCTGGGCAATCATTTTAAAATCAGAAATAAATAATTATTAGTGTAGAATATTGCTGGAAAAATATGATTTGCTAAGAGAAGACTTATCACCCCACTGATGATTTTAAGCACGTGAAAAATTGAGACCTATTCCTTAAAATGGTAGTGGGATCACACATGGATTGCTTTAGTTCACTTTTATCTGGTGGCTTGAGAATGGTAAATGCTATTGGTTATTTCCCATTTATATTCTCTCCTGTGTGGCCAGATATTTTAAAATCCCATTGAATACAATTTAGAAGTAAAAAAAAGGTCAGAGAGAGGAAATTCTCTCCATGCAAGTGAGAATAGGAAAAGTTAATTTTTAGTATATTTTTAATTTATGAGTAAAGTATATTTTACTCATATTAAAAAAAAACAAGGAAAGTTAGTAATTCTTGTAGGTTGTCTAAAAGTAAATACCAAAGGTCTGTTTAAAATAAAGGAGATATGGCATTTTGTTCAGAGTGATGAGAAAATATTGGCAATAAGAGTGGGAAAAGTAGAAGAAAGAGATGCCTGTCCCAGGTGGTTTTCTTTTTTCTTTTTTCTTTTCTTTCCTTTTCTTTCTTTCTTTTTTTCTTTCTTTCTTTCTTTTCTTTCTTCCTTTCTTTCTTTCTCTCTCTCTCTCTTTCTTTCTTTGTGTTCGGAGCAGGGTGTGGAGGGTGGAGGTGAGTGAGCTCTACCTGGAGGTAGTATGTGACCTCTAACCCCGTGGTTAGTATTTCATGACCAGAGTCAACAGGCTATCTGTAGGAGTAGTAAAATTTTGTGGTAGAACACATAGTAGACAAACGTGTGGGTGAGTTCTCTGCAATAAGACACATTGTGAATGTTCTCTATTTTCCATGTGACATTGGACTTAGTGACTAAACTGTTGCCAAAGGGACTATTACTCTCTAGTGGTCTGGGCTACTCTGCTTGAGACCTGCCCAGAACAACATGTTCTTATCACAAGGCAGTTCTAGAAGGTCAGTATTGATGATCAAAATGATGGTGACTGTTCAGAACTTCATTGCTTTTTGATTTGGTACTAACTTAAAGGAATAATTAATTAGGATTTAGCTTCCCAAATGTTATTGTTGTAGACTTCTTTTTAGTCTTTTTCCTAGTATTCCTGAATTTACTTGTCCTATTCCACAAGATTCTACAGTGTGCTGTCCACACAGGGCAAAAAATGCTAAATTCAACCTTATGTACTTAGGATAAAGCTCTGTGAGGGCCATATTTGGCTACAGTCAGATACAGTAACAGATGAATTAACCAAATAGGGTTGCCCTACCCCAACTTCAAACCCATGAGATAGGCATATAAGCTTACTGCACATACTTCATTTATTCATGTAAAATGTAATTATAAATTAACAGAACAGTGTTGTAGATCACATAAAAAGAACTCTGTCATTATGCTGTTGTGTTAACTTCTGCTCTGCAAGGGCATCCTCATGTTGGCCCAGGTGAACACCCTCTCTCCTAAGAGTTCAAATGGGAAGCAGTAGAAACTGTTTTGGGCTTTCTCCTCAACTTAGCTGTGTTTCTATTTTCATCTTATTACCCTTACTGGGGAAAATAGGTCTCCAAGTGACATTAGTTATGTATTCATCCTAATTCATTCCTTTTGAATTTCCCTTTTGCTCCTTCTCTTCTTCCCCTGGAAAGCGGCTCCACATTTTATTGCTAGATAGAATGGAATGTCCCTTATTCACACTCAGAGTTCTCTCTATCTAAAGCCTGTAAAGGAAGAAGAAGAAGAAGAAAAAAAGACAATGTAGGTTGAGACCATTCAAGTTTTGCTTTTGATATTTGGATGAACAAAACTAAAGTAAATCTTTTCTCTGAACAAAAATCTCTCAAGATTATTGTGTCACTTGAAAATCTAATAATGATAGATGAATATTAACACTTCTTTCTCTTTGCACCCTTGCTATCACAGTTTTAATCCTCCCCAAGGCATTGAATAGGGATATCATATACAAGGAAGCCAAAAACAAAAATATTAAAAAAAATCATGTTAAATATGTATATATATTAATGATTGTGTCTATTTATCTTGTCTCTGCTTTCTTGCCTTCAGTAAATTGGCTTTATTCCTTAACATTTGCTTCAGAAATAATTGTATGCTCTCACTTCAAGGTTCTCCTCTCCCTGTCTCTGTGAGATACTGTGGATTACTGTTGCGATCCAGATCTTTATGGATATTACTACTTTTACCTTCATCTAGCTCATGCTGTTTCTAAGTACACTGTTTCCTCTTATCTACCCCCCCTTTTTTTAATCTGTCACATTGGATCCTCAACCTATCCCAAGCGTATTTCTTATATCTTCTATATACTTTCTTCCCCTAATTGAAACCTGGCTCTCCAGTTCATGGACGAGCATTCATTGAACACCAATTATGTACAATCTTCTCTTTTTGGCATGTTGTATGTCACCAATCCATTGGCTTTCACTGCCTTGAAAGAGGCATTTTTATCCCAGTTGGTTGAGTGATTCAGATTCTGAAAGGCTCTAATTTCTGGGCTAAAGAGAAGCAGCTTTTCTTTGTGCACCAAACACAGGGTTCAGCGCATTATTTGTTTGGATTTTATTTTACAGGCAATGGAGAGTCAATACAAATTTTTGAGCCGAGGGAGAGTAATGATAACACATGACATTCTGGGAAGATATTTGTGGGGGCAATGTGCAGAATTCCTTGTGGTTTGAAGTATGTACATCCATTAATACATTACAACAGCAAAACAGAAATGAGAGTGAACAAGAGACTGAAAGCAGAAAGAGCTAAATGATTTCTGACTGATTCAGCAGAAGACAAAGAAGCCCTTGGTTGGAAAATAAAAAGGAGAGCTGTTACCATATAAGAAAGAGAACAGTTGGTTCAAGAAGATGGGAACTAGAATAAATGGTGTTTCATGGGGGTCAACATAATAGAGGCAAATCAAATGCCACTGACTGAGTCCTTTCATTGGTATGAAACACGTAGCAAAAACTTTCCTACTGGAGGTGAACCCTTGGCATGAGATGCAATTTCCCAGCAGTGGTGGAGACCGGAACCACTTGGAGGGAATTAAAGGGGAAATGAGTAGTTGTCATATAGCCATCATTAGCAGATAATTGTGTGTGCAGGATCCATGGCTATGACACACTTTTCTTTTGGTCGGATCTTACTTCAAGTTGAGCTGAAAATTCCTGTTAAGAACTGAGCCCTATGTGTTGATTCATGTGCCTTGAAGGACTTCCCACTTTGATAATCTGTCACCTTTAGGGAAGCCTGCCTCTGCTGCTGTCCAGGCATCTTGTACTCCCAGGATTCCTTTTCCAGAGCAGGAGTGAGGTTTGCAAAGCTCCAGGTGCCCTGAGACTCCCCTTGTTGGTTGTGGCTACATATATATATATTTTTTTAATTGGGGCAATTAAAAAATTATAAATGTTTCTAGATTTTTAAACAATCAATTTCTTCTTACTTGTCACGATAAAGGAGAATCTTCCTGAGGTTGTCTTTGCTCTGATGGAATACGAGTCAGTTTAACATAAGAGTTGGAAAATCAACTGTCTACCAAGACCAGGCAGATGTGGCCCGAATGTCTGAATTAGGCTAGATGTAAGATTATTGGGATTGGCCATCCAGTAGTAAACTGGATAAGGGAAGCCTCACCCAATGGTGTACAAATTAAAATGCTTTTAAAATACTCTTTACTATAAACAACATGAAAATATAGGCATTTGAACAACATGTTTTAATACTGCTTGTGTTGGATTGAAGTGTAGAGGGAAGGACTTCCCACTGAATTTCTGCTACTGTGACATTATGGGCTAGTCGTACAATATGCCCTATATGGATATTCAGGTTGGACCTCAGCTTTTTTTTTTTTTAAAGATTTATTTATTTATTTATTTATTTATTTAAGAAAGAGAGAGAGAGAGTGAGCAGGGGGAGAGGGGCAGAGGGAAAGGAAGACAAATCCTCAAGCAAACTCCCCACTGAGCATGGAGGCCAACCCAGGCTGATCCCAGGATCCCAAGATCATGACCTGAGCCTAAATGAAGAGTCCGATGCTTAACTGACTGAGCCACCCAGGCTCCCTGTGACTTTAGCTTTTATATCACATCTTAGCTTGTGATTGAGTTAAAAGTTTAGGAAATGAAAAAGCAATAAAAATCATTCATTGAATTGTCGCTATGATTAGCCACAGTGTTATGCTAGGGCTTGGGATAGGTTAATTTTTACATTGTTAGTACTTGAATTCATTCTAACCTCCATCTTTGTCTAGCCTAGTCTGAAGCAGTAGAAAAACCTACACAAAAAGTAAAAGCAAATGTATTTAAAACCTCAATGGAAGACAAAAATATAAATGAATACCGTTGAAGTTTAACATGGCTGTTTATTTTCTCTTTAGTATTTTTATTCCAAGCTGTTGTAATTATAAGCCAATAATGCTATTAACATTCTGAACATTATTGTCAATGTTTATGGCCAATTAATTTCTTTTATTTAATTAAATAATTCAAATTTTATTTGTTATAGAATTAAATGTGGCTTTAGTTTTTCAAGGGGTTATATTTTTTCTTATAAAAATTTGCCTATGATTTTTCATGAAATCCAATAGAAAAATGGAATTACACTACCAGAAGTTTACTTAGGAAACACCTCTGTATTTGAATAAAAGATATTGCAAAGCAAAAATAATGAAGTTTTATGATATTTATGATATTGTAGTAAGATATTTTAACATTAATTTTAAATAGGTATAACTCCAGATCATACAAGATCATTCTCTTGAAGAATAGCAGAAAGGTAGAGATGTCTTTTCAAATAAAGTGTAGGTGAGAGAAAAGACAGGAAATGTATTTTTTTTTTTCTTCAGTTTGGGACTATTAGGTTTGGTTTGTACTATTTCATTCAATTCCTTACCAGTGAAATTTTCCATTTGTAGGGGACAATCTCATTAAACAGCATGTGTGTATGTCCAAGGGTTTGTTTAACTTAAGGAGATACAGTATCTACAAGTTTTCCAAACAAAAATGGCCAGTTCAAAGTTCTATGACCAGTGGCATGTAAGCTGAAGCAATCAGTGCAAGACTGGTGATGTTCTGTTAAAATTTCAAAGGTTACTATGCGTGGGCTTTAGAATTTGTTCAGAGAAGCAGTGATAACCTTGACTCTCTTTCAGTGAAAGTACAAATTTATTCATCTGAGACCCATCATCCACAATTTAATCATTAATGTTTACCTCAAGAGTCAGGTAATCTTATTCTGCTATGGCTTATGTGGTTCTCAGAGCTGGGTGACTATATTTTGTGTTTGCTTTGTCTCGTGCCCTGCCATTTTAAGTTGTTCTTTTTCAAGTTTAATTTTAATGCCATTTATTCAACTCAATGTCAGGTGGCCTAAAATAGTTAATAGGGGTCTTCAACAGTCTCTGTGCAGACAATAGGATTAGGCTTGCAACGTAATTGCTGAACTCAAGTTTAGGCTTTCTGGTGTTTAGTTTCTTAGTTGCTGAAAGATAAATAAAACTTGATTTTATTCTATAAACTGGATATCTCACTTTTAAATGAAGAGGTCTTTTGCTCATTGGTTAACAAAGACTGATCTTTCAATGAAAACATACCAACAATAATTGGTTTGGGTTGAATTTGCCATCAAAACTCATTTAATAGATGCTTAGTATGCAAGCACATTTAGTTACTCATTGAGTACCTCCTAAAGCTCATTCAAGTTTCCCTTTTCCCAGTTTTAATGTGATAGGTTCTGAGTTTTCTTTAAATTTCCCAGAAGAACAAACTTGCCTTTCTACTCTACAATGCATAACCAAACCACAATTATCTTCTGATTTCATCCGTTCACATGACACAAAAATAAATCTTTTTTTTTCAAATGTTGCTCTTAAGGTATTTTATTTGACATATATATTTAAAATATATATTTCTTGGATATTTGGATAGTAGTTGGTAAATCTTCCTATTGAAGGGATTCAGAACAAGAATCCCCAAAATGTATGACTGGCATGTGAACTATTTTGAGCTGAAGGCTCAATTGAGAGACCCTGTGGGCGCAAGAGAAACTTTTGCCTATCTGTTAACTACATAGAAGCATCTAAACTGGGGATCTTTCTGAGAATAAGAGTTATTACTAGAGAAGTTTTATCTCAGAGGCCCATCTCAGGATTTGGTAGGGCAAACATCTAACTACCAAACATCTCTACTTATTACCCTGTGAATTGCCCTCTTCCCCTTTGAAGGCCCAGGCCCCTGCTCTATTCCTTAGTTCAGGATGCATATATACCTCATTATACCTCTCTATCTTTGAACCTTTCATGTATGTGGGGTTCCATACATAAGAAATTAAATTTTATTTTCTCTTGTTAGTCTGTTTCATGTCAGTTTAATTCCGAGATGAGCCAGAAGAATCTTTAAAAAGTAGAGAAAAAATTTTCCTCCCCAACACTATTCTTTCATAGTTAATCTATTTTAGGTATTTTAAATGAAAACTAGGGTAATGGAAAACTACTAGACCCCAACAAGAAGAACCTAGTGTTTTGTCTTGGCTCTACACCTATTTGCGTTTTAATTTTAAACAAGTTTGTTCTTCTCTCTGGACTATTCTCATTGTCTCCCAGTGTTGTTGGAAGAATTATATTTAAAATTATACAAGAAATTATGTTGCATTGATATATAGCATTATTATAGTCATTATAAGGTCCTGGAATAGAAGACTAGTACCTAGTTAATTAAATTATGTGGATCATATTTTGAACTAAAAATAAATACTTATGGTCTAACAATTTCATTTTTATTTGTGAGTATAAATAGCAAGCTTTAAAATGTATTAAATTAAATCATATTCAGTTATTCTTTTAAGTGAAAACAATATTGAACAGAATAAAATTAAATAAAAATTAATTTGTCTCAGAAAATTCAAGTAATGATTTGCTATACACAGGGACCAAATAATTTGGTTCCAAAAGCAGTAAATTGATCAATAAAATACTGGAGGTAATACTGATTGCCATTAAATGTAGTTATTTTTTCATAAGAAGAGGGAGCAGAAGAAATTGGTTACTTGTCTAAAAATAATTTTACATGTTTTATATTATTAATTCAACAAACACTTGTTGGACATCTACTCACTCATTTAACAAATATTTATTAAATGTCCAGTATCATACCCACTGGGGATAGAGTGAGAATCAAGACGGATAAAGTTTCAATTCTCAGGGAGTCTACAGTCAAGAGTGAGAGTTGCTGGGGCGCCTGGGTGGCTCAGTTGGTTAAGCGGCTACCTTCAGCTCAAGTCATGATCCCGGGGTCCTGGGATAGAGCCCTGCATCTGGCGCCCTGCATCTGGCTCCCTGCTCAGCAGAGAGCCTGCTTCTCCCTCTCCCTCTGCCTGCCTGCCGCTCTGCCTACTTGTGCTCTCTATCTCTCTGTCAGATACGTAAATAAAATCTTAAAAAAAAAAAAAATGAGAGTTGTTTTATAATTAAGAGTGAGGACAAATCCACTGAAGACCTTTAAAAGGCAGGGTGAAAAGTCAGATGAAATTCAGACTGTAATAAGAAGAATGGCCAAGAGCTGAATTCCTCATGGAACTTTCATTTTTAAAATATAATAGCAAATATATTATAATGTTGAATGGAATTTCAGGGTTATGATATTTTTACAAGGATAGGTTACTTTTTTTTTTTTTAAAGATTTTATTTATTTATTTGAGACAGAGAGAGAATGAGAGAGAGAGAGCACATGAGAGGGGGGAGGGTCAGAGGGAGAAGCAGGCTCCCCGCCGAGCAGGGAGCCCGATGCGGGACTCGATCCAGGGATTCCAGGATCATGACCTGAGCCGAAGGCAGTCGCTCAACCAGCTGAGCCACCCAGGCGCCCAAGGATAGGTTACTTTTAACAACAGTTAAATCAAATTTGTAACATCAGGAGTTTTGAGGTATTTCCTTCCAGAGTTCTGACAACCCACACATAATCAACCTTGCCCTTTGACCTTGGTTAATATGTAGGGAATCCGGAAGAATTCTATGCATCTTAAATAACCAATTAACTACGTGGATAAAGTCTGTGGGCTCTGCAAATCTTAGGCATATAGCAGAGTAGAGTAATTAAGAGAACTGATTCCTGAAGGCAAACTGACTGGGTTTTCATCCCGGCCCCTCTACTTACTAGTGTACACCCCTGAACAAGCTAAACTACTCAACCTGATGCTTTAAGTTTTTCATCTGTTAAATGAACGTAATAATAGTACCCATCTCAGTTGTCAGGATTA
Source organism: Leptonychotes weddellii (assembly GCF_054177405.1). Taxonomy (NCBI): domain Eukaryota; kingdom Metazoa; phylum Chordata; class Mammalia; order Carnivora; family Phocidae; genus Leptonychotes; species Leptonychotes weddellii. Next base: position 125,395,026 of record NC_138370.1, on the reverse strand, counting down.
AGTTCATGCATATGTGGGAAGTGTTTAGGACAGAGTCTGATCTGTCATAAGTGCTTTTTAATTGTTTCTTCTTAGGAATAAAATCTCATTTCCCCTGCCCGATGCTACCCAGCTTTGACTCTTGGGGACTTACTACTTTTTAGACATGGAGAGAAAATTCTTCACTTTTTAGTAGTTTCAGGGGAATCAAAATTGTGGAAAGAACCTTCTGAATCATCCAGCTCCACCTCTTTTTTTTTTTTTTTAAAGATTTTATTTATTTATTTGACAGACAGAGACACAGTGAGAGGGGGAACACGGGCAGGGGGAGTGGGAGGGGGAAGCAGGCTTCCCGTGGAGCAGGGAGGCTGATGTGGGGCTCAATCCCAGGACCTTGGGATCATGACCTGAGCCGAAAGCAGACGCTTAATGGCTGAGCCACCCAGGCGCCCCCAGCTCTATCTCTTTATTTCATAGATGAAGATATTGTGACTCGAAGAAGTGAATTACTTGTCCAACATCACTTTAAATAAACTCCTGTTAGGCAGGTAAACCTGATATAGCTTTGTTACTGATAGTCATCCTAATCTAGCTGGGGTTATAAAATATCCAAATGACTTGCACCCCCTGGATTACAAAAACCCACAAAGTTGAACTGAGATCTAAGAGCTTCAATTTACCCAAGGCAACAGAGGAGATAAGAAAACCTAAGCAAAGCTCAGGTTTCCCCAATATGCATTTATCATCCTTCTCTGATTCAAGATGCTCTTTTTGTGCATTTAGATTTTATGTGTGCAGAGAACCTTGTCCATACGTTTTTCAGAATTTCAGATTTCAAAACCCCTACTTTGTGGTGCTTCTCCAGGTCAACTCTGACTTTTGTTTTCTGGTATTTCTGGTGGGTCACGTGAGTCCTAAGATGAGAACCTTTGTTTAGATGGAGCAGTGTAAAGCTACAGATGCTGAAGACAGATCAGCTAAATGAAATACTTCTATTTATCTTTGATAAAAAACCAAAAACCAAAAAACAAGAGGGATTGGTGGATTATGAAAATCACAGAACACTGAGGATAAAGCAGTAGTTGTCTAAGACATTTTCTAGAAGGAATTTACTTTATCAATATGTTAATTTATAGCAAGATCAAGAAAAATCTATAGTAAAAAATATCCTCACTGTATTAGATAAAACAGGAAAAGTAACTTTATTGCAATGCTTGTGTCAGCATGAAAACTTTTAAGTGTGAATTAACTAAATTCAATTTGATTCAATTGACCATGTGAAATCTTGCCTGCCATACTGGCTGAAGCACCCATGAAGAGAGAGGCAGTAACAGTGGCGTTGTATTAAAGGACAGCTATTATTTATAAGGAGCATTTCCAGAAAAGTATTTTTCCCCTAAAATTTTGATATCTGTTAGTTCTTTGTTGGAGTCAGTTGAGTCTCTGGACCCTCAGTCTTACTTTTATGTCATTCTCTGGAGTTCAATACATATCTGTGATGGTGGATCTCTAGAAATTGCAGATTTAACATTCACAGTTTTAACTATTTTCAAGCAACTCCAAAGGTCCTTTGCATATACAGGTTTATCACTGCCCCGAGGCATACATTTTAATTAAGGATGTTGGTATGTGGAGTGAGTCACTCACTTTCTTATTCACTGAACAAGGTTTTGTTGTGCATTTACTATATGCCGACCAATCACCTAAGAGGTCTAGCCAGCCCCACATATACTTCAATATTGCTTTGTGTGTTTCTAGTTTTCATGGCTTTGTCCAGTGACTCGTGAGTGTGGTATTAGCAAATTCATTGATGGGGAGGTAATTTTAAGATCGACTGTACATTCTCTCATATAGTTCAGTCTTTAAAAGGATATTTAATATGGAAGAGTCATTGTGACTAGGTCTGATGAATTGGGTTTGATACACTATTTCTGTTGCTTGATTCTCTAATTATTTGAATGGCACCACATACCTCTTGGTTTATTTTTTCCTAGCACCCGGAATCCCATCTTTTGTGTTAAATTGAATCAAACTGAATTAAATTGTTAAAATGTCCTGAACTCATTAGCTCTATAATTTCTCTGTTGGTATAGCGAGTTTACTATGGGGTGTGCTTATAAACATAAGGTTTGCTACAATTTATTCTAAAATTTTAAAAAATTATGGGGCTCCTGTGTGACTCAATTGGTTAAGCCTCTGGCTCTTGGTTAGGGCTCTAGGCCTGCGTGGGCCTCCACACTGGGTGCAGAGTCTGTTTCAGATTCCTTCTCTCTCCCCCTCTGCTCCTCCCCACTCACATTCTCTCTCTCGCTTTCCCTCAAGTAAATAAGTAAATAAAATCTTTAAAATTTTTCAAAATTGAGACCAGAATATCAGATACTACAATGATCTATGAATTTGATGTATACTCAAAATTGATAGAGTATACGAGAGGGTATGTGTGATCTCTTAGGTATTAGAATCAGCTGAGCAATTCTGATGGCAATGGATAAGTTCAAAAAGATTTGTGATTCGAAGCACTGAAGCTTCCTGTTTTGCTAGATTTTTCCCTGAGGAAAGTTAAGTCTATTAATTTTTAAGGAACAGGGTCATGTAGATTTATATTCTCTGCACTCAACTGAGCAGTACAAATAATCCTCTTGGATGGAAATAAAATACTGACTTCAAAAGATGGCCTTTAAAATACCATAGTTCCCTAATCTAAGATGTGCATTTGTTTTATTGTTGTAACATTTCTAAAATTTGGAAGTATCAGTTGATTTGTGTTTTTAATTTTATTTTTTTGATGTGTTTTTTAGTGCTTTCTTTTTCTCTTCTTTCCTCCCCTCCTAAAGGTTACTATTAAATTAAATTATTATTAAATTATTAAATTAAGTCTATAACTGATGTCATAGTAAAATGGAAGAATAACGTAAATAAAATGGAATATGAGATGATCAGTTTTCATTTCATTTTAACTTCATGAACTATATGTAGTTCAAAAGACAAATTGAACAGTTATTTCTATGGATTTTTCAAATAAATGGCATTTCATTAGCATTTCCAATTTCCCACAATTTTAGCAAATTACAGAATTCTGGCAGTTAATCTCACGTTGCTATAATCTTTACGTATACACTGGATTTTATGAAAACATATTAAAAACTTCATGTTGAAAATATTTACTGTTAACTTTATTTATTCAACAGTTGTGTGTTGGGAAGAAAGCATTTTACTTACTTTACTGTGCAAGCCCTCAGTAAATATTTGGGAGATAATTAACTAAAACAGTGAATCTTTACTATATTTCTTTTTTTTTTTAAGATTTTATTTATTTATTTGAGAGAGAGAGAATGAGAGACAGAGAGCACGAGAGGGAAGGGGGCAGAGGGAGAAGCAGACCCCCTGCTGAGCAGGGAGCGCGATGTGGGACTCGATCCCGGGACTCCAGGATCATGACCTGAGCCGAAGGCAGTCGCTTAACCAACTGAGCCACCCAGGCGCCCCAAATCTTTACTATATTTCAAATGAACTAAAGATTTCTCTAAAACCTTGACTAAGAGTATATGATTAAATTCTATAAATACACTTAGTAAAATAAAAAAGAAAGATGTAGCAAATTTAGGTTGTCAGATTGAATCAGAAATCTGATTCTCATTGCTTAAACATAATAACTAGTAGAAACTTGAAAAATTTTATGTGTAGTCATTGAATATGTGCAAATATATGTAGTTTTGTGACTATATATTCAAAAGGTTGATTTGAAGATACTAATGTAATCAAAATGAAGGAGCTTTTGAAAATGGCACTTACATCTGGTTTCTTCTGAAAATGTTTGAATATTATGTATTTTCACAAAATTATATAATTTATAAATAATAGAAAAATGAATCTGAATAATTAAGTGATTTTTTTCATTATATGTGATATCTTGGTTCTTACATGTATCATGCAAAAACCTTGGAGTTTGCTAAAAATTGAGGGTGACATAGATCAATTTTCAAAGTATTTAGTTTTAATTTACTTAAATATATATAGGTGTGTGTATATGTGTGTGTCTATGTGTGTGTTTTGTAAATAAAGTAGCTGTGTAAGAATGTAACTTTTTAAAATTTTTTGTAGCTCAAATTCATTTCAATTTTGAACCTGCCAAAGTGGAGAAAGTTTCATCTTCATCAATTTAAAATTGCTTAAGACACACCACACAGTTATTTCATCTAAGTTCTTGTACCCTCCCAAAGCCCTTCCTGGGGTAGAACACAGGGCCCCCCTCTCTCTCAAGACACTAATTTTTTCTTTACCTTTCCTCTGCTCTTAAAGAAAAAGAGAGTCTCTCAGGCAAGCCTTTCTTTCCATCCTCCAGGGACCATATCCATATTCTTGCACTTCCCTCTCCCCAGCCTGATAGGTTATTTTTAGTATCTTCCCATGTCCTTTGCTCTTCCTCAAGTATTTCTCCCAAGCATTTTGTCTACTTCAGGAATACTTTCAGCTCCTCTAAGAGCTTAAGTTTTAAAAGCCAACATCAAAAGGAATTCTGTCCATGTTTTTCATCATGTAACATCCCTCTTCCTAAGCGTTCAGAACAGAGTAGCCTATGTATGACCAAAAAAAAAAAAAAAAAAAAAAAAATCAACCATTTTTTTGGGGAAAGGAAGAAAATTTACCAGATCAAATGTTATTCTACTGCATAGGTACTGGTATTTCATTTTGTGGGGATAGGTCATCTTCAGTTTCAATTTCTATTTCTATTTAGTAAATACCCAGTGATTGTAGCATCAACCCCAAAGATTTTGGGAGTCCCCATATAAAATAGGGGGATCCTGAGTCATTCTTTATTGTCACATGAGGATAGAAGGTAAGAATCTTTAGAGAAATGATCTCTCCTATGACGATTGGGAGAATGATAAAATAGGACTGTCTAACAGTGAGCCTTAGTTTATTTAAAAAAATTTAAATAATGCTGAACACCAGAGGAAACTTATGAATAATACACAGTAACTATTATCCCTTGCATTTGTTGCTGTAATGTTGAGTCAGAGAAGTAATTCACTCCAAGGTCACAACCTGTTAATGGCAGTCAGCAGTGTTTTAACACTCATCTTAGATTAGGATTCTGCTAGGTGTCTGGCACTATTCTAGGCACTTAGCATGTATATAGAAAACAAAACAAAACAAAAAGATTTTCTAGGTTTTTTTTTTTAATTACCCCCCCTTAGGGATTCCAGATTAATTTTGGCTGCTTCTTTTAAATTGAAGTATAGTTGACATACAGTGTTATATAAGTTTCAGGTGTACAACATACTAATTCAACAATTCTATACCTTACTCAATGCTCACCATGATAAGTGTAGTCATCATGCAATGTTATTACATTTTTGACTATATTTCCTATGCTATGCTTTTCATCTCTGTGACTTACATATTTATAATTGTAAGTTTGTACCTCTTAATCCCTTTTATCTATTTTGCTCATCCCCCCACCCAGCTCCCCTCTGACAACCACCAATTCTCTATATTTAAGAGTCTGGCTTTTTGTTTATCTGGCTGCTTTTAAATGTATCATTCTAAGACTTTGAAATGGAAAATGTAAAGGTTCTTTACAAGCAGTATGTAGGTTAACCTTGCAAATATTTCCTAGAGTTACTCTCCACATAGTAGTAATGAAGAACAGGATGTATGTGAGTGGGCCTGTGTATTTTCTCCTCTTTTTCCCTCTTGCCAGCTAAAGTATATTCTGCTTGCTAAACATCTTGGACTCTTTGTTCTCATTTGTTTGCTTGGTTTTTTTTAGACACCAAAATATCTACATCCACATGTACTTGTGTGCAGACAATGTGTAACAATAATAATAGATGTAATAATAATGGAGTTTATTAGGTTACTTGCTATGTGCCTGGTACTTTCTAGGCACTTTACATGCATTAAATCACTGAATCCTTTCAAACTAATACATATCTCCAACTTACAGCTGAGGAGACTGAGGCATACAGAAGTTAAGTAACTTGTCCAATGTCAAAAGCTACCAAGTGGCAGAGGCAGGATCATATCCAGACAGTCCCTGTGCTTAGTCACTTCCCTATCTGAATATAGAAGTGGCAAAGTAAGATCTACGTGTTCTCCTTGTAACACATCATGGGTTTTTGACAGCAGATTAGAGGAAGAAAGAACTTCTACAAGCTAAGTTTAATGTCTCTGTAATTGTTTCTCTAATTTGGGTGTACTATGGCCACCCTTTGCAATATTTTAAAAAATTTCACATTGGAAAAGGTAGAGCGATCTTCCCAGGTAGAGAAAACTAATATTAGAATCCCTGGTTTTACTTACCACATTGTCCCTTACAAATGTCTTTCCACTGATGTTTAAAATGTGCTTAGCAGAACTTGTGAGACATAACGAATATTTCTTAGTATTTCTGCAAATTAGGTCCCTATCATATTTAAGTCAGTGATTGTTTTATTGTATTTATCATTTGTGCTTTTCAGAGTTAGCTGTCACCCACATTATAGAATGTTGGGACTCATTTGTTGAATCTCTGCCCATAAGATCTCCCCTACTGATAATACAAATACTGAACTCAGCATTTCTCCCCCTTCCCCCCAAAGCTAGGCTACTCCCTGAGGGTCATTATTTTGTGTGGACTTTCTGTAATTCATTTGCCCAGAGTATACTTTTCAATGAACATAGTTCACTCTTTGTTGATTAGAGTTGTAAAGTATTTGCTGTCCACCTGAGTTTTGCAAATTATCTGTGGTAAAGGTTTAAGTATAAACATCAGGTCATTGACCCTCAATGCAATGGATGGTCTGATATTATAGTTTAAAAATCTTTAAGTGAATTCATTCTTTAATACATTGTAGGATTTCTTCAGGATACTTTGTTGTGTGCAAAAGGAATTAGGAAAAAGTTCAGATGTGATTCTAAAGCTTAAGTGGTTGACTATTTCTATATATTAAAATTTTAAGGCACCATGAACGAGCAAAAGTGCATATTATTTGTATCTCTATTTAGCATTCATAGCCTGATGTTTTGTATTATAGATTTTGTTTGGCCCATCTTTGTTTTTTAATTTGTAAAATTGTTAGGGGAAATTGCTGTGCATATTCATATTTTTGTGCATTTCAAAGAGGCCCCCAATTGATTTTAATATAGTGTATATTCTCAAGAAAGATTTTGAATTAATTATTTGTCCAAGTCAAACATAACTATAAATCAATCTCATTTTTTACATAAGGTTATTTAAATCTTAGGGTCAAGATATACAGGCCTGGTCACCAATTACATCACTATATCAGAGAGTGTGATGTGACTAATCAATAATTAATAATTGTTCACAAAGATAACCAAATGAGATTACATAGAGATATCCATTTGCAATTCAGCAGAACTACAGATAAGTAAAAATAGAAATTTATTATCTTTCCTATCAAGGTAAACTTGGTTTTGATTGTGTCACATGTATGTATAATCAATCAACAATTACTTAGTGAGTTATCACCATATATTTCACCATATATTTAGCTCTGTAGTGCTGTTGGTGATGCAGAAATAAGAGAAGTAGAGACTTAAGGCCTCCGCTGTCTTCAAGGTACTTACAAAGTAACAATAGCTGTCCTAACTGCCAGTAACCAGCAACATTACTTTGCATAAGTATCTGGGTCTTCGTTTCTAGACTGCTACATCAAAGACACTCTCGAGTTTTCCTCTTACTCCATAGCCACTAATGAGTGTTCCTCCTCCACCCTCAGACCCCTACATCTTATAGTACTGAGGGTTCTGTCCTCAGCACCCATCTCTTCTCTGTCCACATTCTCCTCCTGGGTGATCAGATAATCTCACTTAAATCCATGCCTTTGGACACATCTCTGTATTATTTTTTCAGATTTTTATCTATAGCCAGGACTTCTCCCTTGATTCCAGATTCACATATTGAACAATATGATATTTCTACCATGATGTCTAACAGGTATTTTAAACTTAACAGGGCCAAATGGCGCTATCAATTACCTTCCTTAAACCTGGTGTATCTTCTCCCACCTTTCCATCTCCATCCCTTCCCTAAACCTTTTCCCTCCCCATAAATGGTTCCAGCATTCTTTCATTTGGTTAGGTCAAAATCTAAGATTCATTACCGAATGTTTCTTTTTCCTCACACCTCACATCCAGTTTGTCAGTAGGAGCTGACAGCTCTATTCCTAACATATATTCAGAATCTGCCCACTGATCACCATTTCCTCTGCTAGAATCCTTGTCTAAGCCACCACCATCTCTCTTCTGGGTTAGTGCCATGGCGTGCTGGTTTCCTCACATCCACTCTTGCCCACTGTGTTCTAGGACATCTAGACGGAGGTCTCTCTAAAGCTTAAATTAGATCTTGCCATGCTGTTGCTTAGAGATTGACCTATGACTTTGCCCAACTGCCAGAATTAAGTTCAGCCTCTTTACTGAGGTCTAGAGAACCTAACTTGTGCCTTCCTCTGGACCTCTCCTACTCTCCTCTTGTTCACTGTACTTCAGCCATGCTGACCTCCTTTCCAGCCCCTCTAGAATCTTCTCTCTTACTATATTTTTTCCTTTGAACATCCCTTGCCTCCTGCCCCAATCTCACCATGACTGTCTCTTTTTCATCATTTAGACTCAAGTGAAATGTCACCTCCTCAGGCAGGCCTTGTCTGATACCACTTTGTAAAGCTGTAGCCCTTCACTGGTCAGATTCTCTCTCAGTACCTGATTTTATGACCTTCAGCTTATCAGTACTTGAAATTAGCTCTTTATTCATTTATTTACTTGTTTGTTGTCTTTCTCGCTGGAATATAATCTCTTTGAGGTCAAGGAATATGTATGTTTTACTCAATGCTCAATCTCTAGCACCTAGAGTAAAAGCTGGTGGTGGTAGGCCATCAAAAAATAGTTGTTGATGGGCTGGCTAACTGGTCTTTATAGTCTTACCTTATTTATTTATTTTTTATTTATTTATTTTTTTCAGTGCTATATTCTTACCTTTAAAACAGAGGGCCTGGAACCAATTATCTCTAAGGACATTTCTAGTCCCAAGATTTTGCTCCAGTCTGAATGAAAATGAGAGAGAAAAATATGCAGTAGCAGTTCTATGAAGTTCTATGAAGTGCCTATATATCTCACTCAGAACACTCCTAAAGAATTATTATGAAAAAGATGCTCATTACCAAGAGTACCTTGTTTTTTTTCTGGTGTCTGCCTTTGCTGTGGCTTACATTTGTATTTATCATTCCAGTCCACTCTCCTTCTGCTTAATCCAGCATTTTTGTATCTGAGCACCCATCTGTCTTCAAACAAATTCCACAGATGTCTCATCTAGCCTACTCAGCTTAAAAGGCAATCATCAGTACAGCTAAACTGAAAATAAACTCAAACCTAATCTCCTAGAGGACCAGGTCTTTGTGTGGGTTAGAAGACTTTGCTTTTAGAGTTATGGAAGAGTGTTCTTTCTACATCTACTTCTCTAGAAGTGGGAAAGCAATAACTGAAGAGAATATTGGTTAAGATATTTTTAAAATAAAGCTTTGCATGACTGTTTTAAAAAGAGTAGAATAAAACAATTTGAAATAGTAGATTCCAGCTTTAACGTGATGTCAGATTACCTGAAATTTGAAATACTCATGGATATTTTAGTGCTGAATGCCCAACATGGTAGCTGGTGCCTGTCTTCCTCTCTGCCTTACAGTGTCACCTCTACCAGCTATCTATCTTGCTGCTGTAGCCACTGGGATTATAAAAAGCAAGGCCTGTGTGACATTTGGAGACCTTATTTTAGGGGAATGAAGAATAAAGCATAAAACAAATATATCCTCATGCTCAGACCCAAGGAAAACATATTTCAGCTGCCAGTGCCAAGGGATGTAGCTTTGTGAAAAGAATGAAAGTTTTTAGGGACTATCAGTAGAGAATAACTGCCCAAGTTTGAAAGACATCATAGATTAGATCTATACCTAGATTAAATCTATACATAGATTAGATCTATACCCTCCTGTCCCAAGACTGCGTGAGTTCATAATCCTTGCTTTGTTGCTCACTAACTTTTGACCTTGAGCAAGTTACTTAACCTCAGTTTCTTTACTTTAGCCTCAGTTTCCTCATTTGCAAAATAGAGATAATAACAGTGCTGCCTTCATAAGTTTGTTCTGAAGAGTAAATGAGCTAATGCTGAGCACTGCTGAGAATAAGGACTGGCACATTGTAGGCACTTTATAAATGTGGAATAAATAGCTGTCATTTTCCTTCTGACATATTTAGCACTGCTTTAGCAGAGTTGATACAGTTTGTTTGTTTAAGTAGGCTCCATGCCCAGCGTAGAGCCCAACACGGGGCTTGAATTCACAATGCTGAGATCAAGACCTGAGCTGAGATCAAGAGTCAGGCGCTTATAACCAACTGAGCCACTCAGGCACCCCAGAGTTGATATGGTTTTAACCTAATGTAAAGTAACTTGAGATTTTTGCATTTGCACCCTTACCACGAATAAACATAAAATTTCTATTACCATTATTTGCAATTTTGACAATAAGCTCATGAACTTTTATTATGCTTTCATGGATATCAAGGAGTTGATGGACCCTAGACTGGAAACCATTCATTCATGCAACAAATAATTGTGGATCACCTACTACATGCCAGGAGTATATGTGATTATTTACATGAATCTTAAGTTTGCTAGAGATGGATACTCAATTACCTTCCTCAGTGTTTTCCACAATATAATAACTTAGCAAATTTTTACTCATTTGATTTAATTCATGGGTTTAACAACTATCTACTAAGTATCTAATACTAAACTGAGATTTTGCCGAGAATATAATGAATTGAAAAAAATCCTTATTCTCATAAAATAATTAACTTTTAATAAAATCATAAAAATACAAAATATATGACTAAGAACTAAAAAAGTAATAGAGATTATCAGAAGAGAGTGAAAAGAATGAGACCAGGGAAAGAAGGTTCTGAGGTATGTTCTGAAGAGGAGGAGGATTTCTATAAATAGAAAGCAGGGGCCAGCCATCATGGTGGAAGACAACCTAACACGCAGACACTTTGGTCTGGAAATGAACTTGGCATTCTAGGAAGCCATGGGGATGACTTCTCAGCACCTTACACAGCCTTCTCACCTATAGTGTTGCATACTTTGTGTAGGCTTGCAAAAATGTTACAGTGAATATCACTGACTTAATGAGGGAACTGACATGTGACAGAGAAAGAAAAGATACGCTACAGAGACTGTTTCTTCACTTATTTGTTCATTCATTTCCTCATCCATTCAACAAATATTATTGAACACATAATATCACTGGGAATATTGCAGTGATGGGGCAAGATAGAGCCTCTGCTTTTATGGATATTATAAACTAACCAGATTCTTGAATATTTTGAATACTAGGGAAAGGAGCCTGGAATTTATTTAAAATAAACATTACAAGACTTTAGGGAGAGGAAAATTTTAGGATTAATCAGTCTATAGGGACTCGAGGTATGAACATTAACTAATGTTTATTATAATAACTCAGGCATGATTTGGTGAACCAAAGGGGTGTCAGTGTCCTGGGATAAGGATAAATGTGAGATTTCGGAGGATGGATCAGAACTATTTAGGGACAGATTGGATACTTGAGGTTATGGAGAAAGAGGTGTTGAAATTACTATCAGGGAATAAAATGAGTGACATGGAGAATTATGGTATAATAAACCACATGGATAAATTTGGAGAAGAATTAGATTGAGGGTCATGGTGGGAAAATGCCAAATTGATTTTGAACCTACTGACATACTGAGCTTATTTGAAATAGATTTTAAAGGTAGGAAATGATCTTTAAGTGTTTTGATGGTGACCATAGTAAGAAATACATTTTACATGGTGACCTAATATGGATGTATATAGCAAAAATTTCACAAAACAATATTTACCCTACTATATGTAATGTACTCTGATCCATTCTATTCATTTTATTTTACTAAAAAATATTGACCATGATACTCTAAATTTATTTCATGACTTTGTTTGAAGAACTGTTCTAAAGATAGTTGAAAACCAGTATCTTATTGTAGTTGATGGATTGCAGAGATTTTTGGCAATAAGGAATAAGCTAATATAGATTTAGGATTGTGATATAGGGCATCAGGAAATAAGTAAAAGTGCACAGGGTGTAGAAATTCTTCCTAGATGATCATGGCTACAAATAGACTCCAACATATGAATAAGTTAGTTACACACACTACAGAGTGTGGATAACAAATAATATTAAAAATAGTATGCAATATGATACTTTTTCCCTATAAAAACATGTGTGAGTTTAAAAAGAAGGGTGTCTGTGTTAATGTCTGATTGCACCAGATTTTTCTTACTGAGTAAAGGAATGATCCTCATATCCTCCCCTCCCCATCCTGGTAGACACATTTCATATTTTATATTTCCCAGGATAGTGCTTAGAATTTTAAGGTATAGTTAGAACGAACCGAAGAATAACTTGTACATGGATTGATTTAGGTTAACTTAGCTGTCAGTTTCATTTGGCTAATGAAGAAGCAGTAGCACTCATGTGGTCAGTGGCCCAGACAGTTTCTCTACAGATGGCCTTGCCTCACAGGGTGGTTGAGTCGTTGGAAAGATTTTCATATTTGAACTCCATATTTGAACTTTGCTTACTCACCTACACTGAATACAGAAGAATATAAATGTGAATTAGTATTGGCTTTGGACATGGTTGGATATGGATGGAGATGGCAAAGAAATGTCAGCTGTATGGCATATGCTGAGAATTGAGCAACATTCTGGGCAATGAATGTGGCTCCTGGGCCAACAAGGTGTATCACTGAGCTATTTAAATAGACCTGGTATGCCTACTGGACAGAATGTTTTTAGTTTCTTAAATTGTTCAAGATCAAAGTAAGTCAACTTCTGCTAGCCTGTTTACCTTGATTTTCTCTCTCCAACTAAACAAATTCCCAGGTTGAAGTTCAACGAGAATGAAGAGTATGGAAGGACATACAGTAGGAATATCAGATTACTCAAGGCCTCTTATCATATGGGTGCAGTTGCCTCTTGATTAGTCAAATTAAACTGACATTCAGTGAAAGTTTTGAATGGCTCCTATAACCAAGGAATGCTTGGATCCAGTGTTAGATATGGTAAGCAGAAGACATGGTTTATGCCTTCAAGGACCTTGTTATGTTGGGGATGTAGGACATAAATTGCAGCATTTCATCTGTAAAGAAACATTGACCTAACAACCTTAATGGTCAAATGAGAGAGAGAGAAAAAGAGAGAGAGAAGTTTCTGAACAACCAAATAGAGATTCCAAAGTACAAACACCTGTTCAGGCCCCAGTGGTATTTATAAGGTCAGTGAATATTCTGTCCTAGTAGGTTAGGACCTACCTGGTGAGATTTGAAGAACCATGGGACCACTGCCTCAGGTTCTTTCCTTCACTTTGTTAGCTCTCTGAGATTCAATCCACTAGGAATTCACTGACAGAACAGCAGTCCCTTCTAAAATGGCTCTATTTCTAGGAAAGTTAGGTGTGGTTTTGTGGAGGAAACAGTGTTGAGAAGATTGAGAGCAGGGGCCTGAGATAAGGAGAGGCTCTTAGATTTTGTGGATTTAGTTTCATACGATTGTTGATCTTTAACACCTACCTGACTTTGCCTGTAAATTCAGACATGACAAGTTCGGCATGGTGTGTCCATTAGAGCGGGGGCACATGGAACTTGGAGGCAGGGTACCAGTGGAGGCTTGAGGTACCTAGAAGAAGAGTAGTGCTGGGGTGAGTCTAAGCCATATGTTTGAGGTTTGCAGAGGGCAGTGGAATGTGAGAAAGGGATTATTATGAGCCCCAATGAGGGGTCAGAAAGGAAGATGAGAGCCATGATGAACTTTTCTTACTTTTCAATTTAGCCCAAGGCAGTAAGTCTCTGCTCAGTGCACACCTTCATTTCTTCTGACTACAGATTTCTCCATTTCCCCCAAATATTCAACTCCAAGCCCTTTATTAATTTTTTTTGTTTGTTTTTGCTTTTTGAGCATAGTTGACACCCAAACACTTCATTCTTAACAATCACTCTTTTACAGAGAAAATAAAGTCACAATCAGTGGAACCCTTCTCACTGGCTTCTAAATGATCACAAGTAATCATTGTCATTGACTCTCAACCCTGTTTCCTTGCCCCCCTTCACATCCAAATTTCTTGGAAGAGTTATGTATACTGCAGATTTTATCCTCATCTCCTATTTACTTCTCTAGCAATTCCAATCTGGTTTTCAGTCTCATCATTCTACCAAACACAGCTCTATTTAGGACATTAGTAACCCCCATGTAACAGATGCTTTTTTTTCAATTCTTGTCTACTGTCCCTGTCAGTAATATTTGTAACTCTTTACCTATTCCACTTTAAATACCCTCCTCCCTTACATTCCCTGGTATAACATTGCTTTGATTTTTTTTCCCCCTCTTCTTTGGCTACCTGTTCTTTGTTTTGATCTTTGGTCTTTCTCAAGACTCCATAATGGGCCTCTCCTTGTTTCATGCTACACTCTCCCCAGGCTATCTCAATCTTGTACTGCTTAATGACTCACAAATAATATTCCAAGCTTAGGCCTCACCACTGACCTCTAGACTCTATAGCCATCTACTTGACATCTCTTCTTAGATGTCTCAAAGATGCCTGAAATCAAACATGTTTAAATCATACTAATGATCTTTCTACATAGCTCTGGTCTTTGTCCAATGTGCCATAGACCAGTGAGTCATACCACAATCATTGAATTATACAAGGCAGAAAGCTAGAAATCATTATGACACCTCAATTTTTCTCACAGCTTATTTTCAACCCATCAAATCCTGCTAATTTTATCTTCTTGGAGTTTTGTGCTGGGAAGAATAAGCCCCAACCTCTGGCCCATCTCTCCTTTCTGCCTACCTCTGGCTTCATTCTGTACTATGAAGAGGTCTCAGGTATGTACATGTGGAAATGCCTCCTCATATATCCCAGCTCTATCCACACCTCCTCCAAACAGTTGTCTCTTGGCCACTTCTCAGGCCTAAGAGTAAATACATCAGTGACATGGTCTGCCTTTGGGAAGATATAATCAAGTTAGAGGCCCTCTCAGGCTCTCAAAAAATTTCAGGGTTGTTTAGACAGGGAGTTTTAGAGTCTGGGTGCTGTATCATGGTTCGGGAAAGGAGGAAGACAGGTTTTGGTGGGCACATACCCTTGGTTTTACTGACTCTATGCCCTCTGAGGCAGAACATAGCCAGAGGAGGCCTTCTAAATCACGGATTTTAGAGAAGAGGATTTCTTGCTTGGGTCCAAGGCCAGTGCCACCCCTAAACATCTCTTCAATCTGTCCACCTGTCTTTGTTTCTACATCACTGATGTAACTCAAGATGTAACCATATGTTGCTAGGACTACTGCATTAGTCCCCTGACTAGTCTTCCTAAATATATGCTTGCGCTCTCTAGTCTCTTCCCTATGCTGCTGCCAAGTTAATCTTTCTGAAACATAAATAAGATTATATCATTGAACTAATAAAATCATTCAACTTCTTCTCATTGCTTTCAGAATAAAACAAAAATATTGTAGCCAGGATGACATACAAAGGCATCTAGTCTTATATCTCATCTCACACAGTGCTTCCCTCCAACTCTGCCTAGTTTCTCAGTTTCTTTCATGTTCTCTCTTGCCTCAAGCATTTGCACATGATGTCCCCTGTGCCTGGAAGGCTATTTTCTTCCCTCATTCTTCATGTCCGTTTAAAAAAATTCTCAGTTTAAAGTTAGATCCCTAGAAAAGCCCTCTCTAACTTCTAGGCACATAGTATTGTTAAATAAATAGGTCTTGAATCAGGAATAATTTTTCATCACTAAATATTTGGGTGTTCTACAACTTTGTCAATCATCTTAGATAAACTATTTTCCCATGGACGTTTTGTAACTCTCCATAAAAACGATTTTTATTGTGTGTGCTTGTAATATTAAAATGGCCAATCTCATCCTTAGCTTTACCTGGAAATCCAAATAATTGCAAATTCTGCTTTTCTTTTCTGCCTGCTAGTCTGCCTTTCTTTTCTTTCTTACCTCCTACAAGAATTTCCATCATCTAAATTGGGGCCTAACTCTTTGTTTTCTGCATTTTGGCCTTTTATCAAACATTTAGAAATTACATATGTTCATACACTCCTTATTTCCCTTAGTCCTATACCTACTCATTCCATTTCTTTGGGAAGAGTTAATTCATAAGCAAAAATGAACTCAGGGGGCGCCTGGGTGGCTCAGATGGTTAAGCGTATGCCTTCAGCTCAGGTCATGATCTCAGGGTCCTGGGATCGAGTCCCGCATCGGCTTCCCTGCTCAGTGCAGAGCCTGCTTCTCCCTCTCCCTCTGCCACTCCCTCTGCTTGTGCTCTTCTGTCTATCTCTCTGTCAAATAAATAAATAAAATCTTTAAAAAAAAAATGAACTCAGAGAATGCAAATTTGAAGCTTTATAGTCTGTTGAGTTATAGTTAGTTAAGAGGTTAAGAGCCCACACATCTTATTTACGTATGAGATTGCCTTTGTGTTTAGACCTTCTCTACTACTACTTTACTACCCCAGGATAACGTATTTTGTATCCTACATGCACAGTGATTTACAATGTTGCATTATAATGATCTTTCTATGTGTCTGTCTCCTTTATTAGATTGTGGGCTCCTTGAAGTCAGCAACTGTCTTATTAATCTTTTGTATCTTCATAACCTAGCAAATACTTGACCTTCAGTGGTCAATCCATTTTTAGCATGAATGAAAGACTAGATTGTGCTACTTAAAATAAATATAAAGAATTATTTTCTGGATTGTGCCCTGTCAGCAAGAACACTGGTGTTCTTAAATAAATACTGGGTTTGTTGATGCCAGGACAATGTTTGCTTTAGATACCATCTTTCTTGATGTGCCTTTTTTTGCCAACTTTTCATGTAACCACAAAGAGAGATTTGGACTCATCAATAACAGTCATTTGCCTTTAAGACATTAAATGCCATGAGATTAATTCATGTAATTTTAATGAATGAATATTTAGTGTGCATATACAATTAAAATTAAATTAAAATAGTAATTGTATGTATTTTGTCTAATAATTTAAGCTATTGATGTGTTTTGGAAAGAGAGTGCCGTTATCCACATCATATGTTACTGAAATTATTTCTTTATGCTACTTGAATGTATATTTTTGTTGCAATAAATTATTAAATGAACTATATTTACATACAAAAAATTTAGTCCTATAAATATTATTTTAATAAAAGAGTTTTGTTCTTTTCAATGTCTATATAATGAAAAACTAATTTTGAAAAATTCAAAATATGCAATAATTATATTTATTTATTTATGTATTTATTTTTAAAGATTTTATTTATTTATTTGACAGTGAGAGAGACACAGCAAGAGAGGGAACACAAGCAGGGGAGTGGGAGAGGGAGAAACAGGCTTCCCGTGGAGCAGGGAGCCCCATGTGGGGCTCGATCCCAGCACCCTGGGATCATGACCTGAGCCGAAGGCAGACGCTTAACGACTGAGCCACCCAGGCACCCCATTATATTTAAAAATATAATTTTGAAAACATTTACATTATACAGTTTATTATAATTATGCTACAAATGAATTTCTCTTTAAAAGAGAACTAGGTCGATTATTTATTTAATGTATTTCTTAAGAGTTACAAGTTTAATTCACTTCTTAATGTTAGCCCATACACAGATGCTTGAAAATTTGATGAGAATTTCAAGACTTAACTTCCAAGGCTTAGCTGGGTAGTGGGCCAGAGAACTTTTAGTTAGAGGCTGGCACTGGGAGATTACAAAACATCTACCAAATTCTAAGCTTTAGAACACATCAAGAAAAAAAATCATACTTTAATGAAAACTTTCTAAACTTGATCCACTGAAGTTTTTTTGTTGTTGTTAGTTTATTTTTTATTTTTTTTAAGATTTTATTTATTTGACACAGAGAGAGAGCACAAGCAGGGGGAGTGGCAGGCAGAGGGAGAGGGAGAAGTAGGTTCCCCGCTGAGCAGGGACCCTGATGCGGCACTCGATCCCAGGACCCTGGGATCATGACCTGAGCCGAAGGCAGACGCTTAACCATCTGAGCCACCCAGGCACCCTGTTGTTGTTAGTTTTTGTTAGTTTTTTAAATTAAGTTTCTTATTTTAATTCCAGTGTAGTTAACATACAGTGTTATATTAGTTCCAGGAGTACAATACAGTAATTCAACAATTCTATATAGTACATAGTGCTTATCAAGATAAGTGTACGCTTAATCCCCATCACCTATTTCACCCATCCCCCACCCATCTTCCCTCTGGTAACCATCAGTTTGTTCTCTAGAGCCTGTTTCTCAGTTTCTTTCTCTCACTCTCTCTTTTTTTCCCTTTGCTTGTTTGTTTTGCTTCTTAAATTCTACATATGAGTGAGATCGTATGGTATTTGTGTTTCTCTGACTGGCTTATTTTGCTTAGCATTATGCTCTCTAGCTCCATCCATGTCATTGCAAATGGCAAGATTTCATTCTTTTTTATGGCTGAATAATATTTCATTATATATATACATATATGTGTGCACACACACACATATGTATCACAGATTATTTATCCATTCATTTATTGTGTTAGTTTTTTAAATTTGAGTATAGTTGACATGCAGTGTTACATTAGTTTCAGGTGTATGATCCCTGAAGTTTTAGCACAGGAATATTTTAGCTACCTAACCTTTGTTGTTTTGCAAGAGATTTTAAGAAGTCCAATTTTGTAACTTTAAATTAACCTCTTTTTATGTAGTAAGTCTCTTGAATTATGTTTGGAAAAAAATATAGACTATGAGTAGACTAAGCACATTTAAACTCTCAGTAGCGTATTCATTTATTTGATTTCCATTTGTAGCTATTATTATGAGAGAAGAATCACTAGCATCAACTTCAATTTATATGTTTATAGATTCTATTGGTTGTTAACGTATATGAAGAATGAATAAGCATGGCTTTCAGACATTAGCTATATTTTTCTTGGAATGGAAAAAATGATAAAAAGATATGGGAAAGTGTCATTTTACTTGTACAAGGCAAGTTTAAAGGATCTTTTTATTTCTTAAAAATGACAGCCTGAACTAGATAGAGAGTAATCCCCGAGGAGCCATTGGGCAGGTCAGCAATGAATAAATTCTCAACTTTGGATCTCAATTCCCTAACTTGATCTATTAATTCTACCTTCTACCAGTGAGTCCGTTTTGTCATTCTATAAGACTGTTACATTGGAAATATGGAATCAGAAAATGCTCAAGGTGAAGAGTTCTTAAAGATAATTTCATCCAATTGACCCATACGGCATGGAGGTCTATATGGATCTGTGTGTTCGAATTCAGAGCTAGAAACTGACATTGAGCTGAATTAAACTGCATAGTAAAAAGTTGTGAAATTTGAAGTATATTCCACAGGCCCATTGTACCATGAGGAAAGGCAGAAAAAGGGATCCTTCTGTCATGGGAGCTTTGGAGAGAGATACTTAAGAGATGGAACAAACCAAAGATGGTTATCTAGTGTGGTTTTTATAATGTAAGTGTTCTTCCTTCCTTCCATTGTCTTCTGTGATATCTCCAGCAAATTCTACATTTCTCATTAATGCAAGAGGGTATTTTGGGGAACACTGGCTTATGGAGGAAGATAAGGGGACAACTGATATTTGGATTACATTACAATTTTTTAATTTGTGTTAGAAACATCTATGAAAGTCTATACATCTTGGACAATTTATTATCTTGTTTTTTATTGGGAAATGTACCTTCACAAGTGAATAAGAAATTAAACTGCTTAAGTGTTTCAACTGGTTAGTTTGATGCTTCATGGTCTTTCACTGGTCTCCTTTCTGTATTCCTTACATAGCAGTCCAGGTCCTTCATGATAGCAAGGATCTGCATGTGTCCATAGGATAGTAGGAAGAAAGCTAAGGAAAGATTTTCCTGTCACTAATTATCTTTCCAAATGGATCCAAATTTCTTGTATTTTGGAGTGACTTTGGGTTAAGCGGTTGTTTCTAGAAAGTCTCTGTTAAAATATGAGACTGTTATTAGACTTTTTTTTTTTCACATTTTTATGCATGTTCCATTTTATTTCCAGGAGAAGGTAATTGAGAAGTAGTAATCTATTTCAGAGGGAGATAGCATTAAGGACTGGACTAAGAAGATGGCCAGCTAGAGGGAAACCTGGTTTGAATGACTTGCTGAGAACCTTCTGGGATCTAGAAGGTAGTAGAAAGGCATAGGTTTAAGGTGACAAGGAAGTGAGGGACTAGTCCAAGGAGATGTTTCATATGCTTGAAAACTGTGCCTTTTCCATCCTGTCAAAAAATAAAACAAAACAAAACACAGGACAAAAGGGATTAAGACTCAGATTTAATTTCCAGTTATATTTCAATTGAGCTATTTTTTTCTCTTCTAAATGATCAGTATATTATTATTTTTTCCATATGAAGTAATTTTCTTAACCACTCACTCTTTTTAAACTTCTCCCACAAAAATGGAAAAATGTTTAAAAGTCATTGGAGCTAGTTTCCTATTTACTTAGAAACTAGATTCTGTAGGCCATATTTATAACTCCTGGTTTAAACATTTACATTTACTCGCATGCCAGAGTCCTTTGATGACTAACTTTGATGACATAAGAGTTTAAAAGCTTGAAGAACAGAAGATTTAGAAATAATTAACAATTTTGTGGCTTTATTTCTTTATGTACGTGCAGAACTAATAGAAGATAAATATAGGAACTCTTACTTTGGGAATCCACAAAATGTAAATGTTCAAGGTTTCTTATTAATTAAGATGGATTTTAAGTATGCAGATAATGTTATGAATTAAATGTTTTAATTTCTTAACCATCTATTAATCTCTAATAAGGATACATCCATGGAAACTCCTTATTGACACTGTAAGGGAAAATTCTTTCAAGTGTTTTCAATTTTATATTTGAGATTATGAGATTGAAAACTATGGGATCTTCATTAAATATAGGAAGATCAATTCTAAGTTTCTAGAACAATGATGAATTTGATTTTTTTGGTGTTCTATATTTAGCATTGTATTACAGTATAGTATTGCTATACAAAGTAGATGGAGAGACTAATATTATTTTCATTTGTTAAATGAAAGAACATGCACAAAGTATATGTGTGCATGACAAAGGCCTGGTTTTGTGAATAAGCAATACAATTACGTTCAGTGATAAGGACAGCATGTTTGATCAGGCCTTCCCCAAGGATTTATATAAAGAAAAAGCTAGGGTTGGACACTGACTTCAAATAAAAGATGCCTACTCTTTCTCAGAAGCCAAAAAAAATAAATATAATTTACCAAAAAAATTTTTTTTCTATTTACAAAGTTAGAAAGCTAGGATAGGATACTTTTTTTCTTTTCTAATATAGGTTTTCAGACTTAAATAAAATAGTTTTCTCCAATGGGAATAATTCTGCAGGCAGACATTCTTTTATTTCTGTTCATCTGTGGCATAAAAGATAAGTCGGACTCCATTATTAGGACTCCTTGTGCTGCTTAGGAAAAGGCCATCTATCTTCTATCTATCTATCTATCTATCTATCTATCTATCTATCTATCTATCATCATCTATCACCTATCTATCTACCATCTATTATCTATTATCTCCTATCTTCTATGTATCTACAGTCTCTTCTGTGTTTATTTAATTAGCACCCATACCTGAAAATGACATAAAATAAAATATGATCATAGAAAGTATATTTCTTCCATCATGTGACTGAAAAAAAGTAATGCTTCTCTTCAGTATTTGTTAGTCTCTGTGCCTCTGTGCCATAGGGCACTTGGCTGACAGTTTTGACTGACTCAGTTATTTAATTAAGTGAAATGACTGGCTTGAAACTAATTATTGTTTTGTAGTATCAGAGAAAGTCAATTTTCCTACTGGTTGAAATGTGTCGTTCTTTATCTTTAAAGCAAAAGGGCAGAGATAGAGTAGCCCTTCATAGGTAGAGATCAGAATCTTGAGTGGGGAGAATAAGGGAAGCAGTTTGAAAAAATGTTTTTGATAATCATCTTTGCTTCGCTTTGTTTTCAGACACAATGTTAAATTTATTTTGAAATAAAAAAGTAACATTAAAGAAGAACATGTGACGCTTTCATTAAAAAGGAGAAAGGGGGTGCCTGGGTGGCTCAGTCGTTAAGCGTCTGCCTTCGGCTCAGGTCACGATCCCAGGGTCCTGGGATCGAGTCCCGCATCGGGCTCCCTCCTCCAGGGGAAGCCTGCTTCTCCCTCTCCGATTCCCGCTGCTTGTGTTCCTGCTCTCACTATTTCTGTCTCTGTCAAATAAATAAATAAAATCTTAAAAAAAAAAAAAAAGGAGAAAGGAAAAAAGTGTGAAGGAGGGATGGAAAGAATATGGTAACTGGCGAAGGTTTAAGATTCTTACAACCTCTAGAGGTGTAATCAAGGCTCAACCTACATTTTTTTTAAGTAAGCTCCATGCCCAGTGTGGAGCCCAACATGGTGCCTGAACTCACGACCCTGAGATAAAAATCCAAGCTGAGATCAAGGGTCAGACACTTAACTGATTGAGCCACCAGGACGCTCCTATCCTATATATATTTTTATGGCACAGATTGTCATTACTGTCATTGCGTTCTTTTTTTTTTTTAAGATTTTATTTTATTTATTTATTCATGAGAGACAGAGAGAGAGAGAGAGGCAGAGGGAGAAGCAGACTCCCCGCTGAGCAGGGAGCCCGATGCGGGACTCAATCCCAGGACCCTGGGATCATGACCTGAGCCGAAGGCAGATGCTTAACCATCTGAGCCACCCAGGCACCCCCATTTTCTTCCCCATGTCTCCTTAACTGAAAATTCCACAAGATATGCCTACATTACATCTAAGTATCCTACCAGAGGACCTGAATCACATGTGGGCCAGAGCTGGGATGGGAGTGTAGAACTTCTGAACATCCATTTTCGTTGTTATTGTTCCTGTGGCTTTTTCTTAGTTTGCACTTGAGGCAACATCAGCTTTTTTTAGACAGAACAATTTTAGGAGAGTGAAAAAGACATGGGAGCCTTCGTGTGTGTGTGTGTGTGTGTGTGTGTGTGTGTGTGTGAATTTTTCATTACTTATTGACAAAAGCATACCTGGAGTTAATAATAGATACAGTTCAAACCTTAGCTCTTTTAGTAAGTCTTATTTTCAAGCTAAATCATTGGTTTGGTTAGAATTTTGCAAATATTAAAAACTAAAATGGTCAAATGGTAAATCACAGATAAAGAACATGGTAATGAATAATAGGGACAAATTGTTTAAACTCTTATGTAAAATTTGATAAGGTGTTTTACATAACTAATGAATTGACAAGGTCTTGTGGAGAAAACAGGTCCAGATGGCAAACATACGCAACGGATTTAGTCAAACAATTTTTTTGGCAAGAATAATATGAATTTTGTAATCAGTCGGGGGCCAATGAAATACAAAGATGAGTCTGGTTAATAATCTACAATTATTGGTTAAAGAAGTATATTAGTGCAAATTTCCCTCTGTTCGTCCTACCTGTTCTCTTGTATCAACCCCACAAGCCTTTGGCACAATGAAGTGGGTAACTTTTATTTCCCTACTCTTTCTCTTTAGCTCTGCTTATTCCAGGGGCGTGATGCGTCGAGAAGCACGTAAGAATTCTATTTTCCTATTGTTCAGCTTTTACTTTATTTTCCTAGTGAGAGAAAATTTTAGAAAACCCTGCATCTTTAAAGAAGTGTTTTCTTTTAGCATTTATTTCTAGGTGGTGATGATATTTTGTATTTGTGATCCCTCAGGAAGTTATTTTTTAAAAAAAAAAGATTTTATTTATTTATTTGAGAGAGAGAGAGAGCAGAGAGAGAGCACCAGTGGGGGATAGGCAGAGGGAGAGGGAGAAACAGACTCCCCGCTGAGTAGCCCAGGACCCTGAGATCATGACCTGAGCTGGTGGCAGAGGCTTAACCAACTGAGCCACCCAGGTGCCCAGGAAGTTATCTTATTAATACATTTCTAACATCCTAGGTGAAAAAAAATGGTGAGAATTGATTTAGTAGCTGTAACTTCCTTCTGCACCTGAAAGAACTTAGACAGAGTGACTTAAACTTCACAGAATATAGTTGATGTTAGAATTCATAGCTCCACATTCCCAAAGGCTATTGCACCTTGATTTATAAAAAACAAAAACCTGTACTGTTCATCTTATAAACAGAACTTGTATTTATATTTTTCATTTCAGACTGTCCTCCCAGAAGCTGTTAGTAGACACCACAAGAGCATTAGATCTTATCCAAATCTGAATATAAAACTAAAAGTATTTAACGATTTTAATGATTTTTCAAATAGTATCATCAGTGATTGAATAACTCATCTGTTTAAATGCAGAACAAATAGTTCATCATCATCTCAAGATATTCTGTAGGGATCTGAGGTCAATATTTTAGAGCAAATGAATACCTAAGTCACATGGAGAGAAACACAAAAAGTAACACCATAACTAAGTTGTTTTCTTCAGAATGTAAACAAATCTGTTTTGTTTTTTCTTTTTTCCTCTCCAGAACAGAGTGAGGTTGCTCATCGGTACAATGATTTGGGAGAAGAACATTTCAGAGGCCTGTAAGTTAAAATACTGAACAGTCAAATTTAATGTTTCTAATAGTGTTGGTTATTACTCTGAAGTTCTTATATTCCCTTGTCATCAGAGTCCAGCTTCTAGGACCATCCTATCCAATAGAATTTTCTGCATTGATGGAAATATTCTATATCAGTGCTGTTCGGTAAGGTAGCCACTGGCCACATGTGGCTAGTGAATACTTTAAATGTGGCAAGTGCAACTGAGGGTCAGAAATTAAAGTTGCATTTAATTTTGATTTATTTAAATCTATGCAGCCACGTGTGGCTACTGGCTACCGTATTGGACAGTGTAGCTCCAGAACGCTTCCATAACCTGATGGTAAGAAAGACTTTAATATATGGTTCCTTTTGCAGCTCACTTACTAAATTCCTTTACCTAGTAAATAGGTCTGTGGTTTCTTGAGAGCATTTTAATATTTTTTATTAACACGTGCACACATGTGTTTAAACATGGTATAAGTACGTGTCCTCTTTGCTCAGGAAGCCACATATGCCTGTTTAGGCTTCAGATAACAGCTGATCTGAATAGACTTTCTGGCTAATAGTGAGGTGTATAAAATATAGAACATATACAGACAGTTTGTTGTCCAGCGTAGCAAGCTACTTTATATTAACATTTCACCATGTTACATTTTTCTTTTTTAAAAAAGATTTTATTTATTTATTTGAGAGAGAGAACACAAGTGGAAGGGAGGGGTAGAGGGAGAGGGAGAAGCGGGCTTCCTGCTGAGGAAGGAGCCCAATGTGGGGCTCGATCCCAGGACTCTGAGATCATGACCTGAGCTGAAGGCAGAAGCTTAACCGACTGAGCCAACCAGATGCCCCATGTTACATTTTTCTATGTCCTTTGTTTCAGGGTGCTGGTTGCCTTTTCTCAGTATCTCCAGCAGTGCCCATTTGAAGATCATGTGAAATTAGCGAAGGAAGTGACTGAGTTTGCAAAAGGTTGTGCTGCTGACCAGTCAGGGGCCGACTGTGGCAAATCCCTTGTAAGTACATTCTGATTTTGAGTGTTATTTCTTCTTTTTGTAAGTAGTCCTGATTATTTCAAAGGAAGAGCAATCCCACTTTTGTTTCCTCAATTATTAATTTGTAAGCAACTCTCAAAAGTGAGGGCAGCCATTATTTCTTCTATGACAGAGATGTTCTAGCTATACCCACAGTTTTAAAGACATTTCTTTATGAAGACCACACACAACAGTAACAGTGCCTTTAAATGGAAATTTGTGATTTGTAAAAGTCTCTTTTTAGAATTTGAAGTTTGATTTCTTTTCATTGAGGCTAACAGTGAGAGCGTGGTTTTTATCTTCCGGAGACACTCATCTGATTTCTGTGTTGATTTTGTTTCTTAGGTAAAATAATAGTACAGTTACATAGTCCTCATTTTAGGGATAGTTATATTTTTACATAGAATAAAAAATCAGGGCATTTATTCACTTTGAAGGACTTTGAAATTTTGGTATTTCCAGTAGGTTTTCAATTCAGGGAGAGGTTTATGTTTCTCTCACCACTCAGACCTGTATATACCTTTCCAGGGCAAGGCCAGGGTTTATGTATCACTGAAATCTTTCCCCCTCTTATTTCTTTCTCTCTATGTATCTCTCCCTCAAGGTAGAATCAGTACTTTAACTTGGTATTTTTAACACAGAGTTAGCGCTGTAAATATGAATTTTAAAAAATATTTTTTGGGGGAAAATTAATAAATTCCATCATCAGCAGTATATTTTCCTGAAGATCCAATTACTTTCATAATAAAAATTAATGGGGACAGGAAGAATACATTTAATGGAATGTGTTTTGAGGCAAATGTTTCTAGACTAAAAAAGATCTATATTTTAACATAATAAATAATATACAGTAAATTGTGTTACTCAGTTTTTGAATGGTACCTCCTTAAAAGTTGGACCTTTCAGAAAGAAGCAGATCAAATGAGAAACTATCTGAATACTTTCTTCCCTAATGTGAATTCACCTGCAACTTAGAGGATTATCTTCCCTTGATTTTTTTTTAAAGATTTTATTTATTTATTTGACTGATGGAGACACAGCGAGAGAGGGAACACAAGCAGGGGGAGTGGGAGAGGGAGAAGCAGACTTCCCGCTGAGCAGGGAGCCCAATGCAGGGCTCGATCCCAGGACCCTGGGACCATGACCTGAGCGAAGGCAGACGCTTAAGGACTGAGCCACCCAAGCGCTCCGATTTTTTTTTTTTTTTTATCAGCTCTCCTAGCCTGTAGCGTGAGGTAGAAATAGGAGCCGTGTTCATGGCTTCGCGCTGCCGTTCTGTTGTACCCACCCTAAGGAATCGGGTGACGGTCAGTTCTTACGAAAATCCCATGGATGGTCAAATCAAGGGAAACTCTAAACCTGAGAAAAAAGTGTACGTGTACATGAGTTCCCAACCAAGGCTTACCGATGCTTTCAATTTTTTATACTGTTCTTTGGGTACAAAGGAAATAAAATACCCCCCGGTGACCCGAAGCCTGCTCTCTTCCACCTAGCACACGCTCTTCGGAGACAAACTGTGTACAGTCGCCTCTCTTCGCGAAAAGTATGGCGAGCTGGCTGACTGCTGTGAGAAACAGGATCCTGAAAGAAATGAGTGCTTCCTGACTCACAAAGACGATAACCCCGGCTTCCCTCCGCTGGTGACCCCGGAGCCGGACGCCATGTGCGCCGCCTTTCAGGAAAGTGAACAGAAGTTTCTGGGCAAGTAAGTCCTCAGATCTTTACGCTTCAAAATGAAAAATTACTACAAAGGTCGAGACTTATTATAGGCAGTACTACAATAAAAAATATTCTGGATATTAAGGCTTAGAAGCGTTTGTTCTAATGACAGTTTTCAAAGCAGTAATATTTGATGCCACAAAATTCTCCATGGTGAAAAGAATTGGATCCAAGATCTTTTGGAGTTCATTGAAACAGCATGTGATCTGTGTAAGAAAAACAGAGATTGGCTTGTGTTAAAATATTATGAAGATATGTATTTATTCTCAAACTGATTTCATTTTAGTCAAAACCATTGCATTACCGAAGTTTATTTTATATCTATGTGTGTGTATATGTGTGTACATATATATAAAACATATATATGTATGTACACAATTTATATATAGAAGTTCAACCTTTCACTGACTTCTAGAATGACAAAGGCAAGGTCATCATGTGCAAATTGAGAGTAACTGGTAAATTAGATGAGAAGGTTGATTACAATGGTTTCCATACCACTGTTCGCTATAGAAAAGTGACTGCCTGTTTTTCTTTTTTGAAAATGTAGATACCTGTATGAAGTTGCCAGAAGACATCCTTACTTTTATGCCCCAGAACTCCTTTACTATGCTCAGCAATATAAACAAGTTTTTGCAGAATGCTGCCAAGCTGCTGATAAAGCTGCCTGCCTGACACCCAAGGTATTCCCCAGAAGAATAGGAGGAGCAATTCATCATCAAACCTCAGACTTTGAGCATCTTATGGCTAGATTTAGGGAATTCGTGTCTCTGATACAAAGTCCTTTACATGGTCAAAAAAAAACCTTCCTACCTCTTCTAGGGAGTTTAATGATGTTGGGAGAGTTGGTGGAGGAGGGGTGAAGATAAATTATATGCAAAATTAAGAAGTCAGCAAAGTTATATTTTCTGGGATGTTAGTGGACTCTGTTCTTCCACATTTCCTGTCAGCTCCCTTTTCCTTGGCAATGTCTCCACTCCGGTTCTTAACTACCTAGGGGCTTCCCCTAGGACCAGGCTGATTTTGCTCCCCCTGCATTGCAAAATAATTATTTGCCAATAGTGGGCACTTGGGAATTTAGGTGTAAATTATCTCTTTAAATTTTAATTTGGCACAGTCTCATCTGAACTAATGAAGGGGTGTTTTGTATAGAATTTTCCTTTTCTAATTTTTCCAAAATAATTTCTTTTTGCAGATTGATGCTTTGAGGGAAAAAGTACTGGTTTCATCTGCCAAAGAAAGATTCAAGTGTGCCAGCCTCCAGAAATTCGGAGATAGAGCCTTCAAAGCATGGTATTTTAAACTTAGTTTGAATCTTTATAATGACGTAAATGGTTATGGTTCAGTTGACAAAAATGTACATTTATATGGCATTTTATGTGGTGCTTTTGCATACATCTTTCTGGTTGTTTTGAAGGTAGAAATTTAACAGTGGTGAAAATCAGAGCATCAGTGACAATTTCTCATTATTTTTTATCATATTTCTTCTAGGTAGTCACAGAATTTATGGGGTATTTTTTTTGTCATTCTAGGACGGGGATTTAAACTTCTACTTATTTAGAAAGACTAGGGACTTATTCTAATGATCCACTCTTTTTATAGAGCAGTCGTCAGGGTCTTCTTAATTTTATCCCCCCAAACAACACCAATTATCTGGAAATGTTTGTTCTTTTATGTTCTGATAATTAAATTTAGCCATCAGGGTTAGTTCTCCTTTTCTCATAGCTCTAGCTCTGTGGTTAATCCCTTGGTTTTGTCTGGGTCTCTGTTTTTATATTACTTAGCTGGTTCTAGGAGCATCCTTCAATTTCTAAGCCAAGAAAAATCCCCTCCCCCACCACTCACTTGCTAGTCAACAATGAATCCACAGCAACAGGAGATAAAATGAAAATAATAGACATCCTGTAAACTCTCTAGAAACCATAGTTTGAGCTATCTTTGCCTGCCATCCCTACCCCCTACACAACCACCAAGATCAACTACCTAAATCAGTAAACAAAACAACCCCAACATGAAATGATATGCGATTAAACAGGCTGTGATTGGTTTGGAGGAAGAAGCAGCTTTGATCCGATTAGGAGACGCTGACATGATTTGGGAAAGCATGTGGATTTTAGCCTTTTCCATGTTGTCAGAAGGCTTAGATGCTGTGCTGGATCAATGTCTTGGTTCCAGTTTATAAAAGGCTTTCATATGGATTAACTAATTTAATCCTCACATCAGTCCTGCAGTTTAGCATGCTGTTGTGACCAAGTAGAGGCTGAGGGTCAGAAAGGCTACGTAACTTGCCTAGTGTCCCAATGCTAATGAGTGATAAAGCCAGATCTAGAAGCCAGGTCTGGGTTCTAAACCTGATGGCTCTCCACATGTTGCCTCTTTTTGAATCTCTCTTTGATTTCCACTTTTATGAATCGCTGGCCTTCTATCCACCACACACACTCTTATAATGGCTAATTTGCCCTAAGGAAACATTTTGCCCTCAGATAACCATGTGGTTCAGAACTAGCAGTAAAGTAAGGACAAATGGATTTCACAAATTATATCTATATGCTATTTTGTCCTGAAATTTCGTGTTATAAGTACTATTTTCCTAATGCTTTGACATAAAATATTGTGTGTTAATCACGTTTTCATGGCGGAATTTTCTTTTTAGGTCGATAGCTCTCATGAGCCAGAAATTCCCCAAAGCTGACTTTGCAGAAGTTTCCAAGTTGGTGACAGATCTTACCAAAATCCACAAGGAATGCTGCCACGGTGACCTGCTTGAATGTGCAGATGACAGGGTAAAGAATCTGCAGTATGCTCTGTAGTAACTTACATGCTTCAGTTGGTAGGATGAATTTGCTTAGTATTATCCTCGAAGCCGACAGTGGGTTGAGATTGTATTCTATGCCCAATCTGCTCACTTCTTTCCCTGCTTTGTGGTACTTTTTTTTTCTTAACCTGGCTTCCCATTCACTAAATGATCTGACAAACACATTCACTAATTTGTAACCCTTTTAGTCATATTGTGAGAACAAAGGCTTACACTGAAGTAGGATGGCTGCTACAAAGGGAGATTTCTAAGAAGACATTTTTGGGAGGTGGGTGGAGTTGGAGAAGGGCTACTACCTGAAGAGATCTTGGGAAATTATGTAGTTCGCCGCCCCCTTTATATTCTCTCTCAGTTAACCATCTGTGTTAACTAGACACATATTTAGCATGATATCACATTTCTCCAAACTTAAAAATATGGCCAAATACCAGCATCTTAATCTCTCAGGATACTTTCTGGAAAATTTAAGGCAAAGATTTTACATGTGTAAGTAGGGCCTGTGACTATGGTCTTGACTAATTATCCAAAGATCGCTCACATTTTATTTAGTTATTTGGTTTCAAAATGCCTGAAGGGACTATTTGGAAAAATAGTACTGAGTTTTAATTTAGAAACTTAAGTGCCTTGACAGTCGAGATATAAAATTAATAATAACCGAGATGGGTCCCTGTTACTGACCATTTTTTGTAATTAAGTGGAAATATTTTAGTAGTTCTGAGTCTCTAGTCTTAGGAACATGGACTGAAAGTATTTATAGAAGTCATGTTTTATGTGTATGGTCTTAGAATATAATAAACATGTTTTGCCAACAGAATAAAGGTCTGGGGAGAAAGTGCAGTGATGCCAATTTACATTGAAAAATTTTTATCAACTCGCTTATAGGCGGATCTGGCCAAGTATATGTGTGAGAATCAGGATTCAATCTCTAGTAAAATGAAGGAATGCTGTGATAAGCCTTTGTTGGAAAAATCCCACTGCCTCACTGAGGTGGAAAGAGATGAGTTGCCCGGTGACCTGTCCCCGATAGCTGCTGACTTTGTTGAAGATAAGGAGGTTTGCAAAAACTATCAGGAGGCAAAAGATGTGTTCCTGGGCACGTAAGTGGATAAAGAATAATCCTTCCATAGCTTTTATATGACCTCAGGATTCAGGAAGACAAACTAGGCTTTCCTTTGACATTGCTACAATTTCCATGTTGTCTGCATGCTTCTTTATCCTTCCCTCTCCTAGCTTTTAAATTTTGGGGGAAAAATTAATTAGTTTAAAAAATTATTATAAACTAATTCATGCTTATGGCAAAAACTCAATCAGTAGAGAAGAGAATAGAGAAGGGAAGAGAAGAAATAAAAGTTTCTATCTTTATTCCTACCCCATTCATTTTCTCCTTAGGGATATTCCTGGAAATACCTCTAGGAACATTTTGTGTATACATAAATTATGGACATATTATTCCTTCATTTATTCATTCAAAGAATGAATTTACTACAATAGATATGTGTGAATATACGTAATACATCTTTACATCTCTATATTTCTGGATCTATTTACCTGCCATTTATCTATCTATATAAGGAAGTATAAGAGGAAGTATGCAGTCTGCTACCAGGTGCTTTATATTTGGTTGAACAGACCAGGAGTACAGTAGCATGGCAGGGCAGCATGAAATTAAGTGACAAAATAAATGATTATATATAGTCAGTAAGTGTGGTGATAACTTTGCATTTTTATTTTTGGATTATAATAGTGTAATGTGCCCTAATATATTTTACATAATTGTGTACCCTTCAAGATTTCACTTCTACAAAGAGGTGAAAAAATAATTCAAGAATTCATCTCTATTTATCTATCAGAACCCTTTTGAGGTATAGTCCAAATTATAAAAATATACATAATAATAACAGGTGTCACTCATCAAACACTTAATATGTGCCAGACAGCGTGTGCTTTGCATAGATTACATCATGTATTTCCCACAAACCACCTTATGAGATCGGTACTGTTATTATCCACGTGCTACAGAGAAGGCAACTAAGGCTGTGATGGTTTTAATAAGTTGCTTAAGGTGATATAGTAAACTAAGTGGCAGAGGCAGGATTTGAATGCAGGTAGCTTTAATTCTGAACTGCAACCCTTTAGCCACTAATCTTCCCTGCATGGGGTCTAGTTAAATTCAGACCTGTGGGAGATGAGTTACTCTTGAGGTGAGTTATGTGATATTTCTTGCTCCTTTACCCAGCGAGATCTATTTTATTTTCATCTGAATTAGGTTTTTGTATGAATACTCAAGAAGGCATCCTGAGTACGCTATCTCTTTGCTGTTGAGACTTGCCAAGGAATATGAAGCCACTCTGGAGAAGTGTTGCGCCACCGATGATCCTCCTACTTGCTATGGCAAAGTGGTAGGTTTCTTAAAGGGAAACAGTGTAGCGCTCCGGCGGATGATCCATTTTTTTTTAAATTTTATTTTATTATGTTATGTTAGTCACCATACAATACATCATTAGTTTTTGATGTTGTGTTCCACGATTCACATTTTGAGTATAACACCCAGTGCTCCATGCAGTACGTGCCCTCTTTAATACCCATCACCGGGCTAACCCATCCCCGCAACTCCCTCCCCTCTAGAACCCTCAGTTTTAATCATGAGAAAGAAAAGTAACCCAAGAATGTGAATTGCTACATAGTGCAATTTAGATCTTTTCTTGACATGGTTTCAATCCTGTGCTCTTAAACCTTACAGGAAAAAATAGCTTTAAATGGAATGGTTAATAAGACCTAGAAGAGTCTAGGAAGGAAAGATCTGAAGGGAGCAATCTCTAATTTCACAAAATCTTGACCATGCTTTTTCTCTTTTTTACACTCCCGAGGACAAAATAATTGATAAATTGAAATGTTAGTTAAGAGACTTAACTTAGATATAAAGTTAACCAGGTTCCAAGATTTATCAAATATCAAGAATTAGCATCTTAAAGAAGATTGTGAAATCTATTCATTTAGAATATTTTCAAATTTCGGGGAAAAAGTGTAGGAATTGCTTTACAAGTCATTAAGGAGAGGAAACCTTGAGGATTTTTGCCATATTTAGCTATGCTTTAAGAGGATTTTAACATGTTTAAGATATTTAGCACTCCTGGCATATGTAGTGGTTTCCAAACTTCAGAATCACAGGAAAGTAATTCTTTCCTCTATCAAGAACCTACTATATGCCAGGCACCAGACTAGAGCCGATGACCAAGGTAAAATCTCTTATCTCAGGGAGCTCAGAATCCAACTGGAGAGAGGGCTTAATAATAATGATACAGTCATAGTCATCATTTATTAAGCTTTTATTATCTGCCAGGCACTGTTTTAATTTCATTAGCTCAGGTGGTTTGTAGAACAATCTTCGAGGTGAGTACCATCTTTATGCCCATTTTCTTTCTTTCTTTTTCTTTTCTCCCTTCTTTTTTGTTAATCTCCATTTTAGTGGTGAGGGTTCTGCAGCTTGGAGATAGGAGGTATATTTACACAATTAGAAAATGAGTCGGATGGCCTGGCTTGAACACCAGCAGTCGCACTCCACAGCCTTAGCAGTCTTAATCTCTTATACTATACACCCTTGCCAAATAAAATAAACAGTTTGGACATATTATGATAGATTTGACATCAAAGATCTAATTACATGACTTTGGGCAGAAAGGAGGGAGGATCTCATTCTGCCTAGAGTGGTGAAAAAGAACCTGCATGTGGTCCTCGGATGGAATTCTGTCAACACAATTCTTTTATCTTTCAGCTTGATGAATTTAAACCTCTTGTGGAAGAGCCTCAGAATTTAGTCAAAACAAACTGTGAACTTTTTGAAAAACTTGGAGAGTATGGCTTCCAAAATGCGTAAGTATTTTTGTTTATCAGCTGATTTTTTTTCTTGATCAACTTGTAATTATTTAAGACTTAATATATATACCATCTATGATAGAAATTTTAATCATGAAAATACAGTATATACTTCTAATCTCTTTCCATCAAGAAAGACTAGAGAGGGAGAAATAAAATGGTTAGTGGGATGGAGAAGCTTATATTTGAGTGCAGTTTAAAAAGTTGGCCTCTTGAGATCAGGAAGGAAAATAGCAAATCGTGGAATGTAGGAACTGAGGATGCCCCTTGAAGGTTAAGGAATAGCTTGTGGGCAAACAAAATGCAGCAATGCTTTACAAAGGAGGAAGTGGTAGCCTTTGAATAATAGTAGCTCAAGAAGTAATATATAAGCTGAGAGACTAATGTCCTGATCCACATAGAGTCTTATCTATGGAGGTAAAGATAAGAGACACATCAGTCAGTAGATATTTATTGTTTGGTTTAAATATTTTACCACTCTTCTAACAATGGGTGCTAGGGATAACAACAGTGAACCAGATATCATCTTTTCCCTCGAGTAGATTGTAGTCACACATGACTTTCAGTGGTGATTAGAATTCTTAGTATGTGATTATTACGTGCTAGATACCATGCCAGGTTGATTGCATACTTTATTTTAATTTAATACTTGCACCATCCCTATGAGTCAGATATACTTTTTCCTGTTTTATAGATGAAAAAACTTACACATACCTTTCAAATTTAGCATGGTGTTGATATATATTAAGACCTCAGTAGGTTTTATGGAAAGAAAGAAGCAATAAATAAATATATTAATGTCACTGAATTATAATAAGTCACTTTCCTAAGATGATACAGCACAGCTGGAAACAATGATAAGCTTAACTAGTTACTCAGGACAAGGTCTTCCCCCATACCATTCAACCAACCTGGAGACAAAGGTAATTTTATGGATGGAAAGTCATTTTAGTTAATTTTGCCTAAGTGTTCTCTGCTTGACCTACTATGTTAGAGAAAGACATGCCTGGCTGAAAACACATGAACTATTTTGTTACAGGCTCTTAGTTCGTTACACCAAGAAAGTACCCCAAGTGTCAACTCCAACTCTCGTGGAGGTCTCAAGAAAACTAGGAAAAGTGGGCACCAGGTGTTGTAAGAAACCTGACTCAGAAAGAATGCCCTGTGCTGAAGACTATGTGAGTCATTTAAGTATAATAAGTGAATAATGATGAATTTTTGCCTTTAGGTAAGGACAAAGCTAACTTTCAGAAACAGGGGTGAATTAACATGTGTGTGCATGCACGTGTGTGTGTATTTGGTAGTGGCAGCCAGGACTTGGTCACCTATATTATCTTGAATGAGGATTTGTATAAGATCCCCAAAATGATAAATTGACAAAAATTCCATGAGTTTTCAATGTTTCATCCTGCCATTTAAAAAACCTTTCATATTCTTTGGGGTCTTTTAAAAATATGTATCCATATAAGACTGTTTCATTCCCACTCCAATACATATCTCAGGACTCACGTCAAATTATTTCAATCAATTATTTTCTCAAGGGAACTATTGTTAAAATGTAGACATAAAGAGAAAATACTTTAAAAAGTCCCCCATTATCTGTAGTTCTAAAGTGAAGCAAATAACTTCCTCAAATCAACCTTGGATTCAATATTGCTAGTTAAAATATAACACGTCTTTTGGTCCATTGGAAAGTAGGAGTTCATGGAAAACTTTTATTATCCTTCTTTTGAATGTCTGGTCGCCCACCTGTCCTTTAGCTGTCCGTGGTCCTGAACCGGTTGTGCGTGTTGCACGAGAAGACCCCAGTGAGTGAGAGAGTCACCAAATGCTGCACAGAATCCTTGGTGAACAGACGACCATGCTTTTCTGCCCTGGAAATTGATGAGGCATATGTTCCCAAAGAGTTTAACGCTGAAACATTCACTTTCCATGCAGACTTATGCACACTTCCTGAGGCTGAGAAACAAGTCAAGAAACAATCGTGAGTACTATTTCATTATTGTAAGCATTTAGAGTCTTGAGAGTGAGAATTTTAAGTTGAAATGGGTAACTTTTTCTGAAGTAGTGATTATATTCTTTAGAAAATAGTATTTAAGTACTGGTGTTAGTAAGCTGATAAAAATGTCAAGAATAAAATGGATAACTTTTTGTTTTCTTAGCAAAAAACCTCTATAATATAACCTTGCCTACAAATCATTCAGAATAATCTTGTGGATAAAAGCTACAGTGGAATAATGTCTTAACATAAATCCAGTAGAAAAATATGAACGATTAACTGATGCATTTGTGCAAATAGCAAATTAGTTAGTAGAAATCATAGGAGAATTTATTTCTAGGCATGAATGGTTATTTTAAGTTTGTTCTATGGCAACCCACAGGCAAGGCAAATT
This sequence comes from Leptonychotes weddellii, assembly GCF_054177405.1. NCBI lineage: Eukaryota > Metazoa > Chordata > Mammalia > Carnivora > Phocidae > Leptonychotes > Leptonychotes weddellii. The sequence continues at coordinate 125,358,556 of NC_138370.1, read as the reverse complement.
CTCAACATATAACTTTTGAGAATGGAACTTGGGTGAAAAACATCTAGAAAAATGAGTTCTGAGGCTCAACACCCTATTGCTGTCACAGGGGTTAGAAATGCATGAAATTTAGCACCATAAATTTATCATCTCAGAGATTTTAATCATAGCCATAGACTTGTGAGTAATATTGCAAAAACCCCCTCTCCCTCTAGCACTATTATCTCTGTGAATGTCAATGAAAGAAAACCACCAGCTCCCATAAGTTTGGATAGTTTTATTACCTATGGCCTCCCCAGTATTAACTGAATGGGGTAAATTTCACAGACCAAATATAAAGACTCTCAGGTCAGAAATTTTTTAATGGAGTCCAACAAGATAGTTAAGCTTTTAAGGATCAGTTTTAGCTCTTAAATCACTAAAAGTTCAATTCGATGTGGTATAACTCTTTTTTTTCTTTTTAATATGGCATAATTTCTAAAATCTGAATAATGTATAAATACAATGACATCCTTTCCAGAGACTTACCGAAAAGAGATCTATTGATTTATTGAGACTTATTGGTACTAGAGATGTTAAGCAATTTACCTTGATTATCTCATTTGATTCTTCCACCAACCCTATGAAGGTGACTTTTATTGTCCTCATTATGCAGATGAGAATATTAAAGCTCATAGTGGTAAGCCTGGGCCTCAAGCTCAGAGTCGCCTGGCCAAGATTCATAATCTTCAACAATACTACTACTGCCTTTACCATCTCCACTTTTCTTTTCTTTTTTATTTTTTTTATTCTTATGTTAATCATCTCCACTTTTCTTTTTCCTTTTTTTAAAAAGATTGAAGTGTATTTGACACGCAATGTTAAATTAGTTTCAGGTGTACAACATAGTCGTTTGACAAGTCTATACATTATGCTGTGCTCACCACAAGTTTAGCTGCCATCCGTCACCATACAATATGATTACAGTACCACTGACTATATTCCCTATGCTGTGCCTTTTAATCCCGAGATTTACTCATTCCATTACTTTCTTTATGTAAGTAAACTTTTTTTTCTGATTTTTGTTGTTGTTGTTTTGTTTTCATTCAAATGCAGTGCACTTGCTGAGCTGGTGAAACACAAGCCCAAAGCAACTGAGGAACAACTGAAAACTGTTATGGGGGATTTTGGAGCCTTTGTAGAGAAGTGCTGTGCAGCTGAAAACAAAGAGGCCTGCTTTGCCGAGGAGGTACTGGAGTCTCTTCATTGCAATATGGCTCATTTCCTTTCTTGTCGCATTTGATCTGACCAGGGCTTAGGGGTTTATATATCTGAAGGACACTCTGTACATTCCGGACCAGAATCTTATTCCACATACAAAATTATCTGACAAAATTACTTAAATAGCTCTCATTTTTTTTTTTTAATCTCCTGCTGCACTGGAGTATATTAGTAAATCTTCATAGTATTTGCTCTGTTTCCAAAGTTGTGATGTTTATGAATATAGATAGAAATATTTGTAAGGCTCAAGTCTTTGAGCCAAACATTAATTTATTGAAACATGTTCTTGAAAAATGCTGGTTTGTGATTTGGTTGAATCTGAGTTTGATTTTATAGGTTAAGGAAGGAAGTTTATATTTAAATGTCTGAATCATTTATTATTCCCTCTATGACTTGAGGGTAATGTTTTTATTCCTTTGGGAACAATGGGTGTCAGTAAGCTTCCTTGTAGAGATTCTAGTACTAAACTGGAATTAAAGAATGTGATTCATGTAAAATTAGTTTGTAATTACAAATGGCTGTATAAGTATCAACTTTTCATCTTAATAGTAATGCTAATATTTTCCCCAAATCTGTCATTTCTTGATATTCAGGGTCCAAAACTTGTTGCCAAAGCTCAAGCTGCCTTAGCCTAAAAGAACACCATCACAAGCATCTCAGGTAACTATACTTTGGATTTTTGTTTTAAAAAAGTAATTATAATAGTTACTATTAAAATAGCAAAAGTTGACCAATCATTTACCAAGAGCCATATAGACCAGTGCCAGTCACTGTTCTAAGATCTTTATGTGTATTAACTTACTTAATTCTCAAAATAGTTGCCTAAGTTGAGTGTCATTATTTTTCCCATTTTTCAGATGAGAACATGAAGGCACAGATAGACATGGGTTCCATAATTTACCCAAGGACCACCCAGCTCGTGAGGGGTGGAGCCACAATTCAAAATTCAAACCAAAGCTTGAGAGTTAACCAGTGTCCTGTTCTGACCTAATGTGACACAGTAGACAGAATCATTCAACTGAGCAATGGCTTAGCAGTGGGGTTTCTAGGTATTAGGCTGGACCATATGAAAGTGCATTTTTTAAGGTAAAAGACAGTTGAATAGCAACGATTTCACATGGTTCAATCCAACAGCCCAGTAACAGATTAATTTCATTGGAGAGTATGACAGATCTACCTTATGTGAACTTGCACTTTATAGTGAATAACTTGCTACTGAGGCCCACTTTAAAATTTAAATGTTTGAACATAAACATGTTTCACCCATTTTGGTTGTAATATTTTGTGGGAAATTAAAAAAGATAGTATCAACTCTCTTTTTTAAAACAAATTGTCCGACTGTTTTCTAGCATGAATTATTTTCATATTTTCCAAACTCTGAGGTCTGTTCCCACTATGAAGTTTTCACTTACTCTTTGCCCACCTGAGAATACCTACATATTGTGCATTCAAGTGAGGAAGCAACTTCATATCTCCTGTAAATTTGATCTTTTCAAAGTGTGATTTGTTCTCATCCTAAATGGCAAGATTTTCTTCTGAAAGGTCTTTGAGAGACACTTGTTTTATTGGTAATTAATTTAGGTAAGAAGTAGGTGTTAAGCAAGTGACTCTGAGGAGTGATGATGAAAAGCTTGGGACTTTGAAACCTGAGGAGCTGATGACATCAGTGACAAAGAGAGGACTTTACAATATTATTGGTGTGTCCTCTCCCCCAGCCCAACAGAAGAATTCAGAGTCCAGGACAGGCTGAATGATTTTCTTTGGTGGAAATTGCAGGAAGACAATCTAAGCAATTCAACATTCATTTGAATAGATTTCAAAAACTCATAGCATTTTACAAACAGTCCTTATATTTGTCTTTTTGTCTTTCAGCCTGCCCTGAGAATAAGAGAAAGAAAGAGAAATGAAGACCTAGAGCTTATTCATCTGTTTTTCTTTTCTGTTGGTGTAAAACCAACCCTCTGTCTAAAGAACACAAATTTCTTTAAACGTTTTGCCTCTTTTCTCTGTGCTGTAATTAATAAAAAATGAAAAGAATCTAACATTATTGTCCAGGACTGTTATTTTTCACAGATGTATTGCCATCCTGGAAATTTTGTAGGTTTTGTGAATGTCCCACTGTTCTCTCTTTTCCCACTTCAGTCTAGTTCTTTAGGGGCTGGCTGATTAAAAGAAACATTAATGATCTTCTGAGTTATGGATCATAAACATGCAAAGGAATATTTTAACATTATCATAATTCTGATAAAAGAATGAAAACTGGTATAGGCTTTTCCTTACTAAGGACTAAGAAATGTGAGGGACAAAGAAGATAGAGATGATTGTAAGGATGGTTAATTGAACTGGAAAAAAAACACTGAGCCTCAAAAAAATGTAAGGAAGTTTAGGATGGCAATACATGAACAGTGTAAGAAGCTTAACCAGGTTGGAGAAGCCTTGCTGGAGGAGGGAATCAGGAGAGTGTGTGTCTCTGTGTGTGTGTGTGTGTGTGTGAGAAATGCTCTTCTCTTCCTTTCATATGAAGGAGCACATGATATTCGTATGATTTATTGCCAGGGATGTTAGGATTGAGCACATGGTTAAGGTAGTGTTTGCCAGGTTTTTCTACTCTAAAGTTACTATTTTTCCCTTTCCATACTCTATTTTTGGAAGGCAGTCACTAAATCTAGCCTACACTCAAACTGAGGGAGGGAGAGGATGAAGTTCCTCGAAGGAGGAGTGTTGACATATATTATTTAGAATCCTTCTGTAGGAAAGATTTGTCACTTCACTCCATTTATTTATTTATTCACTGTATATTAGTATGAATTCATGTATATTTACTTTGTACTTTGGGTTATAATTCAATGCTACATAATGTATTTTTTTGCTCAAATTATTTCAGCTTTGGCCTTTGTGAGTGCTTTTAGTTTGGCTTCTGTGTCCCTCTGACTGGCCCCCCATATTTTGTTTCTTGAGTACTTCTTTACTTTCTGGCACTTTGAGATGATCCAAGTTCATCTTGTTATTTTCCCTTCCCCAGACCTGGAAACAGCCATTTCTTCAAGTTCTGGTTCTATCGACTAGATAATGGTGTTTAAACAATAATCTGAGCACTGGTTGTACTTGTTAATGAGGTCTCACCACTTCTAGACTCTTTCAGGGAAGAGAGCTAAGAAATGTGGGTTTGTGTACTAACCCATGTACACACACATACCTGTAATTATTCTGTATCTATCTGTCTATCTATCTATCTTTCTATCATCTATCTATCTATCATCTATCTATCATCATTTATCTATCTATCTACCTATGAGTTCATACTGATGTCTCTGACTATTCCCAGAATCACAAAGTTCATCCAAGCCTTCCTTCCTTTCTTTTTTTTTTTTTAAGATTTTATTTATTTATTTGACAGAGAGAGACACAGCGAGAGAGGCGACACAAGCAGGGGGAGTGGGAGAGGGAGAAGCCGGCTTCCTGTGGAGCAGGGAGCCCGATGCGGGGCTCGATCCCAGGACTGGGATCATGACCTGAGCCGAAAGCAGACGCTTAACGACTGAGTCACCCAGGCATCCCTCAAGCCTTCCTTTCTTGCATATTTATTACTTCCCTTTTTGATAGTGAGAAACTTGGCTCCCATTACCTACCATGCATGTACTTATTTGTTCAACCCCAGATACAAAATTATTGACCCATACCTCCATATAAAACAATTTACCAACTAGAGTACAGTGTCTATATGCCTTATAATTTCCAGTCAAAACCTTATTTTTCAAAGTTACTTAATTCCATTTTTCTCCTACCTTCTTCAGTGAGGTTGTGACTGGTGAGTTTTGGGTGACTCACTCACTCACATTGGACACAAGATGAATATAGGGCCTGGGAGGTTGACTGACTTTTGGCTTGAGCTGCATGCATGGGCTTACCTAGCAGATTTTTCCTGTATGTGTTCCAATAGGATAGCCTCTGTCTACTATATGCAAAGGTGGTAGGGGGTGACAGGAGTCCTTTATGTACTCCCTTCCCCTGGCACCCAGGATGGTCACTCCAGTCCCTCCACAAACTCCACATCAAGTCTTCAGGAGTGGACATATCTATTTCTTCCACGGGCTTTGGAGACAATTGGTCTGCAATGCCACTGGGCCTTTCCAGTTGATGTCCTCTCTTGCCTCTGTCAGTTTGGTTATATCATGCTTCCCTGCCAAATATCTTAAACTCTGCCAAATATCCCTTATAGGAATGGAATTACTCTTCTTGCTTCACCACAGGGCCCTCACCTATCATCCCTGTTGGTGGCTGTGTGTGGAAACCAGGAGTGCAGTTAACATTGAAAGAGATTGCATTCCTAGAAATGCAGTGATTATGATCTAAGAGTTCAGTAGAAAATATGGGTGGAAGATGTGCTGATCTATGTTTATGCTAAGAAAGTCATAATGATAAATTTTTTTTAAAGATTTATTTATTTATTTGAGAGAGCGAGAATGAGAGAGAGTACATGAGAGGGGGGAGGGTCAGAGGGAGAAGCAGGCTCCTCGCTGAGCAGGGAGCCCGATGCGGGACTCGATCCCTGGACTCCAGGATCATGACCTGAGCCGAAGGCAGTTGCTTTAACCAACTGAGCCACCCAGGCGCCCCCATAATGATAAATTTAAGGTGACCAGAGACTTGCATTTGTGGTTATCATCAATGAAGCACAATGATAACATTCAAGGGAATCACTGGAAGCCAGAATTCATGGTGACATGATGAATGATGCATCATTGTGAATAATGATGTAACCAATACTGCATTAAATAGACGATAATTGAGAACTACAGAGGCAAGGAGGGAGATTTATTTGTTTCAATACAAATAAGGCTCCAAAGGGCCATCACATCATGAATAGTAACAGCATTGCCACCTTTTTCTTGAGATGGCAGATAGAAAATTAGCCAGGAATGAGATGCATTTGAATAAAGAAGATATACCAACAAAGAGATGGTATCTGGACCTGAACAGGAAGATATGCTCTCTGGATATTAGGAAGAATCTTCTTGTGCACTGACTGGACAATAAACAAGCATGTAAGTATCACTTCTCTCTCTATTCACTATTTTACATCTTAAATAATAAATTAATATAATCACATGGGCTCAGTGTGATGAGCACTGTTTTATACCGGATGTGTGGGCTATGTGGACATTACACATGGAATCACACAGTTTCCACCCTTGCTTCTCACCTGACGACTCTCTTTGCTCCTCTTCAGGCACCTTATAAAGTGATTATCGTCCCCATCTGTTTTTTCACCTTCCCTTCAAGATTCTAAGCAGTTTGAACTTCATGCTATTCCTTAACACACCATGCTTTTTTATGGATGCTTTCTCCTTCTACCTGAGATGTCTTTCTCTCTCTACTTTATCTGCTTAATTAAACTCAAAGGTTACCTTCTTTGAGGAAATTTCCCTGCATTAGGTTAGCCACTTCCTTCCCTGATGCCTCTTCACTTTTTGAACTTGAATTATTATAGCATTCACACTTTATTATAATTATGGTAGATTTTATATTTATTTTTTAAAATTTTAATAATATCTTTTATTTAACACAGTATACTACTTTAAACATGTAAAATCTGAGACCTAGACTTGGAATTTGAACACACATGGTGCTGACTCTTGAGAGCAAGCCCATTTAATGGTATCAGTTCACTTCTATATCTCTCTTCAACTAGATAGTGTTTCTCACCAGAAGGGACATGAATTGGAAGTTCATGTGTCTCTCTTGGCACTTAACATAACCTGGTACATAATGCATATTCAATAAAAATTAGAGGAATAAACTGATTTATGCTAAGGGATATAAATATTCTAAACTACAAATTATGGAATCTGGATTACAATAATTTCTCGAACTTCCAAAACAGTAGATATAGTAAAATGAATTTTATGCGAATTTGAATCATGCAAGTTTGTGCTTTAAGATAATAATAATGATACATTTTACTTAAAAATGTGAAATAAGGGGCACCTGGATGGCTCAGTTGGTTAAGCAGCTGCCTTCAGCTCAGGTCATGATCCCAGGGTCCTGGGATCGAGCCCCGCATCAGGCTCCCTGCTCAGCGGGGAGCCTGCTTCTCCCTCTCCCTCTGCCTGCCGCTCTGCCTACTTGTGCTCTCTCTCTGTCTGTCTCTCTGTCAAATAAATAAAATCTTTAAAAAAAAATGTGAAATAATGAAGATTACCCCAAATTATGATACCTCAAGAACTGAAAGTTCTAGTAATGTCCCATATGATGGTGTCAGTTTTGCATCAGCTCAATTGATCTAAAATTTTCCAAGTTATCTCTCAGGTGAGTAACTGACAGATAAGTACATGAATACTTGTATGACACCAAAGAAAGTGCTTTAGCATTTTGAGATATGTCTTTTGGGAAAGGTAGAATATTTTTTCTGACTAATAAATTTGTTTTTGTTTATAAAATGTTACATATGATGGTTGACCTCTAGATAGATGTATTTTGTCCACTTAGTTCATGTGAACCTCGTGTAATTTCTTTAGCACTGGACTATTAGCAGTTACGAGGACAACATCTGAAAAGTACCTCATGCAAATGAACAGATTCTTTTTCCATATTTACTTTTTGTCTCCACTCAGGTCTTAGTTCTGTCTGTTGCATATTTCTTCCTTTATTCACTTAGTCAATTGATACCTGCACCCTAAGGGCTGGTTCCTTAAAGAGCTGGTCTTAAGAATCTCAAGGGAGGAATTGAATTAAAGACAGTGTCACTGGAAACTAAGGAGCAGTATCCCCAGGGGTGTAGTAAGTGGCAGAGAGAGGAAGTCCATCCTGTTTGGGTGGATGAAGGCTCTTACCCACTTCCGGTAAAGTAATTAGTTTGGTGATGTGAGGAGCCACACAGCTGAGTATCAGGAGTCACAAGCACTTCCAGTGATGGAAGGAGACATCAACAAGGCAGAAGAACACTCTGAAGTTTCAGATATGACTAACCCATGCCTTTGGGCTTGGCCCTTGGGCACAAGAGTAGAGGCCATGAGGGAGCAGCATGCAGAGTTAGCTCCAGTGGCTATCAAGCAGAATGTGTGCCAAAATTAAGATGATTCTGCATTACTGGAAAGACGATCCCTTGATTTCTGTTTTTTAAAATTGCAATAAGAAAAAAATGTAGATCATCACCAAAAGTACCCAGATATTGGATCCACTGCTTTCTTTTTTTTTTTTTTTAAAGATTTTATTTATTTATTTGAGAGAGAGAGCACATGAGAGGGGGGAGGGTCGGGAGGGTCAGAGGGAGAAGCAGATTCCCTGCCGAGCAGGGAGCCCGATGCGGGACTCGATCCCGGGACTCCAGGATCATGACCTGAGCCGAAGGCAGTCGTTCAACCAACTGAGCCACCCAGGCGCCCCTGCTTTCTTTTAATGCTGAAAGATTAGCTCTTCTATATTCCGAACAGTCTTGGATAAGAGAGCTGACCTCTCTAACTTTGTGATGGGGTGGACTACAGAGTCATTGCTTGAGACAAAACTGACTCAATGCAAGGATGATTGTGAGATACTGAGGAGGGAAATGCAGGTCTGCTTTGGCCCGTTTTATTACCTTTCTCATGACAGAAATTGTGAGGCCACAATGCAATCCGCTCACAAACTTCTTATCTCCTACACAATACTGGAAACACGTATGTTCTTATTCTTTTTTAGGAACATCAAAATCAAGCAACATTGCCTTAAATAAAGAGGACTTGTTTAGAAATACAAAGTCTATGTTCTGGGAAGCAGTGTGATTTGCTTAAGAACAATAGATAATAATTCTAGGTTTTTTATTCCATATATTTTCTATGAGAAGAATGTATATTTACAGGGATATGTGTGTGTGTGTGTGTGTGTGTGTTAGTCTGCTCAGGTTGCCACACAAAATACCATAGCCTGGGTGGCTTAACCTGAAATTTATTTTCCTGTAGTTTTGGAAAGTCCAAGATTCAGTTTCCGGTGGGCACTCACTTCCTGGCTTGCAGATGGCTGTCTTCTTGCATTGTCCTCACATGGCAAGAGAGAGAGAGAGAGCTCTCTTGTGTCTATTCTTATAAGTACACTCATCCCATGATGAATATCCTACCCTCATTACCTTGTCTAAACCTAATTACCTCCCCATCTTCAAATATCATCACATTGGGGTATAGGGCTTCAACATATGAATTTTGAGAGGGCACAAACATTCAGTCGATAACAGTTATATGAAATCTCTGGATCATGTAGATGATTTTTCTACATTTCCTATGACAATGAGCCTTTTCTCAACCTTGCTATGGAAAGGAAGTATCTAACAATTACCCTGATGATGGCAGAAGGCCAAAGACTCCCTTCGCTATTACTCATAATGTGCCATGGCTACAGCAGGTAGGAAGAGAGGGGCCATAAGTATTTCCTCATCAGAGAAAGTATATGCCATTGCCAAAAAGTACATAGAAAGTGCTTTTTCTGTACAAGTTATTGTGCTGGGACTTTTGGGAGATGGTCTCAAAGTATGATGGTTTCCCTCCAGTAGTTTATCATCTGTTTGAGTATGTGGGCCAGCTCAGCTGTTTCAAGGACCCATGACTAGCCTAGCAGGAGCAGCAGACCCATATAAGGAGAGATGCTTTTAATGGAACATAGGTTTTTGTGAAATGTATTTCCAATTGACCCTTAACTGACTTTGTTCTATCTCTGCTTGACGCACACTGATGTCTTACTTCACCTTGCTGACCTTGTGACACTGTGATCCTTTCAAGTTGGGCAGGAAGATTGCCAGCTTTTTCTGACTCTGACCCTCTCACTTTGTTTTTGGTCTAGGAGGGAAGGAAAACATGTTTTCTCCCTGAAAACCAGAGGCAAAATCCCTTTGATGAAGGAATGAAGGAAAATACTTTGATAGCTTCATGGGGCGTGTGCGGGCAGAGGGAAAGCAAATGTGAAAGGTGGCCTCCTCCTTCCAAAGCATGATTTAGACAGGCTCAAATGAAACAGAGGGAGAGATGATATGCTCTGCCTGAAGATAGTAATAAGAAGGGGAGTAGGAGGCAGAGCTAGATGAGAAAAGATAAGAAAAGAGCAGGGGAGAGAGCACAAGAAGAGAGGAGGTTGGTCAGGGCTCTATGAGGAGTCAGGTGGTGTTGATATAGCTGAAAAGTCCTTTTCATGTTTGATTTCAAGTTCTTTGATACAAACTTGTGTTGGGGGCTCTTTGAAAAAGCGATTGCGGGATATGCAATATGGGGTGCAGGACAGGGAAGAGACAGCACGTATAGGAGAGAAGATAAAGCACAGAGAAAGAGAATTGAGCAGCACCAGGGAATAAGAACCAGAGGTTTCAAGGATAAATGCAAGCAGTCCTCCCCTACTCTTGGATTCTCAGAAAACTGGAGAGGGTGATGGTGGCAATTCTGGTTGCTCGCTATAGGTAGGATAGCATGGGGCTAAATGTAATTAAATCTGAAGGGACAGGAGGACCCAATTGGACTGGAGGTCTTCGAAGACATTCATCCTACTGGAATGTGGGTTATGTCTGCTCTGTGGAGTTTATTTTAAGCTACAGGACTTGCAGCTAGACTCATCAGCTTCCTCCCGAGACCCTAGGTATTGTCCTCTTCTTAGATCTGTCCCAGGGCCTCTAGACTCTAAATATCAGAGAAAATATAAATGCCAACATGAGAAGGGTATTTGAGTCAAATGAATGAATGAGGGCAGTTAGTACATAAATCTTGGCTGCAACAATCTAATTCAGTGCCATGCATTTCCTACTTAAAAGGTCTGCTTTGTGCCAGACAGTGTCCTAAGCATTGTAGGAGTGACCAAGAGGAGTCCTTGAATCCAAGAAGTCAACTATTTAGGAAGAATCGCATAAGCTTACAAACATGATAGAAGGTCAAGGAAGTCCCATGTGAAAACAATCTAAAGGTGAGAGGGTTTGTTTTTTTTTTTTAAGATTTTATTTATTTATTTAAGACAGAGAGTGAGAGGGAGCACGAGGAGGGGGTGGGAGGAGGGGCAGAAGGAGAAGCAGACTCCCCGCTGAGCAGGGGCTCGACCCAGGGTCCTAGGATCATGACCTGAGCTGAAGGCAGACGCTTAACCACTTAACCGACTGAGCCACCCAGGTGCCCCGAGAGGGTTCTTTTCTAGTTAGGGAGTAATCAAATATACATTCATGGAAAATTATTTGATACAGATCTTAAAGGATGGATAAAGTTTTTACAAGCATTGATGAGGAGGGGAAGTGACATAAAATTTAAAAGATGAAAACCAAACTTTCAAACAACTACCCACTCAAACCCACAAAGATCAAAATAGATCCCAGAAGAATAAGTCGTCTGGTATTGTCTGAGGGGAAGGCATTTTTCTAGTAACCACATGTACAGCTTAACTGCTTGGAAGAAGAGTACATCTAATACTTAACACTGATAGCAATGGTAATCATGATGATAATTATGGTTATTGAAAAAATGTCTTTAGGTATCAGATACTTTAAATACATTATTTCATCTATATATAAAAAAATTCAAGGGAAATATTATAATTTCATTATAAAGAAAATTAAGAATCAGAAATTATTTGCCTAATGTTATATGACTAATAATTGGCACAGCTGAGATTAGAATCTGTCTGATACCAACATCCAGTTTACCATGCTATGTTGCTTTGGAGCATCTTCATAGATTTATGAAAAAGTAAACAGAATCAGCAATGGAAAAGCGTTTGACCTGAACTGTGTACTCAGGGCTACACTTGGAGCAATGACACATATAGATCAAGGGTTGTTTGCAGTTAGTAGGCAAACTGTGGTTCAAAGCTCTTCTTTTTCGTTGTCTCTTAAAAGAGAGGGTACCTCTCTTCACGATGATCTCTTTTTCTCTTCCAATCACATGCCTACAAAGACCCTCTATAAGTTGATGATTCCTGAATCTCCATCTCCAGCCTTGATCTTGTCCCAAAGGACAAGGAACACTATTCAACTGCCCATCAACTTCTCCACCTGGAGGTCTTAAAGATACCTCCACATGCAAAACCAAGGTGTTCGGCTTAATAATTACCCTAAGTCAATAGGCTAAAACCCTGACTTTTTGAGTAAACTGGCCACTCTCTCTTAAGCTCAGTAAGCTCATCCCAAACTGAATGTGTGTTCAGTAAGTAAGTCCCTGCGGTTTTGTCTCACTCATATCACTTGACTCTACCCACAACTGACATTTTCCATTAGTACTACTCTCATCCAGGCTGCTTCCTGGACCACTTTATTGCAAAAACTTCCTAAGTGGTCTCCTTCATAGTCTTGTTCCCTTTTATAACAAGAGAGATGGTTTCAAAACACAAATGTGATTTTTATCAGTTCCCTCTTTAGTCTGCCATTCTCTTAGGATGAGGTGTAAACTTGATATAAAAGGTCTTTGAGATGGGACCCTGCAAACCGTGCCAGAAATTCCCTTTGCAGAGTAAATTTCTCCATCTTTAAACCTTTGTGTTTCATTGGAATTGCATTTTGGGACGTCTGGGTGGCTCAGTCGGTTAAACGTCTGCCTTTGGCTCAGGTCATGATCCCAGAGTCCTGGGATTGAGTCCCACATCAGGCTCCCTGCTCAGTGGGGAGCCTGCTTCTCCCTCTGCCTGCGGCTCCCCCTGCTTGTGCTCTCTCTCTCTCTCTGACAAATAAATAAATAAATAAAATATTAAAAAAAAAGAAATTGCATTTCTTCCAGTTCCTTAAATACGCCATGCTCCTACCTCTGGGCCTTTGCATTGCTCTCTACATTTGTCCAGGACATTCTTCACTCTCTTTATTTGGCTCACCTCCATTTTTTCCTCCTGGTCTCCACTGAGAGGTTACTTATTCTTTGAAGCCTTCCCTAAGCCCCCTGAAAAATATCAGATGTTCCTCTTTTCACTCCTCTTCTCACTGTATCTATCATCATGTTGTGATTGCCTACATAACTGTCTGTCTCTCCTATTAGGTGTAGTTCAGTGAGAGCGGTGATGGCGCCTGTTACTTGTCAAGTAAACTTCCCATTCATTTGATGGTTTCCGTTCATTTTCTGTTCCCCATGGCCACCCTAGGTTTCATCTCCTAAGGAACAGACTAACAGAAACAGTCCTTGCTCTTTACTCCCCACTGAGAGGTTTTGCTGATTATTCCCATCAAAGAACAGTGTCTAGTATGCAGACTTCAACTTTTGAATGAATACATAAAACTTCCATTTATTAAGTGCTACTCGGGGCAAGACCCTATTCTGAGCCATTTACATTCATTAATTAATCATTCAGTCACGAAGGAGGCATTATCACTACCTTCATTTTATGGATGATGAAAATAAAGCTCAGAAGGATTAAATAACTCACTCGAAGTCATGCTGGGCTAAGGGGTAGGGCAAAAATTCAAACCGGGTGCTTGAGCTCACTTGTCTAACAGTGACACTGTACTGCCTTTCTAATCACAGGGCAGGGAAGAGCAAAGACCTGCTCCGCAAGAGAGAACGTGGAAGGAGATCAAAGGACGGCACCAAACCAGCTCATTATCACAAGAAAGATTCAAATAGGACCTGGACTGACGGTGAGTTGTTAGTCCTGGTTTAGTCTTGTCAGTCCTGATGAGTCAGTGGCTGACAGAATATGCCTCAGCTTGATGTGCACCTATTATTTGTAGCTATGTGTCTATTTATTATATTGAAATAACCACGTTTAGTAAATGCCTACTACTTGCCAGGCATTTTGCATATGACCCTCTAATCTCTTGATGAAAGGATGTGATTAGATTGTCCAGCCTCGCAGATTTTATATATATATAATATATAATATCAGATAATAATATAATAATAATCAGATTATATATATAATATATATATACACATTAGCATAAAACTTGAAATATGGTTTGTCAGGTCACAAAGATATCAGAGCTTATAGAATCTGAGATTTGCCAGATGCACTCTCATCCTCTACCTTCAATTCCTGTCTTTGAACAAATACATTCAGCATTCATTCAGTAAATGTTATTAAGGGTGAATTATGGACCAGGCACTGTGAAAGGCTTTGGGATATTTTGCCCCTGCCTAGCAACATTGTTTACAGTTTGTTCCATAAAATGCGTTCAGTTCTTCATAATCAATGCTGTTTCTTTCATATATTTGAGTAAAGAGCCCTCTTCAGGATAGTAGGAGAGTGGTAACCCACTCATACTCAAATGGGCAGACAAGGTCAGCCATGCCTCTCACTACGGAGGAAGGAACAAGGTTTGTGCCCGTCAGCGTGTTCCTTAGGAGACAAAACCTAGGGGGGGCCACATGTAGCAGAAAATAAACAAAAATTATCAAACAAATGGGAATTTTACTTGACCAGCAATGAAGAACTTATCTTGCTATGCTAAATCTTTGTATCTCCTGCCTCCCACCCACCTCCCCTATGGTGACCATCAGTTTGCTCTCTAGAGTTAAGAGTCAGTTTTTTGGTTTGCCTCTCTCTCTCCTTTTCCCTTTGCTTTTTGTTTTGTTTCTTAAATTCCATGTATGAGAGAAATCATATGGTATTCATCTTTCTCTGACTTATGCAATATAATTTATTTTTTTAAATACATTCAATTTTTTAAACTTTATTTTTAAATTATATAATCAACCTTTCATTGAACAAGTTTTGAAAGAGAAAAAGAGTGAGGAAGAGAAATTCACTTGTAATTCTACCATTTAGAGAAACCCAGTGTTAAAACTTTGTGATCTTCTACACTGTTTTTTTTTGTTGGTTTTTTTTTTTTTTTTTTTTTTTGGAGCAGGGGGAAAGACAGGAGAATTACAAAAAATGGGATTATTTGATATCTTTTTCCCTGTTTCTTACTTAGTGAAATACTATGAGCCTATTTCCGTATCATCAAATATTCTTCCACAAAATTATTTTGATGGCTGTGTATTACTGTACTCAATGAAGGCACCATATTATTTATTTTTACCTGTAGTTCATTATTTTTTTTAATCTTAACTTTGGAAGAGTGAATAATCTGTGAAGTTTTAGAAAATACTGACGTGTAGGTCTCACCTCCAAAGGTTCTGATTTAATTGGTGTGGGGTGCAGTCTAGGCAAAGGGGATTTTAAAAGTTCCTCTAGTGATTTAAATGTGCAGCTAAGATAGAGAGCCCCTGACAGACAGGGCAGATAGGAGCGGAACCGCTCCTGGAGTGAGGCAGGCGTTCGAAGTTCTTCTTAGTATTAACATAATCATTTTGAGTTGCTGAATGAACAGTGCAACTGATCCACTTCAGTTTGAATATACATGCAAAATTATTTTGTAACAAATGAAATTATTATAGGGCTTCGTTCACCAGAGTGTGTGCTCAAAGTTTTCTGTTAAGCCATACACAGTATAGATTACTTAAAAATGGACCTTATTGACATAAAATCAGGTGAAAAGGATTTTTGAGCTAAACAATGTAATAATCAAGCAATGTATTCTTCAATGAAATCTGAGTTGGTCAAATATGGTGTTCAGTGCCTGGCATATGATAGGCATTCAATTAATATTTTTAAAATGAATGATTGCATTTAGTTGAATTTCATAAGAAGCCTGGGGATTTTATCTTTATGGCTCCATTAACTTTTTAATTTGAAAGGAATTAATTATTGTGCAATTTAGGAAAAAAAGATTTCTTTAAACATGCTGTAGATTGAGAAGAGTATTTGTTATATTTGCAAAATGGGATGAACTTGCAAGTTTTTTCCCCTTTTTTTTCCCCTCCCAAAAGAAGTCTGTGTCCTTGAACATAAAATGCAAATAATCCCTGTGCTGTTAATTATCGACAAGTTGTCCCATTTGCAACCTAAGGAAATAAAGTAACAGATATCCCCATACACTAACAAAAGATTACTAATTAACAGGCATTGCTTGAGAAAGGTATAAAAGAATTACAGCATGATTTTCAATATTCTCCCCCCCACCATTGCCAACAACAAAATAGCAACCATGACGTGGGTGGTATCAATTTCTTTAATTTTCCTACTAAATTTTTCTGAATCCAGAACAATGCATAGAAATGCATATGGAATAGGTAAGATATTTTGTGTTTTCTTTTTTGTCTTTTCTCTATATCAAAGTTCTTAAATTTGCATTTATTCATTTGTCCTGATTTATTTATATTTTCTGTTCCACACGGAGGAAAAATATTTAATGGTGAATATCTTTAAATGAATGATAAACTTGTGACTTTACAAGAGGTTTACAAAATCATGGGGTGCTTAACATTATCTATGAATGGCTTATATAGTTAACATTGAATTAATGTTTTGTATATTATTTATTTAATTAGTATACATATTAACTTTGAAATATGTGTATCTATATTATATCTCTATCTAGCTCTATATATGTGTCTATAATCCTGGTTCCTTTACCTACAAAACCCCCTCAGACTGGTAAAATAAGTAACATCTTTGTTCTTTACTTCCGAAAAATGGACCATTATTTGACTAAAGAAGAAACGGTGTGACTGGGATATAAATAGGCAAGCAAACTGTGGTGTAATCATGTTCAAAAGGAGGACTGAAATGTATTTTTGTTTTAAAGATTTTATTTATTTGACAGAGAGAGACACAGTGAGAGAGGGAACACAAGCAGGGGAAGAGGGAGAGGGAGAAGCAGGCTTTCCGCTGAGCAGGGAGCCCGATGTGGGGCTCGATCCCAGGACCCTGGGATCATGACCTGAGCCAAAGGCAGACGCTTAACGACTGAGCCACCTAGGCGCCCCTGAAATGTATTTTTAATCCTCTGATTTCCAAGCTAATTAGAACGTCGCAGTACAGGGGGAAACCAAACAATTGGATTTTAGTGCTAGCTCTACCATAAATTATTCTTGTTAACTTAGCTATTCCTTAGTCTCCTAGTTTTCTCAAATACAAAATTAAGGCATTTGGATAGATGCTCCTTAATGTCTTCTCAGTTGTATGGTTCCAAAATTATATAGTTCTAACTTAAACACAAACATTTCTGTGTAACAATGTTCATTTTCCTGGTGCAGTTGCCATTTCTCATGGAGTTTATTTTGCTTTTCAGCTTCCATTTTGGATTCTTCCCAATGTCCTGCAGAGATGAATTTAGTTGACCTGTAAGTTTTGCTCATATAAATGCACTTCAAATATGAAGCAATGATAATTTTAGTGGGGTAATTAAATGAAGTTGGATAGCCCTATGAGTTCTGGAAAGTACAAAAGTGAATTGAAGACCTTTCCTATATTGGATATCAAATTGATATTGAAGAGGTTGAACTGTTGGCCCATGCCTTAGATATTAACCTCTAGATTCCTTGAAACTCCATGGGAAAAACCAAATCAGATTTTAGAAACTCAAGATTAGTATCAAATCAGTGGTGACCACCATCTATAAAGGTAGGAATTTCCCACATCAATACTGATAGATTGATATTACAATATGCTCTATTCTGAATACTATGTAAATCCTAGTAGCAGATAATAGAAGTAAAACATTCTACTTTCTGTTATTTGTAGAGAGTGTTTTCCTTTTGAGTGCTGTCCATTCCACACTCCTGAAGTTTTTAATAAGGAATTTAAAGTAGTATGTTACTGCTACTACTTGCACCCAGAAACCTGTTAAAACAATTCTTTGGGTCAATCCATGAGCACTGTCTTGGATCAGATCTTGATCACGCTGGGAGTCGATACAGATAGAGGTTTAATGACCAATTCTTTGCTTAAATTTAAAAGGAACTATAGAATATAGACACCCTCAGTTATAGCTACACTGCAGTGGGTAGGTGACCACAAAAGCAGGAACCACTCTTATGGGAAATCCACTTTGATTTTTTAATAGATATATGTATATTTTAGGGGGAGGGGCAAAAAGACTGACATTTCTTTCTGGATGACTAGAACCTAATTTCACATACATTTTTAGCAAAAGTCACCCCTTAAACAGGTCACATAACAGAAAACCAAAACAAACAAAAACTACTCTTGAGCAAAAGCAGTTTGACATGTCTGTTCCTTAAGCATTCATATGTATTTTTGTTTCAGAGCTACCATATTTTTTGCTCAGTTTGTTCAAGAAGCCACTTACAAAGAAGTAAGCAAAATGGTGAAAGATACACTGACTGTAATTGAAAAATCCACTGGCAGTGTGCATCCTGTAGAGTGTTTAGAAAACCAGGTGAGTGAATGATGATAATAACAATAATAATAATAATAATAATATCCCACTGTGATATTTGACCAAAGTTTAGCAGGCAGAAGAGCAGACACAGGGAAGGCATGAGAAATACATTTAAATATTTGAAGAGCTGTTGCATGAAAGAGGAACTGGGTTAACTCTGAACTGCTGAGAAGGGCAGAAAAGAGTGGGTGCCTGTTGTGAAGAGACAATATAAGCATGGTGACTAAGAGCTAAGGTTCTGAAATTCGAGTATCTGGGTGACCATGAACGTGTTACTTAACTTCTCTGAGATTTAGTTGCCTTATCTATAAAATAAGGAATAATAATAGCTTCCATTTCAGGGTTGTCATTAAGATAGATATAATAATAGTAATGGAAGGTACTTTTTATTAATCACACAATGTGACAGGCATTATTCTAGAGAGTATTACATACCCGTTGATAATAAAAATATTTTATGACCTAGAGCATAGCACTGATGAATCAGGTGGATGTCCAGTGAGCCAGGAGACCCTTGCTGGGCTCACTGGTAGAATATCCGCTTTGCCTACAAATATAAATTTATTAAATATTTACAATAATCCTAGCAGATAAATGCTATTCTTCCAGTTGAGGAAGCTGAGGCACAGAGAGGTAACTTTTTTAAGGGAGCCCAGAATCAGGATTTAAACTAGGCCATCAGGCTCCAAAAGTACCACCTTAAGCGGCTTTGCTACACTCTACACGATAGTGAATGTGAGGAACACAGCACGTACTGAGGATTGCCAGGATTAGCAAACAAGCCATAACCAACTATGAAACTCACTTAAATTTGAATTTCAGTTAAACAATGAATAGTTTTTTTAGTATATCTTAATGTAGAAGGTCAAGAAATCATTTATTGTTTATTTTATCTCAATGGAGAAAACTAGGAACTTTATAATGATTAGAGTGACCCAGTTATGGAATGAAAGGCCCAAAGAATCATCTGTCATGGTGGAATTGATGAATGGCCAAAAGTCATTATATCTGGAATATTGTAGAGGAGATGCCCTTTTAAAGATATAAAATATTTTCCAACTCTGAAATTGATGATTTAATTAAACTCCCTGTTTGGCATCTTTATTTTTGGCTTGTCTTGCTAATCTAAAAGCATGTATAAAAGAAGCAAAATACATTCTGTATTGCAATTTTATGTCCAATGCGAGGTTCATGATAATGTTATAGGTTGATGATTTATCATTGTAAACTTAAAGGCATGATTTTTATGTGGATTGGGATTTGAAAGTCTTACTTAAAATTTCTAGGGTTTCCTAAATTTTAGCAGTTATACAAGCTAAATAAAACTTTCCTGAGAAAAATGAAGCCTGTATTTCTCAGAGGCATTCTTTAGACTGCTGGTGTAATCATCTGATTTTGGTAAAATTAAGGCAACAAAAAAAGTGGTTTATGTATTTTTTAAATAGCTTCTAGACATCATGGAGCCAAACTGCTGATAATATAAAAGGGAAAAATAAAATATTTCAAATATTTTTGGGGGGAAATAAAATATTGCATGGCCTTTTTCTTTTTAAGATAAAGTAATTTTGTCTAACAGTCACGTGTATTTCTCAAGGTTGGAAACCAAAATTCCATTTCCAAAAAGCCATGAAAGAAAGCTCTCATAGGCTGAAATTAAATATATTGGGATTTGTATAGGGAATTGTTTTTTAATCTGTAGTTCTGATTTTGGATATTAGAAAACTTCTCATGTGTTTTACAGAATTTCAAAGTAAACTTAGTTGTCTTTCATTAAAAGCAAATCTTTCTTGGGGCGCCTGGGTGGCTCAGTGGGTTAAGCGTCTGCCTTCGGCTCAGGTCATGATCCCAGGGTCCTTTGATGGAGCCTGCTTGGGCTCCCTGCTGTGGGGAACCTTCTTCTCCCTCTCCCTAGGCTCCTCCCCCAAGTCACGCTCTCTCTCACTCGCCCACTCTCTCTCAAATGAATACATTTAAAAAACATAAAAACAAACAATCAAAAAATCCAAATCTTTCTTATAGCTATCTATCTTTCTGGAAGAAATTTGCCATGAGAAGGAAATTTCTGAAAAGTACGGACTTTCAGATTGCTGCAGCCAAAGCGAAGAGGAAAGACATAACTGTTTACTAGCACACAAAAAGGCTGCTCCAGCATCGATCCCACCCTTCCAAGTTCCAGAACCTGTCACCAGTTGTAAAGCATATGAAGAAAACAGGGATATGTTCATGAACAGGTAAAGATCCAATTTAAAGGTAAATTAAAACTCCCGTAGGAGAGCAGTATCAAGCAGAATCTAGTATTACTGCAATTTAGGGATATACTCTAAAATATGGAGAAGTGGCAATAATGTTGCACCTGCTGAGGTCCTGCCCTGGAAAATTAGGTGAGCCATTCTGAGTGCAACTTTGTTTCCACAGCATGAGTGGTAGATGTGGTACAGACCACACACCAGACCCACCAGTTTTTCCCTTAGTCTCCTGAGAGGTACATTCCCCCCCCTCTTTTAATCTTTCCATTTTAGCTTGCCTAAGAATATTTTAGTACCACACAAAGTGATTCCTTCTGGAGTCAAATATTTGATGTTTCATGGTCACCAAAATGCCTGGAAATAAAAAAATTTTAGAGCTCTAGGAAGGTTTAAGGCTAGCAATTACCGAGCACTTAGGATGTTGTAGGACCATGTGTTCTTGCACGTCTGCTTGGGTTAATGCTCATGACCTGCCTTTGAAGTCTATTGTCCTTTTTCCTGTCATTCTTCCTCCCATTTTGCAGATGTCCTCATCTGAGGTTTAGAAGGTTAAGATAATTCACACTGCGGACTGAGGGCACAGTGCTAGTACATTCCCAAGCAGGGACTTGAACTCAGGTTCTCCGTTGGGGAATCCTATATCTGACTCTCCATCACGTCTGTCTTGCACGCTGCTCTCTTGCACACCTGAGCCAGAGAAATAGAGAGCCTGCCCTTAGACCATCTCTGCTATGGAGACTGTCAAGGAGGATGATTCCATTCTGTACTGATGAAGAAAAAAAAAAACAACTCCACCTTCCTGTCTTACTTAGTGGAGGTCTGGATTTACTGACCCCCCAAGCATGTCTGAATGTGCTTATTGAAAAGGACACCTTGATAAGAATCATATTCAGCATTTCTGCCTATTTGGTTCTCATAATAAAATATGGTATTGGTGGTCAGATTGTTTCTCCCCCTGGGGATCTCTAGTAAGCAAAATTTTTCTCGGCATATGGAAAAAAATGTGGCTGTTTTCTGACTCTTTAAGCAAATTCCAGAGTCCAGTTCTAGTAGTAGTCCTATTTTTATATGTTTGCAAATCTTACAGCTCCTTTTCATTTCATAGGTACATCTATGAGATAGCAAGAAGGCACCCTTTTCTGTATGCACCCACGATTCTTTCTTTGGCTGCCCACTATAGCAAAATAATTCCACATTGCTGCAAAGCTGAAAATGCAGTTGAATGCTTCCAAACAAAGGTATTCTATTTGTATAGATATCTGAACTAATACTTTAATCTAGCTATGACTCATTAAAACCAAACAAAGTTAAAAATGGAAATATGCTTTGCATGCAGAATACCATGTTCAGAATTGAGCATATTTCAGCAGTCTGATATTCTTTGGGCTAAAACAGCCGGACTTGCTGCTTTGTTTTCATTCCTTTGGTCAATAATTATTATAAGACTAAGGACGGGAGATTGGAGGGGGGAGATGAAAGAAGACAGGGTATGGGTGATAACATAAGCGTAAGAGAGGGGACTAAGAGGTGAAAGAAGATGGGGTAGAAGGAGCAGGAGGAGAAAAGGAGGTACAGAAGGAGAGAGAGGAGAAAAAGAAAACAAACACTTTAAGCTCATTATTTCTTTTGGTCCTTAGAACAAATTTGAGGTGTAAACATCATCATCTAACAAAAGGAAACTTCGGTTTAGAGAAGTGAGTAGCTTTCTTAGGTTTGGAGAGCTAGAATAACATCCACAAGTAATCACTTGCCACCAGAAGTCCTACAAGAAAAACTTCCTAAGAACTGTGACTATTCCCAGAATGTCAGGCTGTGACATTCTTTTTTTGTGATAAAGCAAACGTTTAAGAAATTATCAGGTTTCAATTTGTTTAAAAGTACAGTTGTTTACTCATTATCCCAAGTAAGAAAGTTATAACGTTCTTGTTTTGAGGTATTTTAAATAAATCTGTCTGGCTTCGATGTATATAAACTAATCTAAAAGAAAGAAAGAATAGATAAAGTTCTGTACAAATGTATCACATCTATAATTTTAGTAAAATTTTTTATGGTTTGATGTTTTACCTGTATTGGTTGTTTTTCTAAATATTAGCGCCTGTAAAGGAAAATACATCCTTTCCTGACAACTTGTTTCTTCTGTATCTAGACAGCATTGATTATAAAAGAATTAAGAGACAGCAGTTTGTTAAATCAACATATATGTGCAGTAATGAAAAATTTTGGACCCCGAACCTTCCGAGCCATGTAAGTTTAAGCTGTATCTAGGGAAGAAGGTGAGATCTGCAAAACTACCATTTTGCCGTTTGAGCTCATTTTTCTCATTGTCACTGTTGCAGAGAATGAAGATTCCTTTGATGAGAGCTAATGCGATTAGGATCATGAAATCCCAGGATTGGAAGGAAGCTAACTGACAGTCTGCTGCTTAACACTTTTTAAAGCCTACTTAATTTACCTCTGTCTCATATTCTATCTTTGTTGTTAGGATAAAGAGGAATACAAAAAACCCCCAGACAGTTAATCATCTAGCTCAACCTCTTCATTTTTACATGTGAATAAACTGAGACCCAGAGAGATGAAAGACATTTATGCAGGACCACACTGCGAGTCAGCAGAGCCCAATTTTCTAGGTCCTGATCAGGATTTATTTTTCTTACTGTCTGCTAGGTCAGTGATCTTGAATTGTCTGTCTCCTGACAGCTGAGACTTGGACATGAGATGTAAAAATCAGACTTACCAATGGTTGAAGGCTGCGCTACACGGCATGGCTGCCGCTAGCCCCATGCAGCTCCTGAGCGTTTGAAATCTGCCTGATGTGAATGAGGAACCGTGCTCCGGGTGGAAAAGACATACCAGATTTTACAGACTTAGTATGAAAAAGAGAACGTGTAATATCTTCTTAATAGGTTTTTATGTTAATTGCATATTGAAATAACTTTTTTAAAGAATTTTTTAATTCACCTATAGTTGACACACAAAGTTACATTAGTGTCAGGTGCACAACGTAGTGATTCAACTTCTCTCTATCTTACGCTATGCTCACCACAAATGTAGCTACCATCTGTCACCACACAACACTATTACACTATTGTTGACTATACTCCCTATACTGTGCCTTTTATTCCCATGACTTATTCATTCCCTAAGTGGAAGCCTGTATCTCCCACTCCCCTTCCCCCATGCTGCTCAGGTTCATGCTCATACCCCTTTTCTCTGGCAACCATCAGTTTGTTCTCTGTGTTTATAGGTCTGATTCTGTTTTCTGTTGGGCTACTCATTTGTTTTATTTTTTAGCTTCCACAGAAGAAGGAAATCATATGTTGAAATGGTATTATTTTTGATATATTGGGATCAACAAATATTATTAAGATGGATTTAACTGTTTCTTTTTTACCTTTTGATGTGGCTACTAGAAAATTTGAAACTACGTCACTGGTTTGAAGTGCTCTTCAACTTTTATGATGAGATGTTTCTAGTCGAGGAAAGTATCTGAGATGCTAATGGAAGACTATTAAGTCCATGCATTCACAGTTTATTTATTTGTTTGCTTGGTAAATTACACATTTAAACATACTATACACAGTGGAGATCTAGGATAAGGTTTGTAGTTATGGAGTTAGTTCCAAGACTGCCTGAAATTTTTTTCTTGGAATAGGTCAGATGTTGCTTTAACTACCTTCCAACTGTACTGGAAACGTAGATGGACTCATGAATTACTAACAAAATATGAATTAAAATATTATTATAATGACTGTATTTATCATTTACTATCCATAAGTGATTACACTTAAATGTTATACATTCATAAAGAAAATCTACCCTTATCAGAAGCAGCAACACCACCAGTTGCTCTAGGGAGTAGAGCCTTCATCTAGACATCTCTTAAAATTTAAGGAAATATGTAGAAGTCACACGACTTTTTCCTTCTTACTTCCCTTTTGGGCCACACACTATGTGGCTTGGCGTGCTGACACGTCTGGATGTTTAGTCTGCTCTACTCTCTTGTCTCACTTCATTGATTTGCACATAGACACCCCTTCCTGTAGTCCCACAAGTGTTTTTTTTCTCCCAAGTAAAAAATGATTGTTATTCTCATGGAATCTTCTCTTTCTTAATTGTGTGTCCTTTTAATTTTTTCCTGCCCACTCACTAAGGTGATTCCAAACACCCAGCATCATAGATGAGCAGTGAAAAGACAGATTTCATCCCAATTCACAGGAAAGCTGTTAAAGACAAATAAATCATGTCCAAACTACTTGTGGGGACAGGTCAATTTAGAAAGCCACTGCGTTGAAAGATTGGGCTGGAACATACTGGACTTAGAATGCTTTTCCTTTTCTTTTGGGACAGCAGGAACACTTCATTCAGTTCTTTCTCTTTGGAGCAGCAACTACACTAATACTCTAAGTATTATTTAATGTTGGTAGATAACCAGGATTGACTTCTATTTCTTTCCCTCCTTTAGAACGGTTACAAAACTGAGTCAGAAGTTTTCCAAAGCTAATTTTACTGAAATTCAGAAACTGGTCGTGGATGTGGCCCACATACATGAGGAATGTTGTAGAGGAAATGTGCTGGAATGTCTGCAGGATGGGGTAAAGAGTCTTGCCTCCTGACATAATTCCACTAACTTCTCTTTCTTTTGCTCTCATTCTAAACGGGAGAAGGCTGTTTGAGTTGGTCACAGGGTAGGGTAACTAGCTGGCTGAGGAAAGTCACAGACTTCTTGATAGTGAAACTGAAACCATCTTCTGT
Organism: Leptonychotes weddellii; assembly: GCF_054177405.1. Classification (NCBI taxonomy): domain Eukaryota; kingdom Metazoa; phylum Chordata; class Mammalia; order Carnivora; family Phocidae; genus Leptonychotes; species Leptonychotes weddellii. The sequence goes on along the minus strand of NC_138370.1, from coordinate 125,333,173 downwards.
TGATCCTACCTTTCACTTAAGAGATGTTCTCCTCTCATGAGACTAGTGCCCCGTTCATTCATTCTTTCTTTTGAAGGAGATTGTAAATTCCACATAGGATCTTGGTGGGGGAGGGACAGACTCTTTTAACAAATTTGTTTTTCCATCCATTTATTATTTCATTTGACAAATATATATTGAATACTTTCTGTGTGCTAGACACTGTGAAGGACACTTGTTATGAAGGCACAAGCTAAGCTCAGGGAATTTATAGTCTGATAGAGATGAGACGCTTGGGGACTGTCTTCTGTTTACTGTTAATCTCCAAAGGCTGACAGCAGGATGCCTGGCACACAGAAGGGGCTCTATTACATCTATCACATAGAGATATCTATTATATGAATACAGCAAAATAGCACAAGAAACAACAAAAATAACACAAGAAACTGTTCTACAAGGTGCAAAGCTAACCGCGCCAAAGAGAGATATGGATATTGGGCTCTAGGAGAATTAAAAACCAAAACCCCCAAACCCCCAACACAGAATCCTCGAGCATGCCATAGTTGGTCACCATTTAAGCAGCGTGGCATTGGTCTCTTTTGGGCCAACCTTAGGCTTCTTTGATACTGTACCAGAGGCCCGTCTATCCCCAAATTACTCCCTCTCCAGTCCCTGATGAGACACCTTCTTCTCCAAGAAGGTTTAAAATTATTGCTCTTAGATATTCAAATGGCTCGAAAATCTGGGCTTGAACATGGTTTCCAAAAGATCGAACGTGAGGATAAGATGCTTATTTCAGCAGGTCCCTCCGCAGTTTGGCTGAAAGAGTCCTGGAAGACAGCCGGAAGCTGAGGCTGGAAGAGGCCTGAGCGGAACGGTCTCTGAGCACCCGCAGAGATCCCGGTGCGAGGAGCCTGGGAAGATTCCCAAAGACAGATTTCCGATTTCATCTATTTTTCCTTTTAAAAGTTTTTACCTGCATAGTAGGCACCATAATAAGAACTATTTTTTTTTTTTGAAGTTAGTTTTCTTGGTTTTAATTGACAATTTTACTAATTTCTATAGGCACTTAAAAATTATTTTTCCATTTTTGGAGCTCATAACCACCCTTTTCCTTTAAAATGGCAAAATTAATTTCAGTATGGTATGTAAATTGATTTTAATGGCTGAATAATGCTTTCTAATTGCCCCTATTGAGAATGCATAGAATTTTTGGTCCCGTGACAGTGATATGTAAGCTTGGCTTCATTCTGGCCACTTAGATGAGCTGCCATTTCATTATCTATAGCCTGCCCTCTGGAGGTCACAGTGGGTCACTGCAGATTGTTCTGTTAATGGAGCAGAAAGTTTGCTCTCCGTATTAGGACGTCAACAGCAAACGTCCAGTAGCAAATTTCAGTAGTAATAGAAAGATATATACCAATGTGCATGTCATTTGGTTTGGAGCGTATATTTCTCTCTTGTTTTAAAAATCTTCCCAATACAATAAAATAAGTTTTAGTTGACAGCTATGAAAGGAAGAATTGAACAAACAGGGGTAGGTGAAAAGGAGTGAGGAAAGGCAGACCAGGGAGAAAGCACTAAAATGGGAGACAAAGTAAAATGCCTTCTTTCTATTCCTTCCTTAGTTCTTTGCTCCCCCCCCTTCTCTCCCTTCTACCCTTCCTCCCACCCTTCAATCCTCCCTCCCTCCCTTCCTTCCTAGAATTGGCCCTGAGGTCCCGCATTAAAGAATAAACCTTTAAAACTTATACTTCATTTTTCCTATTACAGGAAAAAATTATGTCTTACATATGTTCTCAACAAGATATTCTGTCAAGCAAAATAGCAGAATGCTGCAAATTGCCCATACTTGAACTGGGTCAATGCATAATTCATGCAGAAAATGATGACAAACCTGAAGGCTTATCTCCAAATCTAAATAGGTTTTTAGGAGAAAGAGATTTCAACGAATTTTCTTCAAGGGAAAAAGATCTTTTCATGGCAAGGTAACACTCGGTAAATGTATGTTCACATAAGTAAAGATTAGGATGTAGCTGACAGCTTTGTGTGGCTGACATGGGGAATGATAGCTATGGTTTTTGAGCTCAGCATGTGAGGGTGATATTAGAATGTAGAGTCAAAATATATTAAGCAGGTGAGTAGGGAATAAGGAAATGGGATCTATCTTACACTGATGGGACTTTCACTATATTAACTGAGGTTATATTTTATTTTGTATCAATTTCTCTGGGATCAGAAGCATTGTCATCTTTGTATGGATTACTCATATAAAGACCACCACTGAGCTTCCAAATAAGATCCGAGTATTTTGTGATAAGAAGGGCTCATGGTTAAGAACGTGCTTTTTCATTGTGCATGTTTTAAGAACTTTCTCCCAAAGTATAACTCAATAGATAATGGTAGATAGAAGAGCTTTTATTAGAACAGTTTATTTGCTATTTATTTAATGTATGTTTTATTTTTGTAAGAAAATCAAAACATATGTTGAGACACTTGCAGTATAGTAGCTAATTGTATCGATATAATTGATAGCACATGTTCTCATTCTATTTGCCTTTAAGGGAAGCAAGCAGTCAAGTTAATACATTGCCCTTTATTGTACAGTGTTCTATGGACACCATCAGAGGAGAGATTTTTGCAGCTCTTAGGATATTATGCCTAATGATTTCCAAGAGTCTTTATAAATTTAAGAGTCTGGTTCTAATGTGAGAATGAAAATAATGGCCCGATTTTCTTTTTAATATTCCCTAAGGATATCACTTTATCATTGCTTTCAGATTGGACATTCACACATCATTTGCTAAATAAAATTACGCACACAAGAACAAAGTCCAGATTGAAAAAACCTGCATTGACAATTTATTGGTGGCAGAACTAAATATGACTTACTTCTATAACTTGGAAATACAATTAGTAAATCCAAGAATTATCTTTAAATTCACCCACCCACACATCCAACGCTAATTGCTTAACAGAAACAGTTCTTCACTTAGAAAGGTTCTTTGCAGTAGAAATTTTCTCAGCTGAGAATGGTCTTCCCCCAGATCTTTATGTAGCTTCCTTCACCCAGGTTCTGTTCCAAAAGAGCAGTCCAAAGAGACATTTCTTAACCAATGCTGTCAATCAGGAGTCACTTTTCCCCTTCTGTTGTATCTTCTCTTCATTGATTTATCACCACCTGAATTTGATGACCTATTTCTCGCTTATTCAATTCTGTATACTTTATTTATTCAATAATGTATGCTTTTGAGAGGTCAGGCATTTTATCTTATACATTATTGAATCCTTACTGCTTAGAGAAATGCTTGCATAGAGTCGGCACTGGAAAAACATTTGTTGAATGAATGACTGTGAAGCTCATAATTGAAAAACCCAGGTGAAGAGTGCAGAAGAAAACAAAATACCATTTAAAACAGTTGGAGGGATTGTTATTTGTATTAGTTTTACCATGCATATAATTCAAGTCATAATTTGATTTCCAGGTTTATGTATTTGAATTTTAACTTTTTCATGCCATATAACCCAGGAATAAATTGTCTCTTAATTCCAATAACATGATATTTTTTCACACATATTCCAGATTTACTTATGAATATTCGAGAAGACATACGAAACTTGCTGTCCCAGTTGTTCTAAGAGTCGCTAAAGGATACCAGGAGTTATTGGAGAAGTGCTCCCAGTCTGAAAACCGTCTTGAATGCCAGGATAAAGGGGTAATTTGCTCTAGCTTTAGGGAGAGTCTGAAAACCTGCATGGATATCAGCCATTAAAAATACTGGTTTTTTTTTGAGAGCATCTAGTTATTAACTAGTAGCTAATGAGTTATATCTATTGAGTAGTCATCTAGATATTAAGTAGTTATTAACTAGTAGTCAACAACTAGTGGTCTACTTTAGAAGTAAAAATGTTAACCAAAAGTTCCTTGACACACAGAATAAAAATAATATTCATTGTTGAACAGTTCCAGAAAAGCAGGAATTTATACAGAAAGAACTGTAGTCCTTTATCCAAAGATTGAATTCTGTGTGATTCACAAAATTTTAATCTCCCCAAAGTCCATTTGTTTTAATTCTCACAATTCACACTTTATTATCCTTAGTATTAAAAAACCTCTAAAATTGTTTTTTCTAAGATTGGTGTCATAATAGAATAACATATTATTGATCAATTTTTACAAAGTTTTGTGTTCAGGAAGAGAAAAAAGTATGTAATAATACTTGTATTTTCAGGAAGAGGAATTAGAGAAATACATCCAAGAAAGCCAAGCATTGGCAAAACGAAGCTGTGGCCTCTTCCAGAAGCTAGGAGAATATTACTTACAAAATGCGTATGTTTTTTGTTTTTTGCGTATGTTTTTTTAAACAGTATTTTTAGCGATTTAAAATGATGAAATGGTGGGGGGAAATAGCAACCTAAATTAGTCACCCAACACTACTCTAATTTCAGCCCCTATTTCAGATTGGAAATCAGTGTAATCTGATCACCCAGTTTCCCTTGGGAGAAGGTGAAGATCCCCATTTCCCTCTTTTAGGGAGGAGGAAGAATGATTTGTGAAGGTCTGATCTTTGGCACTGGCTTTGGCTTCCCCAAATTGTGCAGATTTTTGCAGAAAAACTATTTATTCTGTTGCAGTCTGTCATCGTCAAAACATGAAATAGATCAAAATTACAATCAGTGAAGCTTTGAGGTTGGGAATAGAAGTCAGCCTATCATCCAGCGTTTGTTTTCCCATTGTGATATGTTGATAGAATAGAAGTACAGGGGGTGGTTGTTAGAGTAAATGCATCTCGAAAGGTGGTCCCAGTGCCATGTGGATAAAGCAAATGAGCTGACTTCATGGCTTCTGATACCAAAAGAGGGTCTTTGAGGAGTGAGGAGTCCCAAAACTCACAAATGACTCAGGATTTGGTGAAAAATGCTTCTTCCAGGTTTCTTGTTGCGTACACAAAGAAGGCCCCTCAGCTGACCCCACCTGAGCTGATGGCCTTCACCAGGAAAATGGCAACCGCAGCAGCTACTTGTTGCCAACTCAGTGAGGACAAACAGTTGGCCTGTGGCGAGGGAGCGGTGAGTGTTTTGTTTAGTCCCATTGTTTCTGCCCCGTGTGGCTTGAAATAGTCTCATGATTCCCACCTAGGGCAAATGGTAAAAACCACTGTGGAGATGGCTTTACCAGGCTTGTTCAACTCGTTACAGTTGGAGAGGGCATGAACTCAGCTCTGAACAGTTGGCATGTGGCTAGGCCGCCTGTCCTTCTAGAATGGCTGGTGGGAGTGCGGTCGGTGTATCCAGCACTGTCTGAGCAAGATTTATGGACGGGAAAGATATAACAACCAACAAGTCGTTCAATTCAAGATTTCTTCTTTTTGTTCACTATATACTTTATTGTTAAAAAGAAGAAGAAAAAGAAAACCAAGGAGTGAGCCTACTGGACTTCAAACTCCCCTACACCTTGAGGCCCTGCTTCTCACCAGCCACCTTTCCTAAACCAACATGGAGACCATCACTTCACCCTAATAACAACATAGCAATTCTTCAGGATTATTCTAAAGACCCACACTGCATTTCTTTAAACAGATGTATTCTCTCATTTAACGATTATACTACTCCCTTTTGAAATGCCCCATTATCATCTTCATTTTATAGATAGAGAAAATGAAGCTCAAAGAAGTTATGTTAGGACCAATGTCTCCCAGGTAGGAAATGGTGGGGCTGATATTTGAATGCATGTGCACCTCTTCCTGGAGCCCAAGCTCCAGCACCCAAGGCCATACCTTCTTCAGAATTTCCTTGCTTGTCTCACACACCTCCCCTGGTGCTATTATCCCCCTGCATCTAGTTCGCCCATGTGTCTGAGTTACACCATTGTGCACCCATGAGCACTGGCTTTGGTCTAATGGATGCAGCGAAAAAAATGTGAATTGAGTTAATGAAATAGAAAGCTTCACTTCTGAGAGATGAAAATTAGTCATTTTATTTTCAGCCATACTTACATATTTGCCTTTTGTAGTATAGTCTTATTATATTAGGGACATTTTCCCCCTTTAACAAGGTAAAGAGTATAGAGCAGGGTAAGTCCTTCTGAATAATAACATGACTTTCTAGTTAGCAATGCCAGTCATCTTTATTTTCTAATGTCACTAGCATCACACGTAAGATTACAGTCTGACTTTTCTTTCATTATTTTTCCCCTTAAAATCACAATTGTGAACAAAGTTGTACATTTATTGTTGCCCTTATCCTCTTTTTCCTTTTTCTGATGCTGAGGACTTACTTGCTAGCTAGTCTTCGTGTCTTGGAATTTTCCACCAAAAGTTAGGAGTGAAAGGATTCCTGTGATTCAGAGTCGTCTTCATCATTTATTGAATTCCACACATTGAGAGGCTGCAGGGACACAGGACTTTGTAACAGATCAGAAGTGTAGGTTCTGGAAGCCTCCTGCCCACATCCTCATCCCACTTTCACCACTTGTTAGTAGCGTCACTCTGGAAAGCGAGTTATTTCTCTAGGCTTCAGCTTTTTCATCTGACATTTGGGAATAAGAATTGTTACCACCCACACTGTCTTAAATGAGGTAATCCTTGTAACTCATTCAGCACTGGCCTGATACACAATATACACACAAAACATGTTGACCCTTATTACAAGTTATTGCTAGGTGTTTAAGAAATATCTCTGACATGTGGAAGGTAGGAGGATTCTACATTAGGAAAGCCTTAAAAGACACCCCCCCCCCACACACACATTTTGGCCTTCTTTCTTTTCTTTTTTATTTTTAAGGTTTATTTATTTATTTTAGGGGGTGGGGAGGCGCAGAGGGAGAGAAAATCTCCAGCAGACTCTGAGCTGAGCACAGAGCCGCAGATGGGCTGATCCCAGACTCTAAGGTCATAACCTGAGCCGAAATCAAGAGTCAGACACTTCACCGACTGAACCACCCAGTGCCCCAGCCTTACTTCTTTTCAATTAGGATTATATATTAGCTGTATGCATGCATGTGTGCATGTATGTATGTATATGAATGGGTTAGGCTTGTGCTATTCTTACCTTCAGAAAGCGATTCTCTGGATCTGCAAAATAAAATAGAAAGCTCAGCTAGGTATACGTAAGAAATTTAAGCCATGTATTGATTTCCTAGGTCAGGGCAGATAATTTTTTCCCCTTTGGAAGTAGGTGTGTAAGTGGAAGTGTATTTCAAATAACTGACAGAACTAGCTGAAAGGACTATCTTCAACATTACCTATGGAAAATCTGCCACTAAATGGTGAGGTTTATCCCAAACAAATGGGTAAAAAAGAATCTGCAATGTGGCAACACATGACCCTACACAGGTAGCAAATTTTTCTGTAATATTTATAAATTACTGGGCATTAAAAATCGCAACGATTCTCTGGAAACCTGAATCAACTTAGTGGCTAATGCTGAGTTGCTTTGCTGTCTTCTTTCTCATTTTCCTAACCAGGCTGACCTTATTATTGGACAATTATGCATCAGGCATGAGGAGACTCCTGTAAACCCTGGTGTTGGTCAGTGCTGCACTTCTTCATACGCCAACAGGAGGCCGTGTTTCAGCAGCTTAGTGGTGGATGAAACATACACCCCTTCACCCTTCTCTTCTGACAAGTTCATCTTCCATAAGGATCTGTGCCAAGCTCAGGGTGTAGCACTGCAAAGAATGAAGCAACAGTAAGAAATTGTCATTTGCTAGCATGGAGAAGACCAACAACAATAAATAGTAGTTGAGATTTCTGCCTTACACACCCAACAATCTTGGGCTCATTAGGAGAAATTATTGCCCCAAAGCACTGAAAGTGGCTTTTAAAATAGTTTTGTCTCAGTGTCTTCACAGCCTCCTTGGAACATAGGTCTGGAAAAATTCACAAGGGCAGACGATTTTTTGTTTGTAAAAATAGTCTCCATTGTAACTATTGTTGTGATATGTGTTGGGACTGAGGGAAAGTGGGCAATCTATTTTGGAGAATTGGGATATGTCTTGGCATTAAGTTTGGGTATTTCCATTCCAAAACACTGGAAAAACACCCTTGAACCTTTTTCCACACTGTTTACTTTTTGAAGAGAATAACCATAATATTTGATTCAACCATGAAGTATGGGTGTTATGAGATAGAATGCACATTTCATTTCATTGTATGAGGCATCCTGTAATGGGGTGATGGTAATGCAAGTCAATGGAACTTATGTTCTCCAAATTCCCATGCATTTTAATACCCACTTGCTTTGGAAATGGTCTTCCTTCATTTCGGAAAACCTGTTCTTCCCTTTTCCGTTGTCACAATCTGTGTCATGTCCTGAGGTACAGTAAGAATGCTGCCTCCTCTGCCAAGTCTTCTTCCCTATTCCCCGGTCAACATCAATTCCCACATGAAAGTGTTGCTAACTGAGTAGCACAGATGATTGGTGGAGCCAGTGCTCAGGTAAGGGTGTGATAATTATGGACGGCAGGAGTTTGGAAATCTGGGCCTTTGAGTATGGATAGGATGTACTCTAGAGTGGAGAACTGGAAAGGATATTCCAGGTAAGTAAGAAAAAGACCGTGTCTTACTACATGTAAGCACGGTGGAACTATAAAATCATGTTTCAGCTATAATCTGCACAAATCCAGACCAGTAGAACACCTATTTCTAGCCTCAGTCTTTCTGATGAAGGCATTGGACAGAGTAGGGGTTGTAAGTCTGGTGATGGGTTGATGGAGTAAGGTTTGGGGGCAGAGGGTTGAGAGGGCCCTAAAAATTCTCCACTAGGAAGGCTTTAGAAAAATACCTTTGCATAACAGATTTCTCTTTTATTTTGTTTAAATTATAGGTTTCTCATTAACCTTGTGAAGCAAAAGCCACAAATAACAGAAGAACAACTTGAGGCTGTCATTGCAGATTTCTCTGGTCTCCTGGAAAAGTGCTGCCAAAGCCAAGAGCAGGAAGCCTGCTTTGAGGAAGAGGTACGTGCAGCTCATTTTCACATTCGAAATCCTTGGGAGGGCATTTTCTGTAATGCATAATGAAAAGAATATTCCACTAATCTATAACTTGAAAATAATGCCAGAGAGATTTAAATTTATTTAGAAATAGATTAAGGGATTTTATGATATTTAAGAAATAATTCCCAATTTTCTCACTAAATATTAGGAAGAAGCATAATTTTCAAATATGTTAAGAGAATTAGTAAGTTTGATTTATTTCCTGGTAGAGTAAACTATAGAGTGAATATGTAATTAATTGAAGATAATTTAGACAGTTTCTGGCCTAAAAACTGATCAATTCAGCTAAATGGATTAAGAGGATTTAATAGCAAATTAATTGTGCAAACAAGATATTGGGGGAATATTTATAAAAAATATTTTTAAACTCATTTAGGAGCATACCTTGGTATTCCAACAGACTAGTAATTAGGAATTATCTTAATCTTATTATTTAGCAATTTTAACTGGATTTATAATTGGCTACATTTAGTAAGCCTTTAGTTTATGTTACTAGATATATTTGAATATAGCATCATTATAATTTTGTTTATTTTTAAAAATATTTTATTTATTTATTTGAGAGAGAGAGAGAGCACAAGCAAAGGGAGTGGCAGAGGGAGAAGCAGGCTCCCCACGAGCAGGGAGCCCAATGTGGGGCTCGATCCCAGGACCCTGAGATCATGACCCGAACCGAAGGCAGACGCTTAACCGACTGAGCCACCCAGGCACCACACATCATTATAATTTTAAAAGATATCCTGTAATTCTGCCTTTTTGTCAAGTGTACACTTACCAGTATATGTCTGTGTTTTTAGTAGAAGAGGGTGGGACACCGATAACCAAATCAGATAAGACAAAACTGATAACATAGGTTTGATGCAAACCATTTCTGATATATAAGCTACAAAAAGAAAAATGTCCCTTGATGAGAGAAGACATTCATTTAGATATAGAGACCATTAGCACACAGTGGTTATACTTTCTCTGCAAACCTTCCAGTTGCTATGACTGACATGTGGAGGAAGGTGAGGGGTGTGGTGACGATTGGTCACAATCTGGAAATTGGCATAGGAAGAACACACTATCTATACTGTAGGGGTGAGTGGATTTTTTTTTTCTCTGACTTCCATTGTCCCAGCTTGTTGGCATCAGAGATGTACTTGAATTCACCCCTAGATAGTGGGGAGTTCACTGTGTAACTGACACAGTCATCCATGTCTTCGTCGGCTGATTCTTATTTGTTTATATTTTTCAGGGTCCAAAACTGATTGCAAAGACTCGTGCTGCTTTGGGAGTTTAAATTACTTCAGGTAACAAAAAATTCAGACAAGGATAAATATAATGATCATTCTCCCAAAGTACTGATCCATAGTGAAATATGTCCTGAGACCTACCATTAAATTCTTTCTTTTCTTAAGATTTTATTTTTATTTAGTTGACATAGAGAGAGGGAACACAAGCAGGGGGAGTGGGAGAGGTAGAAGCAGGCTCCCCGCAGAGCAGGGAGCCCGATGCGGGGCTCAATCCCAGGACACTGGGATCATGACCTGAGCTGAAGGCAGACACTTAACCAACTGAGCCACCCAAGTGCCCCCATTAAATTCTTTTCTTAAAAAATAAATGCAATGCAGCAGAAAGTTTATTTTTAAAACACTGGAACAAAGTTGTGTCCACCATGGTAAATCAGTGACTCAACAACCTCAAAATTCTCTTAGGTTATTTCTTTTTAGGTTATTTCTAAGGTTTCAGCAAATGCCATCAGAAGACCTTCCCTTCTACTTAGTATTTCCCTGATGTAAAATAATAGAACCAGTTACCTTCTGCACCCATTCATTGAATCGGTACTTAGTATATTTTTGTTCTTATTACAGGGGGAAGAAAAGAAGACAAAATAAGTCTTTATGGTTTGGTGTGAATCTTTTCCTTTAATTGTAACTGAGATAGTGCTTTTTGTGAATTAATGAAATGATGAAGACTTTAATGTGAGATTTCTCTATCACATAAATAAAGTATCTCCAATTTTTTCCTTTTTACCTAGCCTGCTTATTTATGAAAGTTTATAGATGACCTTTAAAAATAGTTATGTATACCATTGTCTGAAGCAGATTCTGATAAAAAAACATTGGGTCTTGGTTGTTATAGGAGATTAAAGCCACTCAAGGATGGATTTACAACCCTAAAGGCTAGATGCCTTGGTGCACTAAAAAGATGTTCAAGTTAAGCACTGTGATGCCAGGGCACTTTGCTCATTAAATGACCACTTATGTATTTGAACAGATACACTGGAGATGAAAAAAGAAATTATTATGCTTTTATGGGATCCATCAAGAATGATACCACTCAAAATATAACATCTTTTTTTCTCCATCTTGTTCAGTTCTTTATTCACAGACATTTTAAAATATAAGTAAGGGTTTATTGTAGTTGTTTTGATTAAATATTAATATATTTAGCCATTGATTTTTCTTAGTTCACAAGTGTTTATTGAGCACTCACTGGGTACAAGTTCCCATTCTGGGTGTGGTCACTGTCCTCTCGGTGCTCCAGTAGAGAAGAAAGCAACTAATAGCAATGCAACGAGATTATGGTCACCATAGAGGTGGCAACAAATTGTGGAGCAAATCAATGGGTAGATGAAGCCAGTTCTGCCTGGGGAAAGGTTCACATTGAAAGAGACAGACTTTTAAGAAGAACCTTGGAAGATGAGTGGGCATTCGTCAGTTCACGTAAAGGAGAAGTCCAATTCATTAGAGAGGAAAACATAGCCTATGACAAAACGCAATAAATTGTTTTAGGGCAGTACTAGGTGGGTAGGAAGGATATAGATCTAGAAGATGAAGCAAGATACATCAACTGTAGGATTGAGAAGATTCTCATGAGTTTGATTCCAAAGGGTTTGGACAATATCTTATAAGTAACAGGGATCGAAGTGATATCTAAGCAGAGAAGAGTGACCATGGTTAGTTTTTAGGAAGATAACTCATGAGATATGGAGGATGGGGAGTATGTGTGGGGGCGGGGGGGGGGAAGAAGAGGGCCAAGGTCAGCAAGTGGTGCAAAAAGATTAGCCCATCAATAGGGAGGCTGTTTATCATATTAGTTCTAAATAGAAATCTAAAAATTACATTCATGCTTTGGCCTCTGCTCCAGGAGAAAACAATTGCTCCAGACCAACAAAATGAGCTTTCAGATCTAACTCAATTGCTTAGTACTTGATATTCTTCTTTCAGTTCTATTGTCACATCTGTGGACCTTGTCTGATTTTGGTGTAGTTCTAAAAGGTATTAACTCAGAGATCACAATAAGGCAAGGTAGAATTCAGTATAAAAGCTTTAAACAGGAAAATTTTTTTTTATTATTAAGAGGAAAGTTCAATGAAGATAAAACTGTTAGGAAAATTTATGAGCCAAATGACATTTCACTGACATATATAAAGAAAGAAAATGATTGGAAACACGAGGACAAAGTATCACAAACACAAGAGTAAACTGGAAATTTTAGAGCATTTCTACTTCTTTGGAAAAACAAGTTGGGTAAACCATAAAGTAGAAAAGTGCATAGTAAAGGTTATGATGATTTCCATGCTGCAAAATGCAGTGGTCAATTCTCAGTCCTTACCTGATTTCTCGCAGCACAATTTGACACATTTGATCACTCCTTTCTCCTTGAAACATTTACCTACTTGGCATCTGCATTTTCTTCCAATCTTATTGGCTGTGTCTACTCGGTCTTCACTGCATTTTCGGCAACTCTTTGACCTATAAATGTTGGAGTGTCCCAGAGCAACTATTCCTGAATCTAAACTCGCTCCCTAGGCGATCTCATCTAGACTTAGTGTATTAATACCATCTAGATGTTGACAACACATATTTTTATCTCCACCCTGGATTTCTTCCTTTCTTTCCAGGCTCCTGTGTCACTTTCTCCCTGACATCTTCATGTTGATAATGCAGAGACAACTCAAACATAACACATTCCAAACTGGACACCATCCTGTCCCAAACTTGTGTCTCCCTTTGTCTTGTCCATCCTTCTTTGCTCAAGCCAGAAGTCTTAGAGTCATCTATGATTTCTTTTTCCATATCACCCTTACATTCAACCTATGAGCAAAGCCTGTTGGTTCTACCTTCAGAGTATATCTGGAATTTGACTCTTTCCCCATACCCTTAGTACCAGTCACAATAATACCACACATGGATTCTTGCAATATCTTCCTAATTGGTCTCCCCTCAAGTACCCTTGACCAACCCCCAGCTCTGGTCTCAACATGGTAATTGAAATGATCCTTTACACCTAAGTACATTATACCACTTTTCCGCTTAAAACCTCTAATGTTTCCCATCTCACTCAGAGTAAAATGAAAAGTCTGTCCACTGACCCTACATGATGATACCTTTCTGTCCTCTTCTCTTTCCCCTTTTCCATTGGGTCTTTTTGCTCAGGTACAATGGCCTGCTTCTTTGCTGTTCTTCAAGTTACCAATTCATTTCCTGCTGAGTTTTGCCCTTGTGATTCTTCTCACTTGGAAAACTGCCCTCATATATATGGGGCTCACTCCAACACCTCCTCGGGCTTCAACTCATTATCATCTGCAGGATGATGTCTTCCTTGACTGACCTATTTTAAGTTGTACCCTTTTACCTACCTTCCACACCACTTATCACCATCTGACATACACTTGATTTTACTTGTTTATTTATTTTCTGTCTATCCACACTAGTGTAAGGCCCTGAGGAGAGCAAATTTTGTCTGTTTTGTTCACTTCTATTATCCTCAGCATACAGAACATCTCCTGGAACATAATAAACATTCCATAAATATTTGTTGGATATGTGGGTGAATCGCACATGCCATGGGCTGTATTTTTTTTTTATAACATGGTGAACTAGAGGGGTTACTAAGTCCATCTTCTTTTTTATTTTAAATTTAATTTAATTTTATTATGTTACATTAGTCACCATACAAAACATCATTAGTTTTTGATGTAGTGATCCATGATCATTGTTTTCATATAATACCCAGTGCTGCATGCAGTACGTGCCCTCCTTAATACCCATCACCGGGCTAACCCATCGCCCCACACCCCGTCCCTCTAAAACCCTCAGTTTGTTACTGGGAGTCCATAGTCTCTCATGGTTTGTCTCTCCCGCCGATTTTCCCCCCTTCATTTTTCCCTTCCTTCTCCTAATGTCCTCCATGCTATTCTTTATGTTCTGCAAATAAGTGAAACCATATGATAATTGACTTTCTCTGCTTGACTTATTTCACTTAGCATAATCTCCTCCAGTCCCATCCATGTTGATGTAAAAGTTGGGTATTCATCCTTTCTGATGGCTGAGTAATATTCCATTGTATATACGGACCACATCTTCTTTATCCATTCATCTGCTGAAGGGCATCTCAGCTCTTTCCACAGTTTGGCTATTGAAGACATTGCTGCTATGCTGCTATGAACATTGGGGTGCATATGGCCCTTCTTTTCACTACTTCTGTGTCTTTGGGGTAAATACCCAGTAGTGCAATTGCATCAGTTGGGTCATACGGTAGCTCTATTTTTAATTTTTTAAGGAACCTTCACACTGTTTTCCAAAGTGGCTGTACCAACTTGCATTCCCACCAACAGTGTAAGAGGGTTCCCCTTTCTCCATAACCTCTCCAACATTTGTTGTTTCTTGCCTTGTCAATTTTTGCCATTCTAACTTGTGTA
>NC_138370.1:125299092-125318007 GCF_054177405.1 Leptonychotes weddellii | reverse complement strand
TATCAATATGACTCTTTATTTTGGTTAACAGTGGCTTATGCAGATGGCTGCTCCTGTGTTGAGGGAGTAGATATTTACAACTGTTAGATCTTCTTGTTGGATAGACCCTTTAAGAATGATATAGTGTCCTTCTGTGTCTCTAACTACAGTCTTTAGTTTAAAATCTAATTTGTCTGATATAAGAATTGTTTCCCCAGCTTTCTTTTGAGGTTCGCTGGCATGGAAGATGGACCTCCATCCCTTCACTTTCAGTCTGAATGTATCTTTAGGTTCAAAATGAGTCTCTTGTAGACAGCATATGGATGGGTCCTGTCTTTTTATCCAATCTGCAACCCTGTGCCATTTTATGGGAGCATTTAGGCCGTTTACATTGAGAGTGATTATTGAAAGAGAGTGAATTTTTTGTCATCATGTTGTCCTTGAAGTCCTTGTTTCTATAGATTGTCTCTGTAAATTTCTGTTGTATATCACTCTTGGGGTCTTTCTCCTTTTATAGAACCTCCCTTAATATTTCTTGCAGGGCCAGCTTAGTGGTCACATATTCTTTCAGTTCTGCCAGTCTTGGAAGCTCTGCATCTCTCCATCCATTCTAAATTACAGCCTTGCCAGATATAATATTCTTGGCTGCATGTTCTTCTCATTTAGTACCCTGAATATGTCTCGCCAACCCTTTCTGGTTTGCCAGGTCTCTGTGGATAGGTCTGATGTTATTCTGATGTTCCTCCCTCTGTACGTAAGGAATCTCTTCCCCCCAACTGCCCTTAAGATGGTCTCCTTCGTTCTAAGATTTGCGAGTTTCACTGTTACCTGCCAGGGCGTTGGCCTGTTTTCCTTGATCTTGGGAGGGGTCCTCTCTGCCTCTAAGACACGAATGTTTGTTTCATTCCCCAGATTAGGGAAGTTCTCACCTTCAATTTGCTCAAATATATCTTCTAGTCCTCTCTCTCTCTCCACCCCCTCAGGGATCCCAATAATTCTGACATTGGAATGTTTCATGGTATCACTTATTTCTCTGATTCTGTTTTCATGGACTTTGAGTTGTTTTCTCCCTGGCCTTCTCTTTATCTTTCTTTTCTATCAGTTGGTCTTCTAGATCACTAATTCATTCTTTTGCCTCACTTACCCTAGCTGTTAGATTATCTAGATTAGATTGGATCTCATTGATACCATTTTTAAGTTCTGCTGGTTCAGGTTTCATTTCTGCCCTTAGAGACTCTGTGTTGCCATTAATCAATTTCTCCATTCTAGCTATTGTCTTCACAACTGCTACCCCAAATTCCATCTCCGACATCTTCGTTATATCTGTATCCATTTGTAAATCTGTGGCAGAGGTCACAGTCTCTGAGTCTTTCCTATTTTGGGGGTTCCTCCTCCTAGTCATTCTGTTGAGGGGTGGTTGAGGGAATGTACAGATGCCAAATTATTGACCACAACCCAAGGAAGATGCACCTGTTTTATAGGGACCTTAGGGTTGTCGGCCTCTTGTTCTCTCAGCCTGTCTTCTGGGGGAGAGGCCTGCCATGCTGTTACTCAGGCAACCCTGTTTGGGCAGAGTTGCCCTGCCCCCTGTGGTGGGGGATGGGCTCAGTGAAAACCGGTTTTGGGGTGCTTTTTTTCTCTGGTGCCTTACCCTGAGGCTTTCCACATCTCTTCCAAAAGTCAGAGCAGAAGAGATCGTTTCCATCCCTCTGCCTCAGAGCAGAGAGATCACAGTCTATTCTTCAGTGAGGTCTCCAGGCCACACTACCTCCATTTCTGTCTGTGCTGCTATAAATTTCAGCGTCCTGGTTTGTGAGCCCCTCAGCAGCACTCCCAGTCCTTGCCTCCAGGTCGGGGCACATCTCTGCCCTCTCTGCTTCTAAAACCGCTAGCCATCCCCAGTTCACACACTCGGCCCACTGCTCCGTGTTTTAGTCCAATGGGCTGCCCTAACATCCTTTTCCCACTGCTACCGGTCTACTAGTCTGTGCCCTGTCCCCAGAGCAGGAGGCTTGTGCTCACCAGGGGTGCAGGATCCCCATGGCTCCCTCCCCCTTCCGTTTATTTTTGGATATCTGCCCGTGGAATCACAGCTCCCCGCTTCATACCTTGAAGCCAACTGCCTCCAATATTCTGTTTTTAGAGATCCAAATATATCTTCTTACCTCTCAGGCTGATTTTGTGGGTGTTCAGAGTGGTCTGGTAGATACCCAGCTCAGTTCCGGGGGACTGGTTAAATAGGATCCCCTACTCCTCCGCCATCTTTTCCTCTTTTGCTACGTCCATCTTCTAATGGTCACACCAGGAAGAAGGAGAAACATAGGTCTAAGAAATTAATATAAAAACGTGAGAAACCACTGAGGAAGTTAAAGTCTCTTAAGATCTGATGTGTGTAGCAGTCTAGGGCAGCTGGCTTCAATGACGGTGGATAAGTGATGGGGGGAGAGGTGGATTTTATTTATTTATTTATTTCTCACATTTTTATTTACATTCCAGTTAGTTAACATACAGTATAATATTAGTTTAAGGTGTAGAATTTAGTGACTGAAAACTTCCATACAACACCTGGTACTCATCACAACAAGTGCCCTCCTTAATCCCCATCACCTATTTCACCCCTGCCCCCACCTACCTCCCCTCTGGTGACCATCAGTTTGTTCTCTAGAGTTAAGACTTTGTTTCTCCCCCCCCCATGTTCATTTGTTTTGTTTCTTAAATTCCACATATGAGGGAAACCATATGGTATTTGTCTTTCTCTGACTGACTTATTTCACTTAGCATTATACTCTTTAGCTCTATGCATGTCATTGCAGATGGCAAGATTTCATTCTTTTTTATAGCTGAGTAATATTTCATTATATATATATATATCCATTGTATGTGTATGTGTGTGTGTGCGTGTGTGTACAGCTTTTTCCATTCATCAGTCGATGGACATTTGGGCTCTTTCCATAATTGGCTATTGTTGATATTGCTGCTATAAACGTTGGGATGTATGTACCCCTTCAAATCAGTATTTTGTATCCTTTAGGTAAATGCCCAGTAGTGCAATTGCTGGGTCATGGTGTAGCTCTATTTTTAACTTTTTGAGGAACTTCCATATTATTTTCCAGAATGGCTGCACCAGTTTGCATTCCCATCAACAGTGTAAGAGGGTTTGGGGAGGGGATAGATTTTAACTTGTGCTCTTGTCTGTATGCTAAATTGCAAAGGAGACTGTCACTTGTCCCATTGCCATAAATCAGAAGCAGTAGCCCAGATTGCCTGGTGTCCACAGCATAATATCAGGATAGGACTAAACTGTTGGGATGACAAATTATTGAAACTGGTGGATATAGACCAGCCTGAATTAGCTCTTCCAACTCTTCCCTGCCACTCCCCAGTTCCCCAGCACTGGTGGATTTCCGTGTAATGAATTTGTCTTCTCCCTGTGATGCTGCTTTCAAAGAGTTAAGAGAGATTCCAGAGAATTGCTTGATAGTATGGAATAAAATTGATAAAGAATAATAGTAAGATCTCTGGAAATCCCCAAATGCTCATAAACTAAATAATACACTTCTAAAGAACTCATGAATCAAAGGGAAAATAAAAAGGGCATTTAAAAATATTTTGAACTGAATGAAAATAAGCAACATATCAGAATTTGTGGGATGCCAGTAAAACAGTGCTTAAAGGAAATTTATAGCACATATATTAGAAAAAAAGGAAGATCTCAAACTGTGAACCCAGCTTCCACCTTCAGAAACTAAAAAAAAAAAAAAAAAAAGCAAATTAAAACAAAGTAAGTTGAAAGTTGAAGAAAGGAAATAATAAAGATCAAAAGAGAAATCAACAAAATAGAAAACACACACAAAAAAACAGATAAAGATAAATGAAACCTCATGCTGGTTCTTTGAGAAGATCAATAATATTGATAAACTTCTCACCAGATTTACCAAGGGAAACAAAAGAGAAGAGATAAATTACCAGTATCAGGAATGAGAGAGGAGACATTACCTTAGAAGTTAAAATGATAAGGGGCTAGTTTGAAAAATATTTTGCCAATAAATTCGACAACTTAGAGGAAATGGGCAAATGCCATTAACTACCAAACTAACAAAGCTCAGTCAAGAAAAACTAGATAATCTGCTTATTGCTCTATCTATTAAAGCAATGGAAATGTAGTTAAGGTCATTCCCACAAAGAAAACTTCAGGCTTCACTGGTGAATTTTACTAAACATTTCAGGAAGAAATATTACTAATTCTACACACTTCCAGAAAATTAAGAAAAGAGAATATTTTCCAATTCAGTCCATGAGGCCAGCGTTACCCTGATACCCTTTTTCTGTCATATGAGGATACCAGCAGAAGTCAGCAGTCTGCAGCCTGCAAGAGGCTCTCGCCAGAACCCCACCCCACTGGTGCCATGTTGTAGACCCCAGCCTCCAGAACTCTGAGAAATAAAATTCCATTGTTTATAAGCCACCCAGTTTATGATATTTCATTATAATAGTCCGAACTGACTTAGACATTCCTTCTACCCTAGTCTCCCTTTTCCTCTTTCTCATACAGATAACAGCTTTTCTTAATTCTTAGTTTAATCATTCTGTTCTTTATTTTTATTATCTAAGCAAGTACGTATATAAATATATTCCTATGGCACCATTCTATCTTTATTACATGAGACATTGCATATTCCTTATATTGTTCTATACCTTGCCTTTTTCACTTAAAAACATAATCTTGGTGATCACTCCATATGATGCATAAGGTTTTTTCTTCAGTGCTTTTAAAAAATTTCATAGAATTTCTTTGTGTGTATATGCTATAGTTCATTAACTGACCTTCTATTGACGGGCATTTGAATTATTTCCAATCTTTTGCAATTACAAATAATGCCATGATGAATAACCTAGTGCTTCAGTCATTTAGAAATATTGGCAGTGTATTTTTAGGATAGGTAACTACTAGAAAATTTGTTGGCTCAGGGGATAAATGCACATATTTTTAGATACCACCAAATTCTCCTCCATAGATCTTTGCCACCATTTTGCATTCCCACCAGCAATGGATGACAGGAACTACTTCCCTACAGTTTTATCCTCACAGAATGTTGCCAAATTTTTGGATTTTTGCCAACCATATAGGTAAGACATGCCGCTGTGGTGTTGTTTAGATGTGCATTTCTCTTATTAGGAGAAATTTTTTTATGTTTAGAACCCATTAGTTTTTTCTTCTTCTTGTGTACTATTTGCTTAGATCATTTTACTATTTTTCTATCAGATTGTTGGTCTTTTCTTGCCTCCTCAAATTTCCAGAGCTCTTTGTATGATATAGATCACAGCTATCTTTTGTTGTTTTTTTCCCTCTGTTTTTGACTTTGCCTACAGTATTTTTCCATGTAAAGTCTTTAAATTTCTTTTTATGTATTTGAACTTATTATTGTTTCTGGATTTTGCATCATAGGTAGAAAAAATGTTCCCACTTCACTTGTGTTTCTTCTAATACTTTTATGTTTGCTTGCTTTTCCTTTTTATGTCTGGATGTCTGATCTATTTGGACTTAACCTAGTGTATAGATAGCTATTTGAAACTGTTGTATCTTTCTCTCTCTTGATTGCCCGTAATATACTCTGCCTTCTCTTTCTGTCTCTCTCTCTCCAGTTTCTCTCTCTTTCTCCCTTTCTTTTGGTTTCTTTTGGTTCCTATTTGGTAATGTGTTCACATTACCATTTTCTACACATAACGTAAACAATTTTAGATTCTACTCTTTTTCCAAATATTATGTAGCAAATATTTCTGCTGTTATTAATATTCTTTATATTCATTAGTTATAAAGACCAATAGTAACCCACAGAGTGACTATACCACAGTTTAGTGTACAGTATGGTGTTACAAACTGTGATGCTTTGATTCTAACTACATTTATTAGTTGGCATTCTTCCGTGGAGAAGAGCTTTTCCTTTCCCTACTTTTGTTTTAATTTTGATTGGGTATAGATCCAAAAACTCTTTTTCAAAAACATAATGGGTTATAATGCATTCCTGTCATTATTTATGATGTCAAATTATCCCATTGGCTTTTACTTTTTTTGCATATGACCCCATCAATTTTTGAGCACTTCCTTAGTTTCTGGCACCATGTTCTCAGCTCATCTTCTATTTTTCATGTCCCATATCTGGAATTATTCATTTCTCTAAGAAGTTCAGGATCCCAGAGAAGAGTGTTTAGAACCCAAAATGTGGGCACGAAATATGCTCCTTACTACTTGGTTGCTATTGTTTTCAGGCCCTTTTACTGGGTATAACTAAAAAAATAGATTTCCTGTTTATCATGTACTTCCAAATATTTCCATGTTTAGGATCATGTTCTTAGTGTAGATTTCCAGAATTTGAGTGATTGGCTCGAATAATATGAATATTTTCAAGATTATTGATCCTTAATATAAACTGGTTTTCCAAAAGCTTTGATTATATGAGACTTATCTTACTATATGTTTTCCAGAATTGGACATCTTAATTATTTTCTTTTTTCTAATTCTGTCAGGTATAAAAAAATTATACTTTTTAAAACTTAACTTCCTTTGATTTCTAATGAAACTTAGCATCTTTCTAGTTGTGCTTCCTCTTTGGTGAATTATTTATTCTAGTCCCTTTTTCTTTAACATTTGCAATGTTTTAAGATTTTTTTTTTTCGGTTGTCTATTTGATTAGGTATTGTGCATACTTAACCTGTGGACTTTTTTTCTAACCCAATAGATTTTTCCAGTAAAACACAGAGATAATTTTTTTCCTAGTTAATAATTAACAAAAAAATCTGCAGTGTGATCAAATAAAAATCAAACGTGAGGTATATGAGAAATAGGTTAAACAGGTTACTTTTTTACTAATAGTGTCAAAGAATAATATAAAAACTTGATCTTCCTCAGTTACATTACTTTCTTTTGTGAATGTGATTTCTAAAAAAAAATGAAACAGTTAAAACTTACAGGTTTTGTTATTTTCCTGTTCTTTGTGCCTGAATCCCTAACCCTGCCCACACAGCCTCAAGATGTAGGTAAGCAATTTACTTGTATATTAGCTAAGGAATGACTAGGTTGGGATAATTTCTTATTTTTTAACCTTGTTTTATTTCCATTTAATTTTTCACTCCCCTCCCCCCATGAGGAGGGGAGTGAATATATATATATATATATATATATATATATACTGGTCACATATCTTGAACTAACCTTCCCAGATTTTGTATTTTCATGGTCATGTTACCCAATCCATAGACAGAGATAGTAGTTATCACACCCAGCAAATGGTCACCAGCTTTATAGCAGTATAGAAAGTGTTGCTGGGATATATAATTTGGATTTAAAAATACTAGTATTTCTTGCAAGTGTACATAGTGTATGGTAACAGTGAAATATGAGATGTGAGTTGGGATTTTTCTTTAATCTATGGTTGTTCAACATATCTCCCAACTAGGTGGTAAACACCTTTAGGGTACGCAGGACCCTGCTTCTTCCAACTGCACAGTTTATAAATATTCTCAGGTTTGTACATACTCATTAATCTGGCCAAGGCAGTGTCAGCCTGGGGAGAAAGGGTGACATATATTTTTTCTTCCCAAAGGGGGAACATTTTGAACTTCATTTGTTTAGAGGAGGTGTCTTTTTGTAATCCCTCTGGCATGGATGAAGGACTTTTTTGTAACTTGCACAAAGTTCCATAAGCATTGCAGTGGCTTTGGAGATGTGGACTGTATCTGACTTAATTTCATACTCCCCACAGTGCCTCTAGTTTAGTCTAGTGAGACCAGTCACAGGGCTTGAAGAATGGGCATTTTTGAGTTCTTCTACTTTGCCCCTTGTAATGACTTCTTCAAAAATTCTGTTGATTTTTGTCTCTTCAATATATTTTGCATCTGTGCTTTCCTTTACATTTCCATTACTCCTAACAAAATTCATGTCTTGCTGATTTCTCAATAGAACAATTACAAATGTCACCTAATGGGCTTCTTGCTTTTTTTTCTATCCATCCATTTATTCACCCACCCATCTATTCGGCAAATAGTTCTTGTCACTTTCTCTTTGTCAGGCACTGTGTCTATTTCTAATTCCCTGCATATTAGATATACCACTACCTGGCTGATATTTCTTAGCATATAGAAATAATCATATTAGGTGATACCTCATCGTGCTTTTGATTTGTGTTTCCCTGATGATTAATGATTAATGATGTCTGTTGGGCCACTTGTATGTCTTCTTTGGAAAAATGTCTATTCAGATTCTCTGCCCATTTTTTTACTTGGATTGCTTGGGGGTATTTTGGTATTGAGTTGTATAAGCTCTGTATAGATTTTGGATATTAACTCCTCACTGAATATATCATTTGCAAATATCTTCTCCCATTCAGTAGGTTGCCTTCTAATCTTGTTGATGGTTTACTTCTCTGTGTAAAGCTTTTTATTTTGACATAGTCTCAATAGTTTATTTTTGCTTTTGCTTCCCTTGCCTTCAGAGACACAGCTAGAAAAATGTTGCTAAGCCTGATGTCAAAGAGATAACTGCCTATGTTTTCTTCTAGGGAATTTATAGTTTCACATTTAGGTCTTTAATCCATTTGAGTTTATTTTTGTGTATGGTGTTAGAAAGTGGTCCAGTTTCATTCTTTTGCATGTAGCTGTCCAGTTATCCCAACACCATTTATTGAAGAGACTGTCTTTTCCCTATCGTATATTCTTGTCTTATTTGTACATATTATATATGACCATAGAAACGTGGGTTTATTTTTGGGCTTTCAATTCTATTCCATTGATTTATATGTCTAGTTTTGTGCCAGTACCATACTATTTTGATTACCACAACTTTGTAGTATATCGTGAAATCTGGGATTGTGATACGTCCAGTTGTTCTTCTTTCTCAAGATTGCTTTGGCTATTCAGGGTCTTTTGTGGTTGCATATAAATTAGACAAGAAATAATAAGTGTTGGTGAGGATGTGGAGAAACATGAACACTCATACATTATCGGTGGGAATATAAATTGGTGCAGCCACTGTGGAAATAAATAGGTGAAATAAATACATGGGATTAAGAGGTACAAACTTCCAGTCATAAAATAAATAAATAAGTCATGGAGATGAAAAGCACAGCATAGGAATATAGTCAATAATATGGTAATAATGTTGTATGGGTAACTGATAGTGACTATATTTATTGTGGTGAGCATTGAGTAATATATAGAATTGTCGGATCAATAAGTTGTATCCTGAAACTAATATAACACTGTCTGTTAATTATATTTCAATTAAAAAAAGAAATAATCATATTACTATTCTATATAAACATTTTCAATGGCTTTTCATAGCTTCTAATTGAAGCCCAAACTCCTAGGCTTAAATGCAAGACACCCAAAATATGGATCCAAGTCCTTTCTATCCTAGTTTCCATTTTTCTTTATGACCCACTCTTTCATGAAAGTGGATTAATTGACTTTCTCCAAATACATCCCAAGATTTCTTACTTTTGTAATTTCCCTCACATTATTCCCTCCACACAGAGAGATGAGCCTCTTTATTTCTCTGCTAGCTGAAATCTTGTATGTTTTTTCAGATTCAACTCATACGCCACTCTTGCTATAATCCTTTTCTGGTTTCTCACCCAAGGATCATAAAGCATTCCTATCATAAGCTTACCTATATTATTTTAGAATGTCATGTACATTCTAAATTGGATTATAGTCATGTTCATAAGTCACTTGCACTATGAGAGTACTTAGAAACCTGAGGTCCAGGGGAGATGTCTTAATTAACACTGATTGCCTCATATTGTCCAGCACAATACCTTGCGAAAGTAAGGACTCCATGAAAGTAGTCTATGTGGACAAATGTAAGTGTGCTCTGATTAACATATGCTCCTTGGGAGAGAATCAGTGATTTTAGACTAGTCCAGATATCATCTAAATATCTGTGTCTGGCTAGCATTATAAACTATACTGACTACTGGCACACTATGGCATCTCTTGTTGGACCCTGTAGTAGCAATACATCACGTATCAGTTAATCTTCATATTGCTTTCCTAGTCATACATGATAAATACTTAGCATGAAAATGGTGCTTGGATTGGACATTTGTGGCTGGGGAGACATCAATGGCAAATCTGAAGTCTGGTCAGTTTGAAACTAATTCAAGTCAATTCAACTTAATGAATATCTCTTGAGTACATAGTAAGCTGTGATTAAGTTCTCAAATGGTTCATATGACTTTTCTCCTTCTTGTTAAGTATGCCAAATTACTTTCTACAGTGAGTTTTCTATTTTATACTTTGTAAATGTAGATGTCATGGATGGTTATTTGGTGGGAAAATGTTAAAATACCAGGATACATAATAACCTATATATCTTTGCTTTTCAGATGATGTCAGTATCACCCAGAAATTTATAGAGGAGAATGTTGGATATATGTGAGTTTCTCTAAACTATTTTTTATGATGATGGTGTTTATATGATCTTATCTGTTATATTCCAGAAATGTTAATGCTTCTCAAAAGTAATTCAATTAAATAGAAGCTGTATTTAAAAAGTAAATACAGTATTATTCATAAAATTCAGATAAGGCAATTGAATTGTCAAGAAATTGTAAAATTTATAGCCCTCACACTTCGATAATTTCCTGGGACTAATCAGTAAGTGAATGTTTCTATGAGTTTTTGTTGGACAGAAGTGGAAATTCTACAGGTGATCATTGTGTGCTCTCTGTGGACTGTTGCAGCACAATCATCGCATTTGCTCAGTATATTCAGGAGGTCTCCTTTGAAGAAGTAGAAGTGTTGGTAAAAGCCATGACAGAATATAGAGATAAATGCTTGGGTGGCATGACACTCCCAATGTGTTCCAAATTAGCTGTAAGTAAATTGTTTGCATTTTTAAACAAATAACGCTTATTTGTTAAACAGAGAATTTTTGGCTTGAAATATAAAAAAAGAGATGCTCCATGCCCCCTCATTTTTTATTTTGCCTGACTTTGGAATTTAGGATAAGGTACTTTCCTTGGAGAGATGCAATTCTGTATTACGGTGCATAGGAGGAATTGGCTACGAGATTGCAGTCCATGCCATATGTATACAGACAGGGAGGCAGCCAATAGTTGGACAATGTGCACAGAAGTACAGAGGTAACCTCCTTAGCTGCCTCTCTCAATATATGCTCTATTGTCATACCCCCTTTTCTGGGCCTCTGCCAAATAGAGTCACCATCTGCATTTCTATTTCTTTAAAGATTTTATTTGAGAGAGAGAGAGCAGGAGGAGGTAGAGGGAGAAGTAAACTCTCTGCTGAGCAGGCAGCCCAACATGGGGCTGGATCCCGGGACTCCATAATCCCGGGATCATGACCTGAGCCGAAGGCAGATGCTTAACAGACTGAGCCATCCAGGCACCTCACCATCTGCATTTCTAGAAGACTATTACGAAACACTACTGCTAATACTTTACCAACACATTCACACTCTGACCTCATCACCTTGAGAGAAAAGGAAAAAAGCTGTTATATAAGAGAAATGTAAGTAGCAAAGAAGGAGTAAGAGGTTAAAGGGTCCCAAGGTAGGGTAGAAAAAGTTTCCCAAAGTGTGGGATGGTTGTCACAGGTGTGGGTAACAATGCTTTATTGGTAATACTGGGGAAATTGGAATCTTTTTCCCGAAGGGTGACACTCATCACTCATTGTATTCATTGTGTCATCTCAGAAGGTTGAAAAACTTTACAATGAATAAAATATGTCTTTTACTTTTCTGTTGTCCAGAATGATGTTTTACTGGAAAATATATGTGCTCTGGAGGGACTGCCACAAAAGCATAATTTTTTACACTGCTGTGGTAAGGTCGACTTGGAAAGAAAACTTTGTTTCTTCCATAATAAGAAAGCTGATGTAGGATTTCTGCCTCCTCTTCCTACCCTGGATCCTGAAGAGAAATGCCAGACTTATAAAAATAACAGAGAATCTTCTCTAAACAAGTAAGTTTTCTTTTAGCAGAAAGATTACCTAACTGAGGAATTATTCTTAGGCTGAGTCCAGTATCTATTCCAAAGGAACATAGCTAGTTTCATTGATGGATTAATTCATTCAACATGTATTGTGGGTCACATTCTGTGTTCAGCATTGAGGATATAAATATGAATAAGATATGAAATCTACTTTCAAGATCCTTTCAATAAAGATACATGTTTTTCTAATGTGGTAAGCCCTAGAAAAGAGTGCGTGCATGGTGCCAAATTGCTACTGGAGGGAATAATCTAGTTTTCCCAAAAGGAAGGTGGAGCTTTTACTGAGGGTAAACATTAAATCAATGGATGTTTACCAAAAATTTGTTTGCAATAGTGCAGTAATTACAGAAGCAGAGATTTTTTTTTCTGGAAAGGGGTGTGCTCATTGAAACTTAAATTACAAGTGGATTTGAACAGAAGTAAATAAAATCCCTGGATCTCAGAGGGAGTGTGCACAGGTAGCTGTTCTTTGAATGTGGAAGGGAGAGTTGCTGACCATCTGGAAGCAGCCATAGTTCAGTGTTAAGGATGAAAACTGTAATCATCACTCTGATTTGGGAGTTGGCAACTTAATTGATAAAACTTTTATTAGAGACTGGATAATGTTGTCTTATATTGAAGGCTTCCATAATGGGAAGTCCTTCCTCTTTCAGTTTTGAAACTTGATCTTCTTGTCTTTTTCTATCTTTCCTTTCCCTTCCCCTTTCTTCCCATCCCTTGTCTACCATTTTTTAAAAATTTCTTTCCTGTTTTTAACCCCTTTCCTTCCTTTCCTTTTTTTCTTTTATAGTTATATATATGAAGTTTCCAGAAGGAACCCCTTTGTTTTTGCCCCTACACTTCTAACTGTTGCTGCTCGTTTTGAGGAGATGACTAAAACATGTTGTGAAGAACAAGACAAAGCTAACTGCTTTCGGACAAAGGTGAGTTTTGCATTTATTTCATGAAAATAAGTAGTCACCCCACATTGCATATCTTTACTGAAAGTTAACTTTAGAAAAGGATTGTTTACCATTTATCAGCCATTTTCTTGCCACTTTCAATGTTTTTTTTCAAACCTTTGTCCACCTGCTGCTGATCTAAATTTCTTACTACTTGAGACCCTTGAAAGACAATTGCCTATTTCCAGGGTCTTTCTTCTAGCATTGTCTTCCTTGTAAATTGGAGGAAAGCCTTAGTGAGTGAATATCTAGGGTAAAAATGGCATTTATCTTTTATTCTGGGTCAAACCCTCTTTTGGCTACCCATAAAATTTAATCATCCCATTAGAGATGGACAAGCTCACAACACACCTTCTCACCAAGCATAATTCAGTCATTAGGAAGACTGGCCTAACTTTTATAATGTGCCACAAATACATGTTTCTTTTGATATATAAACTTATTAAGATAAAAATCCCATAGATTTTCTGTTTCTGAGCAAAGTTTGGAAAATTTGGTTAGATGTAGTTAAGAAATAAGAGAATAACAGGATTTTGCTCTTGCTTCAATAGAATTTTCTTTTTCTCCTTCAGGCAGAACCTGTCATACAATATTTAAAAGCATCATCTTCTTTTCAAAAAAATGTCTGTGGGGCACTTATGAAGTTTGGACTGCAAGTCTTAGAATCGATGTGAGTTTTAATATGAATCCTGTCTTTGCTTATATTTTCTCCTCTGTGTCCCATTTTTATTAAATTGTTGATGACTTTTTATTTTTATTCTTCTCCAGGGGTGTTGAGGTGGTTCTCAGTCCACATGGATAGCTCAGAACCAGGACATTAGGTCAGAATGAGAGAAGACCTGGGAAGTGGGGAGACCCTAGAGAGAAAGATGGTTACTTCTGAGATATTCTTTGGTTAGTTGGGAATCTGAATTGGTCTGGAAGTTCCCAACCAGGGTTTTAAAACCTCCAAGTGCTTTAGATGGGATGGATCCATCCGTCTTTGACTTTAATGACTAGCAGACAGCTTTATATGGATAATTTTTATCTCTAGTGCTCATCCTGACTAATTAGTAAGGGTGCTATTGCAATGTGTTGAGAAAAATTCCGAGATTTTAACTAGATCAGCAGGAAAGAGTTCTGGGATGGATTATCTATCCCTGCATGGGCTCAAAGCAGGAGGCTGTGGTCCTGACAAAATGTGTTTTGCTATAAAAATTATGGAAGCGAGCATATATCTCAGGCCTTTTTATCCTGCTCCTGGTCCAGGACTCAAAATATCAACCTAAGAGCTGCTGAGTGATCCTGTAGGCTGTGCCCCATATAAACAGCTATTTGGTAAAGATATCTGTGAATAAAACAAGCGTTCCAATTCTTATTGCAGCTATTTATACTTTATCAGCAAAGAAGTCCCCCTTGTCTTACTTGCTGTTCAAGTTGTTTTAGTGACTTATCAATTCTTTTTCCAGAAATATTGCTATACTTAGTCAGAAATTTCCCAAGATTGAATTTAAGGAACTTACCTCCCTCCTAAAAGATGTTTCTTCCAAGTATGATGGATGCTGTGAAGGGGATGCTGTGCAGTGCATCCATGACAGGGTAAATATTCTCTAAAACCAAGTAAAAATAGTGATTTGGGGCAGCCATTTTTTTTATTCTGAAGTTTCCTCATATGTGGCTACTTTATTTACCACATGAAATAAGAATGCTAATAAGGGGCGCCTGGGTGGCTCAGTCAGTTAAGCCGCTGACTCTTGGTTCTGGCTCAGGTCATGATCTCAGGGTCCTGGGATCGAGCTCCACATCAGGCTCCGAGCTCAGCAGGGAGTCAGCGTGAAGATTCTCTTTCCCTCTTTCTCTGCCCCTCCTCCCCTGCTCTCTCTCAAATAAATACATCTTAAAAAATAATGAATTGTTACATAATAACATAAAATAAATAAAATAAAAAAATAAAATGTTAACAAATAAGCTCAAATAAAACTTTGGGGTTTTTTACACATGGGATTGTTATTAGATTACTCAACAGATTCTATTTTACACAGCTAAATGTCCATGACATAAAACTTTAGGAATTTAGAATCATTTAAGGCATATTGATGTTTTCTTTAATATGGCACATCTTCTTTTAGAGATATTAGAAATTAAATAGTAAAGCTCAGAGAATGATTTTTACCATTATATCTTTAAGAACTGCTTTCTCTGAGTTTCCTCCAGCTATTTAGGAGCAGTCTTGTCAAATAAGTGGAGTTGTTAATTTAAAATAACTCTTATGTTATTCTTTAAAGTGATTTTCTAAGGGCATATACTGGTAAATATATTATTGACTTACTTTAAGTTGTTAATGCACACAAAAGTAACACAATTTCATTAAAAATATCTCACCTTATGGGGTGCTTGGGTGGCTCAGTCAGTTAAGTGTCCAACTTTTGATTTTGGCTCAGGTCACAATCTCAGGGTCCTGGGATCGAGCCCTGCTCCAGGCTCCCCACTCAGCAGGGAGTCTGCTTGTCTCCCTCTCCCTTTGCCTCTCCTCCTGCTCTCTCCTTCTCTGTCTCTGTTAAATAAATAAACAAATCTTTAGACAAAAAGAAAAAAAATCTTGCCTTCTTAGTTGAAATGAGGCTTTTTTAGTGACTTTTAATCAGTTTTACTTTCTAAAATTCACAGCAAAACTGTATGTTAATTAACTTGATTTTTAGAATATGAAGATATATACATTTTATTTCAAGCAGTGGACAACAGATATCCCCAAGAATTATTTTGTCCTTAATCGGTCTCCAATTAAAAGCAATATCACTCACTATTTTTTTATTGTTTGGTTATGGAAATGTGGGTTTTATAATAATTTCAAAATTTTCATAATTTTAGCATTTGAAATCAGAAATAAAACTTGCCTTCATGTGAAAACTTCATGTGTATTACATTAAGACAAAATTTAAATATTGTGATCAAATTATCTGATGAAGCAATTCCAGATGTGAGGAACATGGTTGGTTGTGTATACACAACCATTTCATTATGAAGGAAAACCCAGCCCTGAAGAAATGATGAAAATAAAGTAATTTTCATTCTTCTGTCCTACAGAGCAAGGTTATGAGCCATATTTGTTCCAAACAAGATTCCATCTCCAGCAAAATCAAAGAGTGCTGTGAAAAGAAAATGCCAGAGCGTGGCGAGTGCATCATTTCCTCGAATAAAGATGACAGACCAAAGGACTTAGCTCTAAGAGAAGTGAAATTTACTGAGAGAGAAAATGTGTGTGAAGAACGAGATGCTAATCAAACGATCTTCATGGCTGAGTAACATAAGTCTATACTGAAATTTATAAGGCAAACAGAAACTTATGATTTGACCTATTTTGGCTAATTTGGGTAGAAAGAATGGGAACCATTTAAATCATTGGGAATCACATAATTTAAAAAAATCATGGCTACCGATCATGGTGTTTTCACCTGATTTTAAGAAGATGCAACCATGTGACTCTGGGGATGGCTAACAGTTATTGAGTACTTGATACGTGCCAGACAGTGGACCCAATACTTGGTGTAGATGATCTGCTTTAATTCTGACAACAGTCGTGAACCAGCACGATTCCCCCCACTGTTTCAGATCAGTAAATGGAGGTACAGAGCAGCTGAATCACTTGTTGAAGGTTCACAGCTAAAAGCTGGCCGAGTGAGGATTGGACCAGAGGAGGTCTGGCCTAGGAAGTTGTGGGCTGGATTGCCATGCACTTGCCACCCCACAGCTGTTCAAGGGAATCGAGTGGACTTGGAGCCAAAGGGACTAGATTGGAGTCCCGGCTGGGTCACTAGAACAAGTCAACCTCTCTGTGTTTCACATCATCATACATAAAATTCATATAAGAATATCCATTCATTCCAAGTTTATTGGTAATGAAACACAATCCAGGCACTATGAGAGGTTAGACAGAGCTCTTACCCGCAGTAAGCTTTCATCAGCAGGGAGTGCCACGGGGCAAGAGACAGACTTGTCAATAAATGAATGCACAGCATGTTCTTTTATTTCCGATAGCACTATGGAATCCATAATGTAGAGACAGAGGAGGAAGTGGCCAACTGTACTTGGGAAACTTGGAAAGGCTTGACAGGGAAGAGGTAGTTAAAGACATTTTGGTAATCTAGACAGAAGAGGTAGATCACGGATGGAAGTATAAAACCCCCTGGTGTGTTTGTGGCTTTGTGTAGGGTATTCTCAGTGAGAGACGGTAGTGAGAAGTATATGCGGTCAGATCACGCAGACATGCTAAGTAACAAGATGCCACTGAAGGGCTTTCACTGAAGAATAAGGAAGGACAAAATCACTTTTGTTTTTTAGAAACTTCATCTGGAATGAATCCCAGTTTGGGGCTTAGGTGGTTGGGTAAGTAGCTTTCAGATTCAATGAGATGGGAAGTATGGGTTGAAGGTTTTGTGGGAAAGAGAATATGTTTGGATCTGACCACACTGACTTTGAGGTACACATGAAGTAACAATTGGGAAGGTCATGAGATAGTTTTTTTTTTTTTTTTATTTGAGTATAGTTGACACACAATGTTACATTAGTTTCAGGTGCAAAACATGATGATTTGACAAGTTTATACATTATACTAGGCTCATCACCAAGTGTAGCTGCCATTTGATCCCATATGTCACTACTACAATACCATTCACTATATTCCTTATGCTGTGCCTTTTATTCTCATGACTTATTCATTCCAGAACTGGAGGCCTGTATTTCCCACTCCCCTTCACCCATTTTGCCCATCCCCCAACTCCAGCAGCCATCAGTTTGTTCTGTGTATTTATAGGTCTAATTCTGCTTTTTGCTTATTCATTTGTTTGTAGTCTTTTTTTTTTTTTTTTAGATTCCACTTATGAGTGGAATCGTATGGTATTTGTCTTTCTCAGTGTGACTTATTTCATTTGGCCTAATACGCTCCAGGTCCATCCATGTGGTCTCAAGTATCATGAGACAATTTTGTATGTGAACCCGGAGCTCTGGAAGACAGAGAGATTAGTGAAAACTTACCAAATGTTAAGTGCTTCTCATCTACTAACCAATTTAGTTTTCAAAACAACCCTCTAAGGTTAGGAGACGGAAGAACAGAAGTTAAGTAACTTGTTCCCAAGTCACACAGATGATATGTGGTGGAGCCAGGATTCAAACGAGAGCTGTCAGGCACCAGACTCTTAGGCTCTTAGAACCAAACCACTGTGTTTTATTGCTTCGTATGAGTTGTGGGTATTAACTCAAATTAAACTGAACAAAATGTTAGAGGTAGTGTGTTTCACTTCTACCTGACACATGTGCTCGTCAAATGCAAGCAATTTTTATCATCATCATCATGTTACAACATAGTGTTTGAGGAGAAACCACAGAGCAACACTGAGCATGCTGAGTCAGAAATGGAGTTTTAAGGTTCGGTCTTTCCAGGTGTGAACATTTGACACAAGATCTCAATAGATCTTCCAGGCTAGGGTAGGCTTCTAGGAATTTTTGTTTGCAGCTTTTTGGTGGGGTGTTTTTTTTTTTTTAGGTGTGATTTTATTCCTGTAGAAAGGTCCATGGCTTACATCAGATATTAAGAGCCCTTGATTCTCTGAAGGGTAAATGCAGTTGCATTAGGGTCTGGGAATATATCCCACAAATAGGATTGAGAAGGCAGGTGGAGAAGCAGGAGAGACAATGTCAAAAAAAACCCCCAAGAATCAAAGACTTCGAACCAAAAAGGGATGCAGAGTTCCCTGGAATTGAGAAACTTTTGTGAGGTGTTGCTCCCGCCAAACATAGAAGGCCACTTTAATTTATTTTGAATGGATAGATAAGATTTTTTTTTAAAGATTTTATTATTTATTTGAGAGAGAAAATGAGATAGAGAGAGAGCATGAGAGGAGGGAGGGTCAGAGGGAGAAGCAGACTCCCCGCTGAGCAGGGAGCCCGATGCGGGACTCGATCCCGGGACTCCAGGATCATGACCTGAGCCGAAGGCAGTCGCTTAACCAACT